>NC_072827.1:28277033-28639533 GCF_027744805.1 Dunckerocampus dactyliophorus
CAACATCTCCACATCCCAGCTGCCGTTTGACGCCCCTGCACAACCTGAAGCTCCATTGTTCCACTGAAGGAAAAAGCACCCCAGATCATGACGGCGCCCCCTCCACTGTGCTGTGTGGTCTTGAGGTCTTGCTTATGCCGCTCAACAATTTGAGCGCGTTCAGAGAGAGAAAGCTGTTTTGCCTTTGCCATCAATAGATCACCACAGTGTGAATACCTGACAGGAAATGACATTGAATCCACATTTTTGCCAAGATTTTGGCTTTTACAGGCTATGGTCTTAAAGTTTTGATCAGCCTATTTCACTTTAATGCGTGTTTGCAATAAATTGCTTCCGGAAAAAATGTTTTGTCTCAATCTCATTTCTTCTTTTTTCATTTTGAAGCTCGACGGAGGCTCAAGCTAACTAACAAACTTTGTAGGTCTTCTTCGGTGACAGCGGGCGCCACAGAGTAGGAGTGTTTTTGCATGAAAAATCCCCATCAGATCCATCAGGATGATTTTTTTTTAAACCTAATATTACAAGAAAAATGTTTGTAAAAAGTTGTAATATTACAACAAAAAGGTATAATAATCTTTTAGGAATAATGTTTTTTTTTCAAGAAAAAAATCACAATAATAATAAAAAAATTATATCAATAAAGACCTAATATTACAAGAAAAAAGTGATGTTTTTTTTAAGTAATTTATTTAGCAAGAAAAAAATTCTTACTTTTATGAGAAATTACATTTTTTGAAATGATGTATTTAATTATTTTAAGTTCCAGGAACACATTTGTTTTTTTGTTTGTTTTGGAAAAGATATATTATATTAAAAAACATATATTATATTATTATTATACTTTTGTACAGAAAAACAAGTCATAATTGTTTGAGATTAAATTTGTAATTTTACCAGAAAAAAGGCATAATTTTCCCGAAATAAAGTAATATTTTTTTCAAAAACAGTCATAATGTTAGAGCAATAAAGACATTTAAAAAAACATTTACTGTATGTTATGAGAATGAAGTAATATTCCAAAAAAATTTGTAATTTTCTGGGAATGCTGATGTTTTCCTCAGAAAAAAAGTAGATTTTTTTTTCAAGAAATAAAGAGAAAAATTGGAATCATGTCAGAATTAAGTCGGTAATGTTTTTCAACCAAAAAATACATAAAGACATATTTTGGGGGATAAAATAAAGTTGTAATAGTAACAAAAAAAAGCAATAATCTTCCAGGGTTAGCCATATTTTTTCCGGATTAAAAAAAAAAAGCCAGAATCGCATGAAAATAAATGAGTAATTTCATGACAAAAAGGCGTCATCTACTCGAAATAAAAAATAGTTTTTAAAGTCGTAATATTACGGAAAAACACATCGTTTTTTAAGTGGTAATATGTTGTAACTGTTGTACTCTCATGAGTAATATTATCAAGAAAAATAAGTAATATTTCTATGTGAACAAAGTCGTAATTTTCTGAGGAAGAGGTTGTAACGTTCCAGGAATGAAGTACCGTAAGTACCATACTGACCCAAATACACAACCCAACCAAATACACAACCAGGCCTCTTTTTCAAGACCTGTTTTTGGAGAAATATAATATAATTAATAGACACAATAATCTTTCTTTGTAAATCAGCAAAGTAGCACCAGGCAGATAAAAGTTACCATATTTCATTTGTTCGATGACTCGATGAGCGTTATCTTCAAGTTGGCATCCTCCTCTGTTGTTTGCTAATTCGCTAACGACCTTTTTCCAGCGGGTCTGTGTGTCACAGCTCTCCTGGGCCACCGGTGTGTGTGAGTGACAGGAAGAAAAGCTCCGATCCTCTCGGGGAGATGTTGCACCACCAACTGGTTTGTGTGGAAAACAATGAAACTGCGCAGGCCTGTAAAGGAAAGAAAGAAAAGAAAATAAAGCCGTCATGTTACAAAAATAAGAGGCAAGGCTTTGTGTTCGGACAAAGCTGCAGTGTTCCAAGAAAGGGGTCACTAATGTATAGATAGGCTTGCGAGGAGAACAAATGTAGTGGCGGCACGGTGCTGTAGAACGTGCTTGTAATGGCACTGCATTAAACAAACAGTTTGCTTTGTTGTGTTTGAGCTGCTCTTAATGGAGCGACTATGGATGAAGCCGACTATTTCTTTCAAAGTAAATGAATGTATTGACAGCAGCTCTCCCATTAAACAAACTGTCAGCTGGAAAACAAATGGCGTCTTTTTTTTATTTCTCTACCGCGTCCAAACGTCGATACCCGAACCTTCATACGAAGATGAATATGAGGGGGTACGAGCCATGTGAGAACCAACATTTAGACACTCTAACACAATGGCGGCCATTTGTCATGAATAAAAAGCCATGGGAGTCTTTTTTCTGTGCTGTCTTAGATTCATATGAGGGCCGTCTAGATGGAGAAGCACATTTCATAGAAAACGTGTAGATGAATGTAGCCCCGTGGCCTAATTTGACAGGTCAGTGAGCCACTGTTTGACCTACAAGGAGCTTATAATGAAGGCAAGCCTATCATATTGATTGATAAATGCATTTTCCCTCAGTGGTAAATTGGCTATCTGTCAGATTGGGACACGTCAGCCAGGGCACAGATATGACCCTCTTCTTTATTGCTCGCCTTTTTTATTTTATCTACGTGTGCCCTGATGCATCTTTAAAGCACTCCCAGCCTGGATGAGAGTTAATAAGAGCGCAAAGAAGTGCAAACAGAGCTGTAAAATATACCATGAGGATATATTTCCATGAAGCATATTGCAGGAATGCGTGGGAGCTTTGTTTAGAGCTTTATGCAAGACAAAAAAGGCAACTAATCCGCTCCATCCCAGCTTTTATCACCGCTATCAAAA
Organism: Dunckerocampus dactyliophorus; assembly: GCF_027744805.1. NCBI lineage: Eukaryota > Metazoa > Chordata > Actinopteri > Syngnathiformes > Syngnathidae > Dunckerocampus > Dunckerocampus dactyliophorus. The sequence goes on from NC_072827.1 coordinate 28,279,873, forward strand.
GACTGAAGAGTATTTTTTTATGCTTATGCCAATGCAACACAACTCTTTGCCCATTTTCTTTCCGCCACCCCCTCCCCACAGAAAGGAATGACGCAAAATGGTTCAATCTGTCATCAGTTTTAGCTCCTTGGCAGCAGTTTTAGAAACGATTATCTCCTCTGGAGAGGCCCTCAGATAGCTATCATGTCATTTGTGACCATCCTTCCATCCTCGCCGGCACATTTTGGAAGTGACCTTAAAAGATAATGAGCGACAATGAGAGAACACGCTGACAAACTGAACATTTGGAACGCAGGTTTCAAATGTGCGGATGTACAATACACCCACCGGGCACAACATTAAGTACACCTGTGCAGTATAATGACAACCCAAGAAGGAGCATCAAAGCCACTCTGGAAAAACAGCAATACAAGAACTTGTACTATTACATGAAAAAAGTTGTTAAAAATGTTTTTGTAAGTGGTAAAACTGGGTTTTTTCCAGAAAAAATTACTTTTTCTTGTACGATTGCAATTTTTTTTTTTTTTAGAAAAAAATTCTAATCCTGCAGGAATAATTTTATTAAGAAAAAAGTTTTGTTTTGTTTAAAAAAATATTGTAAATTATAAACTGATTCTAATAGTATGACTTTGTGTTAGGTTAAACCCTGACAGTTTTGGAGTTTTTTTTAGAAAAAAAATAAAATATGACAAGAAACTCTCCAAAGACGTCTTTTAAGTTTTTTTTTGCGTGAGAGGCAAAAAGAGGTGATGACGCAAGTGCACAATGAAAAAGGTGACTTTTCAAGTACTTTTAAGTCATAAAAACGGCCACAAGGTGACAGAAGTGCCTTTGGTAAGAGCTTGGCATGGATCTGTTGCATGTAAAAACACACTTGACAGCAAGGAGGAAGTGAGAGAGCGTGGAGGAGTGTAACATGCAGAACATTACACATTTTAGGCACATTTTAACGCACACACACAGTTTAGTTCCAAATGTGAAAACTATAAATATTTAATGGTGTTATATTTGTAAATAATTTTCTATTTTGATGTAAAACAACCTTTTTTGTGTTGTTTATGTTGTGGCATAGTTGTTTAGATATTTGAGCTGTCACAAAAGCAAAACATTTGTGTCAAAGTGAAATTTATGCTTGAAATGTATCTTTTCACAAAATGCTTTTCTCCCTTTTTTTGTTGGGAACTGATATTTTCCTGAAATGTACCTGTGCTCTACGGCTGCTTACTAAAGAACGGAAAAAAGGTAGAAACATCCTTTTTTTTCCTGATGAAAGACGAGAGTCTAATCTTTTTTTCAATAGTTACATAGCCGTAGAACACAATATTTTGTGAGCCTTGAAAGCTTAGCCCAAATTGTCTACAATGGCCGATACTGAAGAAGTAGAATTTGGAAAAATGGCTGGGATTGAATGAGTTAAGAAGGAATATTACAAGAACCAAATCAGGGTGTTTCAGTATACATCATGCAGTGGTACCCCGCTTTTCATTCCAAAAGGTTCACATACTAAAACCGAGGCAATTCTTCCCTTAGGAAATGATGTAAATCCAATTAATCTATTTTAGTCACCCAAAAATATGAACAAAAATACATTTTATAGAGTGATGTTAATTGGAGACTCTACATTGTCCATAGGTATGAATGTGAGTGTGAATGGTTGTTTGTCTATATGTGCCCTGCCATTGGCTGGCGACCGGTCCAGGGTGTACCCCGCCTCTCGCCCGAAGTCAGCTGGGATAGGCTCCAGCATACCCCCGCGACCCTAAATAGAATAAGCGGCATAGAAAATTGATGGATGGATGGACCTACTGTAGTTTTACATACAGAAAACAATGCAAAATAATAATTAGTATATTGTTGAGGGGTTCTTCCTGGCGAGATTGAATCAAGTGTTCCTCGTGTTCTTTGTCAACGTGCTGGCACTTTATTTGGCCCCATGGCGGGGTATCTGACGGTCGGACTCGATAAAAAATACACGGCAAGTGAGTCAGCGGGGTGCTGTACGAAAACCGAGGCCAAATTTTGGCAAAAATACTCCATAAATATACAACTAAGCATGCTGTTTGCTGCAAACAAAATGAGTGAAGAAGACTTTTGTCGTTGGAGTGTATGTTCGGATGTTTTCTCTTCAGAAAGCTCCTGAAGAGGCCACTTTATGAAGTGAAAGCGCGACCTCAGTGGTAAACGTGTATTCTCTGTTAAGAGGCAGCTCATGTTGACACTTTTGCCCCGCATGGCGACGTGAGACAGCCAGTTATGTACACAGATGTAAATGACATAAAAGATGGGAAGCAGGAGTGACAACAGCCTGCAGCTCTATGTGCTGGCATATAATGGCTCCTTCTCTATTTTCCTCCCTGCTCCAGCACAAGCACTTCCCGCGCTCATTTGCATGCAAGAAGCTCAGCCAAGTAACCTGGGAGTCTTCAAAGCCCGTCTCCCGGGTAATGGAGCAGCATGAGATTTTACATCTGATCATCACTGACTGCAGTCTTGATCATGTAGATTCCAACTGGGACACGACTCGAGCATGATAGCAAACTCCGATTGGAGTTTCAAGTGGGAAAGGAGTTGCTTTAGAGGAAGAGTTGCGTACTTGCGTTTGACGAGCGAAACCTAAAATGACGTTCTTTATTGTTTCATCTGGGAATGAGCAGGACATCTTGCGGGATAGCGAGCACTGCACTGAAATAGAAATATAACGCACCATTAGCCTTCATCGGGCAAGGAACTATATTTGGTACCAGAAGTGGGATTTCCTTTCATGCTTCATTGTGAGAAACATGACTTCTTCCTGCCATTACATCAACATGCTGTACGTAAAGTCCTATCTTTTACTTATTTAAGATTTGGGAGAATCCCAACTAAATGCTAACAATGCCAATGACTCTCATGCTAACAGCTAGCATGCAAACATTGTCTGTGTGTATGTACAGGTACAGTATGTTTGGGTGGGAGTAGGAGTTGAGAAAGCCACTGAGTCATGTGGCCTCCCCCAGCTCTCTCGCACACTCACATGTTCAGGGACATGTGCCTCACTTTCAAAGAAATCAGTTTATTATTGCTATTATTAACACATCAATGTGGGTTTACATGGTTCACCTTTCTTCCTCCAGACGTATTCAGCATCCATATTGCCAAATAACGCCAACCTCATCTCATCAGACCACAGAATGGTTTACCAAAAGCTGGAATCTTGCTTGAGATGACCTCCCGCAAAGGCCAGGCAAGCCTCCAGATGTTCCTTCCTCAGCAGTGGCATCTTCCAAGGCCTCCGTCCAGGTAGGCGTCCTCTGTGCATGACTCGCTTGATAGTGGACCGTGACACCTCGTGTCAATTGGGGTTTTCCGCCCACAGAGGTTTTTAACAGTGTTGAACCTCTGGTGCTTGTTGATTATGCGCTGGATGGTTGCCACAGGGACATCAGACTGTTCGAAATGGCCTTGTAACCTCCTAACTTCCACTTTATGTACAATTTACGCTGAGAAAAAGTAGATTCCACTCACCTAACCCTCAACAGAGCAAAACAATACATTTGACCAAATACCTTATGAGCCAGAGAGAAAGTGCGGAAAGTGTGTGAAGAAAATGAGATAAAAAGCGTGTTGCTGCACGCTGAAATTAGCTGTGTAGCATTAGAGGCTGCTGTTGCTATGCACGTAGACACGTAATACGTTTAAAAGAAAACGTCATGAAGAAAGCGATGCACTATTTGAGAAATAAAGAGCAAAGGATGCTTTTCATTTATTGGAAAAGAAGTCACAGGACAAGATAGAAGACTCGTTTAGATACAAATATACTTCCAGTATATACTTACACTCTTAGACGATGCTATACAATGAATGCTGTTGTCTTTTTACAAAAATGTACATGCGGTTCCACTTCAAAACATCGTGGCAACCTCCAACTCTGTGGCTACAGTAACAATATTTGGGCTCTGCTTCTGGATCGGAGGCTCATTGTGAACCTGGGGGAGGTACGGCGGGAGGGTTCTACCAGAGAAGGTCTGTACGGCGCTCCGTGTTTTTTGAGGATTGGTACCGTAAGAGGAGTCCTTCCAGGAGTGGGTGTAGCGGTGCAGATCATTGAAAAGTGTCGCTGGGGAGAAACCGCTTGTGTACGCCAAGTCTCTGGGGGTCCTGAAGCACTGTGGTGGTATCGCACAGTAGGTGCCCTGGCAATCCCCCCCTAAACTGTTAGCAGTGCTGGATGAACCTGAGGTAAGGGAGGGAAATAAGGATGAGCTTGGTTCTCATGTGTGTTACGTACTGTACACTGACTGGACACTTCATTAGGGACGCTTCAGGGACAAAATTCTGCCTTTCCAAAAGTATCAATACTCACTTTTTATTGACATTGTTTACAGCAGAGCTGCTTCGTTCCTGTCATATGTAATGAATACATCGTGTTTAATTACTGCTACATGAGAGGGACGCAATGTTAGAAAAACAACACATTTCAAGTCTTACCGTATGTAAACTTTTCAAAATAAAAGAAGTAACGTCATCTAATATTCCTTCTTTTGTTTAATTTTATTTGAACTTATTCCATTTTATGATTGTACCATTAATATTTTCATTTAAATAAGTGTATTTTCAATGAATACCCTGACATTCCTATATTATTATTTTACATTTTGAAATATTTTGTTATCCGTACAGTTTGTTACAGAAACAAATATCTATTATTCTCCAGTAAATCCTGCAAAAATGGTGCATTCACGCACAAAAATTTTAGTCATTTTTAATAATTCGATTAAAGTAAGGTATTTTGCCTTTTATTTATTTTATTTCAATTTCATTTATTTCAACTATTTTTTAATATTTTATAATAAATATATTCATTGTAATATTCTTCCCTTGATTTTTTAAAATGCCATTATTATTATTATTATTATTATTATTATTATTATTATTATTACTATTATAATTATTATTAATATTAATATTAATATTAATATTAATATTATTTTACTACTATTACTATTTGCAGTATTACTTAATTATTTAAAATAACATTTTTATTTCCCCATTAATGTCCTCACACTTCTTTAAAGAAACAAAGACACATTTCGTGGCATTAGCTTACTTTTGTTAAAATAAAATAATTTGTAATTATTTGAATCCATTATAATATTCTAACTTTTATTTCTATTAAATATATTTTTTAAATAAAAATACGTTGTTTACAATAGTTTTTCTTTATATGAATAGCCTTACATTTGTGTTACTTGGAACAAATCACATGTTTTGTCAGGCCTCCCATTTAACTTCATTGACCAAATACGTGCTTTGTCCTGTAAATAGCTACAAAATGGAGCATTATTAACTTTGTACAGGCAGACTCTTTGATAAATACTTTTTTATTGGACATCATTACATTGTGACCTTTTGCTGCATCTCAGGAAAAAGTGGTAAAAAAAAGAACTTACTTTTCTGTTTGGGGTGAAAGGTGCTGAAGCTCCTCTTGCCTCCATCTCCACTGATGTCAGAGTCGGAGTCATTGAAGTCACTGTCCCCTTTGCCGCTGTCCTTCACGCTCAGTTGGTCCGTGTTGCCGATGCCACTGCAAATCCCAATCAGCGCATAGAAACAGCATGAGCCACCGGTGTAGCACATTAGCTTGATTATTGATGACCTCCCTCCCCAATATAACCTCGCTGCACATTTTGGATGGTCGTCTCTCTTACCTCACTTGCAAGCAGTATTTGTCGCCTTGCCATGCAGATGTTTGGAAAAGCTTTGAGGGCAGGAACATCTAAAAAACAAACAAAAAGGTGAACTGAAGTTGAAGGTGCAAAGATTGTGAAAATGTGATTAAAAAAAAAAAAAAGGAACCCACCTTTGACTCAGAGTCGCTGCTCCTCTCCTCATACAAGCAGGAGTCATCCAGACTAGAGGACGTCCTCTCAAGGAAGAAACCCCTCTGGCCAGTGTAAATGTTGCCATGCGCTGACCCCATGGGCGGCCTACCCTCAAACAAACTGTGCCGTGCCTCCCTTTTGGAGACCCCTCCGCTGTTGCGTCCCACTCTGCACTTGACAGCAACGGCAACAATGGCGACCAGCAACAGAGCGCACCCCCCGCTGAGCACGATGATGACAACCAGCGACCCGTCCAACCCTGCCATGAGGCCTTCTTCATCGTCGCCCGAATGTAAGAACACCACCGCCTGGTCCTCTGAGGGCTCCGTGTCGGTGACCACGAAGCGGACGGTGGCGCTGCTGGAGAGCGGAGAGCGTCCGTGGTCGCTCACGGCCACAACGAGCTCCAATGTGTCCCCGATTCGGGCCGCCAGCCACTGCTTGAGGGCGATCTCTCCTGTGTCTTTGTTGATGGTGAAAAGCTTGTGGTCGCCTTGAAGCATGTGGTATGACAGCTCGCCATTCACACCCTCGTCCATGTCTTCAGCGGAGAGACGCAAGGCCAGATAGGATGAAGGGGCGTTCAAGGGCAGCGGGATGTCGGCAGAGTCATTAAAGAGAACCGGAAAGGTGAAGTAAGGGTAGTTGTCATTCTGGTCTACGACTCGGATCTTGATTGTTGAGGTGCTGGACAGCGAGGGGACACCTTTGTCTTCAGCTTGGATGACCAGCTCCACTTCCTGGATGCTCTCATAATCAAAAGACCTGACAGTGTACAAGGAGCCCGTTTGGGTGTCCACGGAGACATAGGCAGACACTGGTGACCCTCCTGGCACCTCGGAGTCTAAAAGCTTGTAGGAGACTTTGGCGTTCTTGCCCACATCGGGATCACGAGCCACGACAGTGGTGACATAAGAGCCGGGGATGTTGTTCTCTATGACGGACACCTCATACACTGACTTACTGAACAGAGGGGGGTTGTCGTTCTCATCAGTCACCCTGATGGTGTACTGTCTTACTGTTTTAAAAGGAGGGTTGCCCAAATCTTCTGCAACAACAGTCAGGTTGTACTCAGGGATCCTCTCCCGGTCCAAAGTGGACGTGGTGACTATCATGAAGGTCTCGCCATAGGCTTGCTGCAGGGTGAAATGCTCGTGGCCGAGCAGACTGACACGCACGTACCCATTGGAGCCGGAGTCCCTGTCTGCGGTGCTGATGAGAGCCACGAAGCTCTCTGCTGCAGCTGCCTCAGTGATGTAGGCCACTGCATCGGCGCTGGCGGTCATGGGCTTGATGCTGATCTCAGGCGCGTTGTCGTTCACGTCCAGCACCTCTATGGAGATTTTGCAGCTTGACGATGCGGGCCTGGCACCTAAATCTGACGCCTTGACGAGGAGCTCATAGGACCGCCTCCTCTCGAAGTCCACCCGAGCCCTGAGCGTCACATACCCCGTGTGTGGATCGATGTGGAAGACGCGTGCTGCTTCAGGTGAGATGCTGTCAAAAGCGTACATCACCTCGCCATTGATGCCCTCATCCGGATCGAAGGCGTGCACTCCGACCACCCGGTGGCCCACCGGAGAGTCCTCGTTGAGCTCCACCTTCAGGGAGCCGTGCTCAAAAGTAGGCCCGTTGTCGTTGAAGTCCAGCACCTTGATTCGAACCGTCATTGATCCAGACTTAGCGGGCACACCTCCATCGGTGGCGGTCACCTCCACTACATAGGAGTCCTCCATCTCCCGGTCCAGCTCTCTCACCAGAACCAACTCTGCAATCTTAACCCCGTCCTCCCTCTGACGCATCTCCACGGTGAAGTGGCTGCTGGGGGAGATGTTGTAGCTCTGGATGTAATTGTCACCCACGTCCGGGTCCACGGCGATGGGCAGCGGGAATCGGGAGTCCAGGGGCTCGTTCTCCACGATCTCCAAGCCGGTGTCGTTGCGTGCGAACACGGGCGCATGGTCATTGATGTCCCGCACTTCAATCTCCACGTGGATGAGCTGGTATTTGTCTCTGGAGAGAGCAACCACGTCGAAGGTGAGGAAGCACCGCGGGGAGCCGTCAGGACACAGAAGCTCCCGGTCGATGAGCTCGGCCACACTCAGCAACCCGTCGGCCTCCCTCATGTGCACCACGGAGGAGTTATTCTCCTGCATGAAGCGGAAGGAGGTGTCGTGTCCATCAGCTGGATTAATCTTCAGATCTCTGGACAGGTTGCCTATTTCTGTCCCCGGTGAGTCCTCTTCGTAGGTGAAATATCTTGTGGTGGTGCACTGGACTGTGCAAATAAACAAAGCGACCAAAAAGCAGCAAGGTACAAGTTTGGCCATCTTGCACAATCCTTGTTTAAAAAGGTCTGCCTGCACGAGTCATTAATGAGCAGGGCTGAGCTTGTGTCCTGTCAGAATGAATCAGTGGCAGCTTCAACTTTACAGGCCGCCTATAAACTGGAGCTTATGCTAATGAGCACAGCCATCCACCAATGGCTTGCCACTGGAGCACACCAAAAGGGGGGACTTTTGTCTGGGTGACAAACTGTCGTTGACTCTTGACAGGGCAAATGGCTTAATGGTGGCACTTTTGTTCGCCTTAACTATTCATCTGCACAAATAATGCATTTCTTTGAAATGTGCATGAAAAAGGAAGACGTACACACCAGTATTTTCAGCTTAAAGGAATACACTTGAAGAGGATTTTCTGGTGATGAGATGAAAATGCATTTAAAGCACAGAAAACAATGAAAGTCTGCCTCCCAAGTAAATGAGATGTAATAATGAGCAGAGCACAACGTTTGTCCATATTTGGGCTTTTTTCTTGGTTTGTTTGCTTGCTTTAAAATGTCTTTAGAATTTGTCTGCCAAAAAAAGGCCTCAAGTAGGTGGTGACTGGACACAACATTAGGTACACCAAGAGTTGTATCAAAATGCTGCTTTTATAAATATAATAAGGCTCAGTTTGAATGAATTGTCCTATTTGGATGTTTATTGTGTTTATTGAAGTACAGCTACAGGTCACTAAAGTATTAGAAAGATATCTCTCAGACAGTGTCAATCAAAACTGAGCCTTTTTCCCTGTGATGATATTGCGCATATCGACATGGCGAGTACAGTCAGCATACGTCCATGAACTATTGTTTTATGGCGAGGCTGCTATGCCAATGCGCACTGACCCATCCGCTGATGGGCCTGGCAGTGGTCCATCACAAAGGCAACGACTGGCTGCCAAAGAAGCTTTCAGGTCAAATCATCAGTGATGGGATGTAAAAGTACAGTCGCATGACAGCTTTTTTGGACTGCTGTCTAACCTTTTATTTGGGTTAGATAGCATATTGGGGAGGGGCAGTCAACCGGACACACATTCACTAGATGAGGCTTTAGACACACAATGTGCAAAGACAAATACCGTCCTTCAAAGTCAGCACGACCCAATTAGAAGAGAAATCATCTGTCCCGGGGTCAGACTGTCGCCGTTGTAAAACCTTCACTTGTGCGGGCAATGTTTGAAGTCCATAGTGTAAGTGTAAAAATAAGTTAACCACTGAATTTTCAAGTTCACAAAACATAGTTTTTAGTGACACATGGCGGACCAGCAGAGGAAGGATTACATGTGCCTGAGAGGTGAGTCTCTTCATACTCCAGCGTTGACCTTGGAGTGTACATTGACATTGTTACTTTAGCCATATTGTGATGAGCAACCACAGACTTGCGTACCTCTTTCTTATGTTGCAACAAGTTCCATTTCCTGCTCTGTGGTTATAGTCACATTCAATACCAGCAATAATAGTAATGCAACTGTTAATTTGTACTTAATAATGCATGTATTTTGTATATTTAACATGATTTTGTATATATATTCCTGACTACTAGGGAAAAAGTGCAATTAAGGTCACAAAAAAGTCACAATGTTTCAATAAAAAAGTTGTTGAAATGCTCACAGGTCACTTTAATAGGTACACCAGCAATAATAACAGTAATATTGCTTATTTTAATAGTTTTGTTGTAATATTTTGTATGTAGAACATGTACACACACGTAAAGACTATTAGGGCCAGCGTAAAGTATAAAGTACTTTAAAAAGCATCATTGGTCATTTTATCAGGTTCAGCAGCAATAATAATAATAATAATAATCATAATCATAATAATGAATTATTTGTTGTAGTTTGTTATCATTGTTATTTTGTGTATGCGGGATGTAAACACATGGAAAGAATATTCGGGCCGCAACAAAAAGAACAAAATAGTCACAAAGCTCACTGGGAACTTCATAAGGCACGTGAGCAATATTCATTTACCAAATATATTAATTATAGTTCTTAATTGTTACTTTGTGTTTGAAGGTGGCACAAAGAAATATAAGGGCCGCACGGGAAAATAAAATAAAAATGTTTTTTTATTGGCCCGCAGCACATTCTAATAAGAACAAGAAAACTAAAAAATCAGCAGTAATTTTAGAAGAATATGTTTAAAAAGTGGTGTAAAAAGTCTGTACACCTCTGATCTAATATAACACGTTTGTATCCATACAGAGGAGGAATACTTTAAATGTATTGAAATTATCATCTTTGAGTAAACTACCAGTAATATTTGAATATCACATTGCCGGGCCGAGTGTCCTGTTTTTGGTTAATGAGAATATGGTCACCTGCAGTATTCCCGTATTCTGCTGTTAATAATCAGCGCATACGCTGCGTTATCACCCCAAGCAGCGACCATCAATACAGCTCAATAATTACCTCAACATGTTGTAAACCAAAACAACAAAGAGGCTTTAAAAGCTTAGATACGGATCCAAAAAATAATAACTTCTTGACATTCACAAGGAGTCTGGCCTCTTTTTTTATTCTGCGCCACTCATATCGTTCTGTGCAAACAGAGCAAAGCATAAGGAGCTTTTTTTTTAGACAGCAGGGGAGGAATTCTGATGCTTCAGCCATTAGTGTGTTGCTGCAGGAAAACACGGTGTTAATTGGCCCGTGATCAATACACAATTTTATAAATCTGCAATTAATTTAGCCCCTTTCAAACAATAGTTCTAAACAAGTGGGGATTTGGAGGTGAGATGTCAGCCAGTGAGCGACGTGCCATCACAGACACGCACACACACACACACACACACGCACACACACACACATCAACACAAAGAGCATGAGTCAAGCAGACTTTTGTCAAGCATATGGATGATTAGCCCGTGCTGATTAAAAGGCATAGGCGGGCCCTTCAAAGGGCTCCTTGACGCCTTCGCAAACATTGCCTTTAAATCTGTCTGAGCCTCCTCCCCCAGCACTGCAGCGCAAGGTGTTAAAAAGCACACAATAAAAAGATAGGGGGGGAGACATGGCAGACAGCGCAGGATAGCTGTGATAGCAAGGTGTTATACACGCTGACTGTAGACTACATGTGAACATCTCATCCACTTCTTTCAGGGAATCCATGAAAAGTTCACCCTTTTGCAGAGCAGAACAGGAAGACTTTGTTTTAAAACTTGAATTGTTGATCTAATAATGCTGTATTGGATTGAAATTAGATTCTTTGAAGTCTCATTACAACCACGCACAGTCATCTGTGAGGGAAGTGAAATGAAGGACCTTCAGCGTAAATGTAAACAAGCAACAGTAAAATTAATGTAATGTAATTTTGTAATTGAATACACAGATAAATATTAACGATACAGAAATACGGGCTCATTTACCACACAGAGCACCTTCCTGATGAAGTCATGTCTCAAAATGTTTCATTTTGGCATGTTTTTATAAAACATTTGCACAAAATCAACTAATCAAACATTAGCAGTCACTAGTGCTAACACATCGCCTGAACATGAATGATGTGAGATGCTAACAACGGTTGAAAAGTCAGCTTTGTTGTTTTTTGTTATAAAATTTTTGTCTTGATATATTATCTGATTCTTTTAGTGTGATTCAAAGTTTGTGCAACAAATCTGTCATTACGAGTGCTAACACCTATCTTGCAATAAACATACTGTAGATGACCACACAGGCAAACAACTTACAACACACGTAGAGGCTAGCGCTAACACAACACAGTATGCATGGAAATACATTTCAAAAATTCTGTAGTCACTAGCATTTTTGTTACAATGTTCGGCAATGTTTACATTAGCAGTCCACACAGCTATGAATAAGACCTTTAGCACAGACACTAGCGCCAATGCAACCCCTCAAGATGAATGGTCTGTGATGCTAACAACCGCATTCAAGAAACACAGTGTTTAAGGTCGATATCTTTGCGGCTGTCAAGTTTTTGAGCACTTTCGAGTGTCAAAGTTTAACGTCCGCATCAGCACTCGTACTATCACAACTTAACATGAAAGATGAGAGATGCTAACCTATTAAAATGGCTGAACTGCAAATTTCAATCACGCTAAAGGACACTGCACATGTCTGAACATCTAAAACACCTCTCTTTAATAGCAGCACAACATTTGAATCACACTTTAACCGCGTTATTGTGAGCCACGATGCGTTCAAAGACATCACAGATTTTTTTTTACGTTGAATTCAGTGTTTTGAGCGTATGTGTATTTTCTGGCATTTCCGAGCATACTTAAATGCAGAAAAACGTACTTCCGCAGTATGACTTACAATAATCAGTGGTAAGAATGTCCACTTACTGTTTTTCTATGCCTTTCTGTATATTTAGATCACACGTACACGCATAATGAAGACGTTGTGATGTTCCGAGTGCCCCTGAATGAGAAAGCATCTTTGTGTTCAGGTCAGATAAAAAGTTATAAACGAGCGTTAGACTCTGTGGGGACACTATTGTGTCTCTGTGTGCTGTCAAAACAGAGAGGGGTGGCTTGACGTGGTGCGCATGCGTTAATTACGCAAAAAATGTTAACATAATGAATTAAATTAATGAGTTAGTGCCTTTACCGTGCTATTTTTGACAGCCCTAGATAGAAAATATTAACAAGCATGAAACAAAACTGAGACTCTTGGTTATCTAGCATGTCATGAAATAGCCATTGTCTCATCATTTTGGTGTGCGGCAAAGTTTAATGTCAGCACAACCACACCAGGGAGCCCAGGCTGGTCCGCTACCCCAGTTGGCAACAGACCCTAAGTGATGGGTGTTCACCATGGCAGCGATAGCTACGCTTTGTATTATGATCACACGGCCATGATTTTGCAGCTGCTATTTTAGATTGAAATTACTGCATGTCGTTGCTTTAAATTGAGCGTGCAGCAGGTCGCATGATGAAGGACCGTTCTGAAAGACTGTTGTCGACTGTGCTTTATCGGGATAGGAAATATTTGGACATGGAGCGAATACACCACGACAGGAAATGACCTGATGCCTCATGTCTAATCATGTTCCTTCTACACTCTGTGCACAATTACTAGGCAAGTCAGTATTTTGACCAAACTCTCATTTTATACGCACATTTTCCAACCCCAAGCTGAATAAACTTGAATGCCTGTTGGGTTTAAGCGTACCAGGTGATGTGCAGGTGCGTGCTGAAGGAGGGTGTGGCCTTAGGAGATCAACAGGTGAGCACAATTAGTAGGCAGCTTATTTCCCTCTGGCAAGATGGGCAGACAGACTCGAACAGAAAAGTCAAGAACTGTGAAACATGTTTCACAGGGATGCAGCACTCTTGAATTTGTCGAAATTGCCAATATATTAGGACGTGACCGCACACAAAAGGGTCGCAAGAAACGTGTCGAGAGAAAAACATGCAAATTAATTGCTGCATATTGGAGAAAAATCAAACGTGAAGCTCCCAGGAACCCATTGTCCTCCAGTGCTATTCAGAAGTACGGCACATGGTGCTCAGTGCTCAGAGACATGGCCCAGGTAAGAAGACCACTGAACAAGACACACAAGTTGAAAGGCTGTGACTTGGCCAAGAAATATCCAAAGTTTTATGACTCTTGATGGACCGCAGGGATGGGCCCGTGGCTGCATCAGCTCCACTCCAACTCAGACGCCAGCAAGGTGGAGGTGAGGGCCGGAATTATTCCAAGATGAGCTTGTTGGGCCTTTTCAGGTTGAAGATGGACTCCAACTCAACTCCCTAACCTCCAGCCACATTTCTCACACAGTGGTACAGGAAAAAGTGTGCACCTTTCAAGAAGACCATGACTTTTATGCATGACAACACTCCATCTCATGCATCCAAGTACTCCACTGCGTGGCTAGCGAGTAAGCATCTTGAAAAGGTCTTAAAAAATAATGACAAGACCTCCTTGCTCACCTGACCTAAACCCTATTGAGTACTCGTGGGCCCTTAGACGGAAGCTTTACAGTAAGAACAGAGTCTGGGAGGCTTTGGTTGCTGCTGCACAAAAAGTTGATGGTCAAATGATCAAGAAACTGACAGACTCCATGGATGGAAGGCTTTTTCGTGTTTTTGAAAAGAAGGGTGGCGATATTGGTCACTGATTTATTTTTGGAAATGCCAGAAATATTTATTTGTATAGTTTGTGTTGTTTGTTAACATTCGGACTTTTTCAAAATATGGACATGCAGTAGTGAGATGGGAATATTTTTGTTTTTCTTTGAGGTGCCCAATAATTCTCAGGCTAAACATAAAGTACGCACCTTGAGCCACGGGGGGGGGGGGGGCCGCATGGAAGTGACTTGTACCATTAAGTAGATAGCACAGCAGCCCCATGCTGGCTGACTGGCCAGCTGGGTGGGTGTTAAAATCCTTGATTTGATGGCTATGAAGAGTCTGCGGCTAACACTGAATTATTAGCTAAATGTCTTGTTTGCCACTAAGAGGATTCAGATTTTAATCTGATCAAATGGCTAAAGCACAAATCACCAGAGTAAAAACAGCAGCTGTAGATGTAAAAACCATAAAAACACTAAACAGACTTTGAGTCCTAATTCTTTATCTTAATGTTTTGCTTCTATTTTTTGGGGGGGGACCCACAAGAGAGAATGTAAGTGAAGCACTCTTGTCCAAAATCAGTGACGTTGACCTCACAAACAGTCCAAGAAGAACTTCAGCAGCAGCAACGGTGCTTGCCACGGTCAAAACAGTATGGCACGAAAGTGTGAAAACCACGTTGTACTGAACGCCTCGGTCAAAACGAAACGCTAACAACCAACAACAATGGAGGCCACAGTAAGATAACACATTTTATTCAAGAGGAGACTGAGGGCAGATAGAAAATGGGTCACTGCAGCAAAGTGGACACTGCGGAGTTAATATTGTACCATCCGGAGCTAGGCATAGCAACAGGGTAAGCTAACGTTCACCATATGAGTTTATTTTAGTCATTTTGGAATTTTTGGATAAGGGACAAAGGGCATCAAGACAATGGGCCGCAGCAGCAAGGTGGAGGTTAATAGTGTAACATCCAGAGCTAAGACACAGCAACAGGTCAGCTAATGGCAGTCTTTGTGTTTATTTTTGTCATTTTGGACATTATCGGAGAGGCTAAGGGCAACAAGTAGGCCACTGCATGCTTGGGCCAGTTACTAGACATGAGTGCCTGGTGGTTTTGCCGGTGGAAAAGCCTCAGTAGCGAGTCAGGTCAATCCAAGCTAAGTAGGTAGCGTTTCGGGTGCGAAAAGAGGCTATTTCTCCAGTTCTTGGCCTGGGTGAGCGCATGGCATCCACATTAAAAAGCGCCAGCTTACAAGGAGAGTGTTTTCCCTGCTCAGTTCAGCACAACAAGGTCACCAGAGGTCCAGGCACAAACAAAGCCCGGCTAACACAAGGAGTGATACCTGTTTGCCACTTAAGTCATGTGATTAATGCAGATCACGGCTCGATTAAGACGCGTGTGTGGTGACAGTAAGAGCCTTACATCGGATCAGCAGCTTGGCCATCTGTTCTCTTACTGAGGTGATTTTAATTAAATAGTAAGAATATGGTTAATCTTAATCTTTCCACCATAATTAGGATGATGGTTAGAAATGAGCCTGTCAGTTTTTTTTCTGAAGGCCATATACTGCGACCTTCACATCCTCCTCACTCGCTCACTCACTCACCAGGCAGGCAGACAGGCAGCAGCAGCAAGGGAGGGAAAGCATTTGTTTGGAAGCAGTGATCCTGGCATATGCCACAGGGAGCAAATGTCTCACAAACCCACCTTTTGGAGAACAGCCCACCATGTCACGGCGACTGCCAGCAAATTGTCACCCACTTGTATTTTTCCTCCACAGATTCCAGGGCAATTCTTACAGAAAATGCGTGCAATTTGTGTGATTTTTTTTCCAAATATGTTTTGGACTGACTGCACTGATGGGTTTCTTCTTCCGCTGTCTTTTAAATGTTCTGCTATTCAGCGCGCAGGCTGGGAATATGCAAGTTTAATATGTGGCTTGTTCAAGTTTAAGTCATGAATGTTAAATTAGTAAATGTGTCACCAATTAAGCAGCAAAACTATGCATGATATAAAAAAAGATGCATGAAATGTGACCTAATATAAGACTTGGAAATCTAATGAGTATGTCTTATAAATGTGCCCCCTTGTTGTGGTTCCTCAACACTCAAGTGTCTCCAACTGGAAGTCCAGCATTACCACGGGTTTTGTTTTGTTATGAATCTGTTCTAAAGAGTCCGTCTCTTAATAATTTGACTTTATTCTTGGAAAAATGTTGCTGATTTGTCCATTTTTGCCGTATTTTTTTTTTTAAATTTCTTGTTAAATTATACTTGAACACTTTTTGATATTATTTACTTATTTTTGGGCCACATTTAAAATATTGCAGAGCATTAGAATGTGGACAACACGGACTCATGCGGTGTCTTTCTACTGAGCCCGTTTCAAGATTGTAGTAGGATGTTATGCAAAAAATACTGCAATGCAACATACTGCATTTAGTAGCAAATGTACGTATTTTTGGCCATTGAAATTATTATTAAGCATTAGTAGTAGCAGTAGTAGTACTAGTAAGATATAATTAAAACACGGTGACTAATTGTAGCACATGTTGGTGGTAGGACAATGTTTGTAGTGATGTATGGCTGCCGTGTTTCTGGTTGGTGCGAACAAAATACACTATAGCGGCGTATTCAAGACGTGATTTGCATAGGAAGGCGATGCAAAACAAATGACCTCAAAGAGGGAAACACACGCACTATCATCTGTGCTCATGATGACAACACACAGACAAATAAGGAGACGTTGTACAGCATCATTGGCATCGCCTGCTGTTGCAGATGCAGCATGCAGATGAAGACATTTCCTTCCATAAGGTGTGTTTACTCTCAGTGTGATCATCACAGCATCAGGAGGGAAGCCCTTTGTCTTAATTTGACATCATATGATGCTGTTTAAATACTTTTACAAGAGCTGTGGATTTTGCCTCTGATCTCTGAGGACCACCTTACCTTTTTTGTGCATTTAATCAAATATTCTGGCATTGAAACATTTATGCACACAGCCTGCAGCTGAGCAGCAGCATCACAACAACCTTGAAGACAGCTTACTGCGCGCACGCTGCCGGCGTTTATTCAATTTAGATTTAGCCTCTTTGCACATACAGCAAACTTCCAGCGGCCCTTTCGGGTCACCCCCTTATCAATTGCAGCGTCTCACTTTGACCTCGCATGCACGAGTGAACCGCGGGTGTACGTGTCAGCGCTCGGCCCCCCGAGAGGGTCACGCTGAGGGTTTAATCTCAGCCATTTGGGGTGTCTGAAAGGCAGATAAAATGAGATTATCCTGTGCTTGGTGCTGGCCCCGGGTGAGACAAGAGTGTGGAAGTATTTGGGGGGGGGGGCAGCAGCTGCCTACGGGCTGGTGGTCTCTGTTGCTTTTGGCACCTCCTGCGGCGCTACAGACCCTTATCAACCCCCTCTCCTCACAGGCGACCACCACTCAGCCACACAACACTGATTACAACTGGCCAAATGTTTAACATACTGCTCCTAATTACACTTAGCATGGAGTCACAATATGTTCTTAAATGGCTCTCTGGGCCAAATAAATCACATTGCAGTCTTGATGTTATTAGGCCTAATTGTTGTGGCTTCCTGTCGACCACCCCTCCCTTTAGAGGCCCTTCCTCTCTTTACTGGACTGCTTGAAGTGGTGCAGTTTGCACATCCGGACCATCTTTCTGTCAGTTTATACCAAACAAATTGTTCAATTACATGACGAAGGTCTACTGGACATGACAAAAATGGGTCTTCAGGTACGATTACACAACATCCTGATAACATGGACTTGGCAAAAATGCTGTAATATGCAAAGCAGGCTGTTATGGCGATGTCACTTTTAATGTTAGTTAGCAATGCTTGTCCAGTCTGGACATGTGCGAGTACCAAGAGTGAGTGAGGGACAGGATGCGACATTGAGGGTTCAGAGTTGAGTTTCAGCTTGATTGCAGCAGTAGCCTGTATTTTTATTAGGGATTTTTATTCAGAATTATTGTGCCCCTTGTGGCCGCACGGTGGCCAAGCGGTTAGCATGTACTCCGGTTTCCTCCCACATTCCAAGAACATGCATGTCAGGTAAATTGGCGACTCTAAATTGTCCACAGGTATGAACGTGAGTGTGAATGCTTGTTTGTCTACATGTGCCCTGCGATTGGCTGGCCACCAGTCCAGGGTGTACCCCGCCTCTTGCCCGAAGTCATCTGGGATAGGCGACCCGAGTGAGGATAAGCGGCATAGAAAATGGATGAATGCACGTGCCTGCTGTGAGCAGGCATGAGCTGGTTACCTGTTTCAAGGTATACCACGATATGAACAAGTCAAGGTTTCAAAACCACTACATTTGTCTGTCATACCGAAAGTGGAGGTCCAGCGCGGCCAGTATGTGGAAATACTTTATCACGTCCTGTGTTATTACATGTAGTAAAAGACCTAATACACTAATATAGCATTATTTAGTGAAAACATTGCACTCATGTGAAAGATTCCTTAAAACAAGATGACTTACTCCGTTTACAACAGGTTTCCTTGTTATATGCATGCACTGTAGCGCTAGGCGTCAGAACTCAACGAAGGCATGATGTCTCGATGGTGTCATTCCGCCGGTACGGCATATGACTCACGTCGAAGGTCACCAAATGTGGAGATGTGATTCGGAACAAGACAGGAGTCAGGGATAAGTGGTATAAATCGTTTACTATATGCAATATGCAATAGTTGCTAACAATCGCATGACCCGGAAACGCATGTGGAACTTGTTGATGTAAACAAATAAATCGAAATTCAGCAAAAACGCAAGCCGACAATTCCAACACTTGTAGACAAGTTCTGACCTGCACATTTACCATGCCAGGAAATAATAACATACTTTACAAGTTATTTATGTTGACACCTGTTTTAAATCACTGATTCAGTCTGTGGTTGCATTTTGCTCAGCTTTTTTTCTAGGAAAATATTGATGGTCTTGTGACATGAGCTGCAGGATTAGCCACAGTAGACTTTAATGCTGCAGTCTACTGTGGTCATCTATGTTTCATCTATGTTTTAGCATTTATTTACAAACAATTCACTTATTGGTATTTATTTTAAATACATATGTACCACTCCATCATGTTCTATTTATGAATGACTATTCAACAGAAAAGTGTTTTTTTCTCTTCTTTTCAAAATAACACATTTTAGAGCTGTACAGTTGTCCCTCGCAATATAAGTTAATAAGGTAATATAAGGTAAGGTTTTAGCTTCTTAAGTTTAGAAGAAATGAATGTGAGGCTAACTGGTTAGCGTGCTAGCTTGTTAGCAGGCTAGCTTGCGGCCGTCTTGAGTCCCTGCAGCATAAAAGTTGCGCAATGTGATATAAACACAGAATAATAGGAGCGTAAAGGTGACTATAGGGGTGTTACTTCATGCCTGCCAGGCTCTAATAATGTTAAAAACCATATTTAGAAAGTCACAAACAGGTTTTCTATGCTGTAACTACGAAAATTAATTTATCACAATCGTGTCTAGAACCAATGAACCGCTATAAACGAGGGACGACTGTAACTATAATACCGTGAAACTGCTCAAGGTTATCATAGGTTATCATACCGTCAGAATCTCATAGCGGCCCATGTCTTGTTGTGAGATCATTCAAACCTGCAATAAAAGCCTGTTGTTCCGCCAATCAAGTCTGTTGATTCTGTGTCTCATCAAACAGCTTGAAAATGTTTAATTTAGGCAAAAAAAACCAACAAAATATGCATGTTTTGACTAATAGTTGGCTGTATTCAACCACAAAAAAGATGTATTAATTAATATATTTTTGGAAAAGTGTGATCGAATGAAGCCGCAAATTCGAACAGCAAAGTGGAGAAGGATGTGACACGTCCGTTTCCAAATCTATGATCTTCCTCACACTTGTACTCTTTGCCATCAACGGTACCCCTCTGTGGTGGAATAACGAAAACAAGCCAAAGGGCAAAAAACACTCACTCACCGAGCAAGTTTCAAGACATTTTTAGACAACCCACATTAAGTTTTTGTGCTTGTGCATATTTTTCCTCTCAGTTTTGCCCGATTTAATCAAAATGATACGACCTTCAGGGTGATCGACACTGTACTGTAACCAAGGATTTCGTGGTGGTTTTACAAGCAGTTGGTGTACAAGTTTGTAGGGTTGTGACATCGCCAACTCCCAGCCCGGCATGCATGTCACAGTGTCTTCATATGTTCTTGCAGAAGATCTGTGCATGAAATCTTTCAAAAAAAAAGCAACAAAACACTTCCGTTTTTACCTGTAAATGTACACTTAATAAGGTATATTTGTAAAGCAATGATCAATTATGGGCATGAATGCATAATTTATGAACAAAATCACAAAGTTGCCCAGTTTCTTTTATGATAAATTAATTAGTCTATTAGGACCGAGCATGAATAATACAGGCTTTCCTTGTAATTAGATCTCGGTGGGCTCTGCACATGTTTTAAACAAATCCAGAGAATTAATATGGAAGGTGTGTAAATATGTTTCCTAGCCTTCCAAACATGAGGCCCACAAAAGCCCGCAGTCTATTAAGACATTTAGGAAGACCTATTTTGTTGTTTGAATCTCACAAAAGCCGAGCCGGATCAAAAGAGGCATTAGTATTCAGAGACAAATCACGTTTGGCTCAGGTTTCTCCACTCACTCGACTCCCTGCATTCCCCACTGTGCAAATAACACTGCAACAACAACACTCTGCTTGCCGCACTCACTCATGTTTACACATTTTCAAACACGCTTTGACCGCAAATGAAGAACACATTCAGCCAAGCTAAATGCACCTTTCACAGGGGGGAAGAGGCAGTTACCCAGACAGGGGATAGGGAAGCAGGTTTTAGGAAGCGAGAGCGTGTTTATTCTAAATATGGAGTCACCGCCTGGAGGTTTTGGGATCACAACCAGGGAGGAGAGTGCCATCTACAGGTTGAAGCTTTTCCATGTCAGCTGACATGAGAACAAAAAATCGCGGCGTCTTTATCTCAAATGCATGTCAGAATTAAAGACCGTCCGGGCATAAACAAACTGCACTTAAATGATTGTCCCCAGGTTTCCTTCCTGTTAAGTGTGGCTTTGCTGCTTTGTACTTCCTCCCGCTGCAGCGCAGCTTTCAATACAATTAAGATGACCACTTCCCATTTCATGCCTCATATTGAATTTCCCTGCCTGCGGCGTGCATGAATGAGGGCCCCAAAAGATCAGCTGGCCCCGCGCATTAACCTCCACTGATATTCCGCCCGAGTGATGATTGCACGCACATATTTGACTTGACAGATCCCTAACCAACTTTCACTTTCATTTTCATTTTCCAAGTCAGCGCCGAACTGCGGGCGCCTGCAAGTATCAAAGATGCCTTGGGTGACTGCAGTCAGTGGGTGTGGGTGCCTATACCGTCCACATTAGTGGGCCATGCTGGCAGTTATTATATCAGGTGAGGCTTCGCTCGCTAGTCTGGCATGGGAATAATTGCATTCGCACTTGGACAGTTATATTATTCAAAGCAGGGAAGATGAAGTATAGACTTTTTGCTTCTTTGTGTGTGTGTGTGTGCCCGCACGCGTGTGTGCGCGTGTGTCAGCGTGCTCGTAAAAATGTGCCTGTGCACGTGTGTGCGGATGTCACTGTTAATTTGTGCCTTTTCAAGCAACGGGCCGCTCTCCTTCTCCACTTTGAATATATTTCACATCTTCATATTGTCATTCTACAATGTCACTGTCCTTGAAGCAATTTCCTCTCAGCCATTATCTGATGGCTGAGGACAGTTTCCCATTGGCAGGGTCCTTGAAGGAGCTGGCTACTAACAAAAAGAAATAAATAAAAATGGGAGGACTGGCTCCTCACTGAGAGACATTCTGCCCGGTCATGGCGGTCCAAAGCCGTCTGGCCACCGACGGCTGATGGCGGAGGCCAAGTGAGGAGTGGAAATGGCTCTCTTTTTTGGCTTCAAGCTGTGCAAAGGCCTGTGTGAGCATGTTGTCTAATCCTGTTAGGCCAGGAGATGGCAACATTGAGGTGGGAGAGAAATGCTCTTCCTCATTTGGCTCAGAGGAGAGACAGCATGTAAAGATCTGTCTGAGCCTTGGCAATTTGGAGGGGAGGAAAATGGTGTTACATTTAAACTTGATGGTCCTTTAGACTGCAATAAATGTCTCACCTTATGGACTCATGTAAACCAATTACACTGAATAAGTACATGACACTAAAGTTTACAGATTTTAGCATATAATGGGGACTTAAAACCCCAAAATGTGTAAACCGGGACTGGTTGCTGGAGAGCGTCTAATCAAATTGTCTCTCATTTGCTTTGCATGCGTTTGATTGGTTCTTTTAGGTGTATTGCATTCAATATAAATATAAAAGGGTGTAAAGAGCAGCAATAAAAGACAATAACTGTTTAAAAACGACCTTATCACTACTGTCTGATGGAAAAGGTGTACAGGAGCTCACAAAAGTGAGTTCAGCAAGCATTTTTACCACAGTATCTTCTCAAGGGACAGTACTTTAAAAATGAAACTCGGGTTTAGAGTAGTCAGTGTACAGCTTGTATGGCAGTACAGATGTATTGTCCTCTGAAAGTAACTCAATACAGCCACACCTGGCAACACGAGTGACTACACCTCATGTTTAAAGTGTCTGAATGTATGAATGTAACAATGCATCATGGTAAGATTACATATTAGCAGGAAGCTGACACCGTCATTACACATATCAACAAAGACCTACAGAGTCAACCGCTGATGACATCATAGACGTGCGACTGGGGTGACTTTCTGTTTCCATGCATTGTGATGTAATGTGCTAAAAATACATTAAGAACACAGTAGGACTCACGCATTGCATTAATAACACAACAAGACGAGTGCCATGTTGTACGCTAACCGGGAAATGTACGCAAACCGTAAATTTGATGTTCCACTGTAATTTAGACCAGTCAGTGTACAGCTTGTATAGCGGTATACATTTACTAGCCACTGAAAATAACTCCTGCGATTGGCTGGCGACCAGTCCAGGGTGTACCCTGCCTCTCGCCCAAAGTCCGCTGGGATAGGCTCCAGCATACCCCTGCGACCCTCATGAGGATGAGCGGCATAGAAAATGGATGGATGGATGAAAATAACTCAACACACAGGAATTGTGTAAATAGCTGGCAATCAGGCTGGCCTCTTTAACAGTACAGGCAAGAGAGCCTGGATCATCTCATGAAGGTAAAACGTCAAAATCATCATGAAGTGGACGAGGTTTTTATCTCAGGGCAGAGATGCACCTCAAATTTAGATGTTTACACCACAACGACGCTGTAAAACCAGGAACTCTTTTCCTTTGAGTTTCTGAAAATGATCCCCATTCCCAGAGAGAGAAAATGTTGAAATATGCATGCTGGACTAATTAGTTGGTGATGTCACTTTGCAAAGAAACCATGTGCATGGCCACCAGCTGACTGAACTCCCAGCCCTCACAAAACCTTTTCTGCCGTATGTGAGAGTTTAGCATTCAAGTAACTCCACTAGACACAAGAGCAGTGTCGTTCATTTACAGTGTGGACCATAAGTTTACGTACATACTGTAGGAAAATGTATAGTAATTAAACTCAAAACAGTGAATTCAACTTAAAAACTTGGTGGTGTCTTTGAACGCAACACCTCATAGCTCTTAATAACATGGTTAAAGCGTGATTCAAATGTTTGCTACTATTAAAGAGACTAGTGTTAGGAAAATAGATTTTCAGAGGTGAGCATGTGCTGTTAATATATACAAATATATAAAATTCTGTCCTGTCATTTATCTTTTTGTTCCTAAAGTAAAAGTAAAAAGGACATAATTCATTGGGCAAACATCAGGGCTCTATATGTTGGTTGTAAACAAAATAGCAGTTGCATGCGATAAAACATCTTCAACACGCTTACAGATGTTGTACAGCTCAGGTCGTGCCGTGTCTGACATATAATGGCGAGAAGGGAGTTCGTACTTTGGCTCCAAAAAGTCCTTCAGACAACAAAACAAACAGCTTTGAGGCGCATTACGGCCACCTACCATGTTATAGTGTGGCCATGAGTAACGTCGTACAGCTGTGGGCACGCTGAAAGCTCATGTGAAAATGGATCGGCCCGATCTTGTGGCTAAATCCGATTTTATCCGATCTTCAAAAAAGAGCCAGATCGGTAGCCGATCCTGATCCTAAAGATTGGATCGGGACATCCTGACTGTAAATGCTAACCAAACTGCACTAAAGTGATGACCGAGCAGTGGCAGAGCTACGGGATGGCCAGGGGTGGCCGTGGCCACCCTTGGTCACTCTCCGACCACCCCAGTGGCCACCCACACGGCAGGGGGACAATTTTGACAAACGCGCCTCTGTGCAGAACATTAGTTCAGCCTAACTGCCGTTTCCGCTTCGATGCATTTCACTGCAGCACACAACTTTCCGTGGGAGAGCAGAAGAGAGCTGCCTATTTTGTGGAGGAGCTGCCAATAAAAGCATCTGGCATGAGCTGCAAGCGGTAGGTATGTTTTCCATGATCACTTTGGTCATTCCGGTCAAGCTTTCTCTCTATGCTGACTTTGACTTAAATTCTGAAGCGTGATTCAGCACATAAATCTGTTAATATTGGGAGCTCTGTGTAGCAGCGTGATTGGGCATGTAAACCAAGGAGTCGGGAGTTAAAACAGGAGTGCCGATCGGCATCCACTTCCGTATTATGCCCTGTGATGGGGAGCAGAAACTATGCGTTGAAAACATGTCCTCAGAACACTGCTCAGCTATCAATTGCTGTAATGGACAGTGGCGGAGCTACGGGGTGGCCACAGCCACCCCACTGCCCATCTAGACATTTCAGGTATCAACTTATTGCCACCCCTATGTGAGTAATGGTGTCACCTTGGCCACCCCAATGAAGAATTTCTGACTCCGCCACTGCCAACAAGTATCTTTTTTATTTGTACTGTACTACAAGAGTGAATGCAACTTTACTTGATTGTTTTCAGTGTTTACATAAATAGACAAGTGCTGTTTAATACAACTTTTTTAAAAGTAACATTTTGTGCTATTTTTCAAATGTTTTCAGGCTCCAAAGGGCTGTTGATGTGTAAAAAACACAGTTTTTATCCATTTTGAGTATCAAACATTGTATAAACGGCCCCCTAATGAGCACGTGTTCATGGATTATTTTGATGGTGCTTCATGGAGATGCTCTTATTGTGGCGTATCTTAACACACAAGCGTCTCCAATTAGGAATATAAAATCACAAAGAGGCACTGAGGAGAGCGCCCGGGGTGCGTGAGTGCTTGTGTGTGCGTGCACGAGCGCATGAGTGGAGCAGGGAGATAGATTCATGTCGGGTGGAGGGGGTGTCAGCTTGGAGGCTGTTTTGTTTCCTTCAGACTAGTGAGTGCACAGGAGGGTGAGTGGGGGATGTGGAGTCGGTTGAGTTCAGGGATTCAAATCTGGCCGTCGAGTCCTGCGGTGCACACAATGTTTGGAGTGCGCTTTGTGACAGCGGACTCCATTAGGCGCGGAGTCTCAGGGTAGGCCGCCATTGTGCCAGCAAGCGACGAGGTTAATCAGATCCCAGCTCCATTATGAATGCTGCTAAAAGGGGATCTATGAATAGAATACTGTAAGCTCTCGTTAAATAACAACAAAAAAAAAAAGAATCTCAGCCCTGCGCTTTTACAGAACAAGACTTAATAAAAGAATAGCGTTGATGTGCATTTGAAAGGCTTCCACATGCTCCAAAGCAAAAAAAACCCAAATGAGTGTTTTTAGGCGTCCTGGATATTAATTATCTGCGATTAAGAAATTCTGCTTCCCTGTGTCTGCTTTGTTTGTTTTAAAAGGCAGATTAGCGTAATTGATTTTTGAAAATCCATTTTCATGTGGTGTGCCGATGACATCTGTTTGCTGAGATGCTATCAGTTGCACCCTCATTAAAGCACAACTACACCAGCCACACACTCTGCCAGCCTACTCAGTTAATGTTCTTTTTAATTAGGTTGTGTATTGATTTTGTGTTTCATATTATGTTGCAGGTTGTGCAGCAGGATTAGAGGAGTGCAATGGATAAAAAAAGTAAAAACATTCCTGTAAAAATAACATTCCTGTCCATCCATTCATCCATGCTGTATATTCATGTGTACTGCTTGTCCTCGTTCATGTTACGGATGAGCCCAAGCCTGTCCCGGTTGACTTGGAGCAAACGGCAGGGTACACCCTGGACAGGTCACCAGATGATTTGGTTGCGATATTTTTTAAAATAAAAAAAAAACAATTTAATTAAAATATTGTGACCAAAACTGTACATTTAATTAAAACTAATTGACTGGGGGGGAAATATTACAAATAATGTACACTATACAGCGGTGGTCTTTTTAGATAGAACTCTATCAGCATGCTACATTTTGACTTGGTACTATTTTCGTACTCTCTCTTGCAAAAGTGCTCCAAATCTGTCAAGGTCAAGGTCAAGGTTTATTTATAAAGCACATTTAGAAAGAGATCATGCTGTCCCAAAGCGCTGTACAGATCAAGAAAATAAAATGCTAGAAAAATGAAATAAAAAACAAAAGTTTCAAGTACACAAAAAAACAAAACAGAAGTTCAAGAACAATTAAAACATTTAATACAATAAAAACTTAAAAACAAAATATATTGATAAAAATGTCTCAATTAGCTTGTCTTAAAAGCCAGTGGATAAAGGTGCATTTTTAGTGCTGATTTGAAACACTCCACAGAAAGAGCAGTTTTGATTTGCAAGGGGAGAGCCTTCCATAGTTTGGGGTCTGCAACTGCAAAAGTTCTGTCTCCTCTTGTTTTTACTCTCGTCCTGGGACGATGCAAAAGAAAGCTGGTTGTTCTGGTGGGAGGGTGCAAAGTCAGCAAATCACTTAAATAAGAGGCGGCTAGCCCATTTAGGCACTTAAAAACAAGCAAGAAAATCTAAAAATGAATCTAAAAATGAGTTTTATTGTCATGTGCACAGTAAAACAGGTAGTTGTACTATACAATGAAATTCTTGTTCTGTTCATTCTCCCCCAAAAAAGAAAGAAAACACAAGAAAATGAATAAAACAAAAGAAACATAAATACCAATAAATTAAGCAACAACAACAGAAGAGACATTAATACAAATAAATAAATAAATAAATAAAGTGCTATGAGTGTGTGCGTGTGTTGCGTGCGGCGTGTGTGAGTGCTTTGTTGAGAAGCCTGATGGCCTGTGGGTAAAAGCTGTTTGCCAGCCTTGTGGTCCTGGACTTCAAACTCCTGTAGCGTCTGCCTGACGGTAGGAGTGTGAATAATGAGTGTTGTGGATGTGTGCTGTCCTTGATGAGGTTGTGTGTTCTGCGTAGGACTCTAGATGTATAAATGTCTTGCAGTGAGGGGAGGGCTGCCCCAACAATGTTCTGTGAGGTCTTGATCACCCGCTGGAGTGCCTTCCTATCACGTGTTGTACAGTTACCGTACCAAACAGTGATGGAGGCGGTAAGGACACTTTCCATAGTGCATCTGTAGAAGCAACTCAGGATTGTGGTGGACATGCCAAATTTCCTCAGTCTTCTCAGGAAGTACAGTCTCCTTTGGGACTTCTTGATGATTTGTTGGGTGTCGTGAGACCAGGTGAGGTCCTCGCTGATGTGTGTGCCAAGGAACTTGAAGGTTTTCACCCTCTCCACCTCAGTCTCATCAATAAACAGGGGTCTATGCGGCTCCTTTTCCCTTGTTCTTGGGTCGATGATCATCTCTTTAGTCTTATCTGTATTGAGAAGGAGATTGTTATCACGACACCAAGCTATGAGGTCCGCCACCTCTCTTCTGTATGATGTTTCAACACCACCAGTGATCAGGCCGATGACTGTAGTGTCATCCGCAAATTTAATGATGCTGGTGTTGTTCTGGGAGGCCACGCAATCGTAGGTGAAGAGCGTGTAGAGGAGTGGACTCAGCACACACCCCTGTGGGGTCCCAGTGCTCACAATTCTTGGGCTGGATGGTTTTATCGGTAGGTATGGCTTCATCTCAGCAATAATCCTAAACTGAAAGAAACTTGCTTTGATCACTGAACTGATTTGGTTGTCAAGGTTAAAAGAGCCGTCAATAAAAACACCAGGTTTTTTTTTACACAGGTGCAACAATAAGACGAAAGGGGGGCTAAGGCACTGTTGACGTCAGTGAGGGCTGTGTCCCCAAAACATGGTGGCTGAGTGGTTAGCACAGAGGCCACAACAGTCAGGAGATCGGGAAGATCTGGGTTCGAACCTCCGTTGGGCATCTCTGCATGTTCTCCCCGTGCGTGTGTGGGTTTTCTCCGGGTACTCCGGTTTCCTCCCACATTCCAAAAACATGCATGTTAGGTTCATTGGAGACTCTAAATTGTCCATAGGTATGAATGTGAGTGTGAATGGTTGGTTGTCTATATTATTGTTTGTCTGCGATTGGCTGTCGACCAGTCCAGGGTGTACCCTGCCTCTCGCCCGAAGTCAGCTGGGATAGGCTCCAGTGACCAGGCTCTGCGACCCTAATTAGGATAAGCAGCATAGAAAATGGATGGATGGATTGGCCAGGGGTGCTATATAAAGGGGAAAAGTCTGGACATTTCCAAGGTCCCTTGCTACTGGCTGCGTGGTGTGAAAAAAGGAACCATAAAATTACCTTAATTTAGACAAAAACATATTTTACTTACTTTTTGAAGAAAACATATATCTTTGGCTATAGCTTAGCCATCTGACTGTCACGCATGTACGCGCGAGTCTCAGCACCATGGCTACGTTAGCTGCCACCTGAATGATGATCACACCGTGAGCCTTGAAAATTCACCATACTCTGTCAATTCCTTTGTTCTTCAAATACCGTATAAGGCTTTTTACGTGCTACCCCCGCAAGAAAGTTTCCGTGGCAGACATAATTGGCAGGATGACGATACCAAAGATGTTAGTTAGGTCAAGACACTACACCGCACAAAAGGATCGCTGGGGGTTGTAATAGTGCTAGCCACAGGTATCAGCCACAGGTATCGGCTTTAAAAGGCATTTATCGGCATTTGCACAGAAATTTTCACGGAAATTGGCCGATACTTATTAGTGCCTGATCGATCAGCACACCCCATGATCATATTAAGTTACTCTGACATTCTCAGCTACCGTTTTTGGTGTTGTTCTTGTAGTAAAGTGTTTTTGGATATCCTTGTTTTTTTTACATAAAAGGGTAAAAATAATTTATCATGATCTAATTTTTTGCATGAGAAATCCTGGAATTTTAAGAGGGGTGTGTTGACTGTCTGTAAGAGTAAATAACATGCTTTGTTCCACGCTGCAATGCTCTGTTGGGAGTTCAACTCAAAAGTGAGGCACAGGCATGCACACACAAACGCACTCAGCTGTAAATCTTTTAGATGAGGAGGCTGGCAAAGGCTGCTTGTTGATTTAAAGGTAGTGTACTTGCATGTAAACCATCGGAGGAATCCAATCAGTCACAATCCCGCACGGAAGATTGCCCTGGACACACTTCTATTAGCCCGTGTTTTATTTCTGCTTTCTAACTTTTTATAGCTCACTCTCGTCTTCTTTGATTTTTTTTCTTCCTATGATAGCGAGGCACTTTAAAATACAATTTGAAAAGGAGAACAATAAATACAAGGGCATTATGAGGACTGCAAAACATAATGTGCTAGCATGTGTTGAGCAAACGGCGAAGATGATAAGATGCGACGGCAAAGATTAAAAAGGATATTCGGCCGTCAAAACAACAAACACTAACTGTGATTTAGGGAGCAATAAACACAGGCCTAATAGGACAGTACACATTTCACACAATCTGTGGAAAATCACATTTCTGGATGGAAGGCGGACGAGCTTAAAGTCGAAACAACAAACCCCTCTCCGGGAGGAAATGTGTTAACACACAAGACAGTCCAATTCGCAGCAAAGAGGTTTTTAAGTACTGAAGATGAAGTGAGATGGAAAATCTCATTTCCATAACAGAACAGAGGAAACAATCTGGCAGGAGGTGTGTGTGCCTTTTTTTCCTGTTGAATTATCAGAGTAATCATAGTTGAGATGGAGCCAGGGCGGTAGACTAAAGGGGAGTATAAAGGTTCGGTATGTGTGTGTTTGTGTGTGTGTGGGGGGGGGGTGTCGAAACCTATTTCTCCAAACACATACAAATGAACTTATACACACACACACACACAGATAAACACAAAGATGCAGGGATGCACAAACAGGGCTCAGTCTCAGAGGAGCAGACCGCAAGCACATTATGCAAACAGAGGCTTCTCGCGTATGCCGCCGAACGTGCCTGCATGCTGGCGAGAGAAATTAGGCTGATTAAAACTCCGGAAGAGAAAGGGGGGAAACTACAAACTCTTAGCCGAATCTCCTAGGGGCTAATTAGTATGTTGAATCTTGAGCCAAAAAACACTGTGTTTAACAAATCTACAAATGTAGACATGTTTTGTTTGTCGTTTCTTGTTAAAAACGAAAAAAAAATGGTGGACACAGTAAGGTTTGATATGCAAAACAATCAGTGGCAGAGACAAGTGACAGCAGCAGAAATGTGTTATGCATGTCGCCGTCATGGCATTTGTTCTCTGCACGCAATCAAGTTTATTTGCTGTACTCCGTCTGAATGTGTAATGTGACAACAGTGACAACAACATGCAGCAGAGGAAAAGACAGTGGATGAACGGCAACATTTACAGGATAGTGGGATACAAGTACACTGGAAGGGGAACAATCGGAGTCCATATCTGTCACTAAAAAACAACAATCTACACTAAAGTACCACACTGGGCAGGGGTGTCCAGCAAGGCTGTCTCTAGGCTTTTTGTGGCCCTAAACAAGATTGTTTGTGGCTTACCAAATACTGCTGCTACTAGACAAACACGCATACAGTAATCCCATGTTTATCACGGTTAATTGGTTGCAGACTCGACCCTGATAAATTCATTTCTGTGATTTAGTATTCTTTATTTCCAAAGGAATATTTTCGTAGCTAGAGCATAGAAACTCTGTTTACAGCCTTCTAAATAAGTTTTTTTTTAACATTATTAGAGCCCTCTAGACATTAAACTAACACCCCTATAGTCACCTTTACACTTGCATTACCCAACATAGTAGACATAATCCGAGTATATGAGCCATTTCAAATAATACCTGTGCTCATGTGTGTTGTTATAAATGCGTTCCCTTGCGGAGCGGAGTGACAGGCAGACAGGAAGTGACACGGAGTTCAGAGTTGAGTTTTAGCTTGCCGTGGGTTATAGTCCATGTTTTTATTATTTTAGGGATTATTGTGCCTGTTGTGGGATGATTCAAACCTGCAATAAAAGCCTGACACTTGCGTGTCTCACCGAACATTACAGTACCATTACTGACATCTAGTGACCAGTGTAGAATACTACATATCATTTACAGCGTCTGTGAATGCGTCTATATTTTTTATTTTAATTCATTTAACAATTTCCATGCTTGCAAATGTTTAATTTAGGCAAAAAACATGTAAAATGTGCTGAAATATGAATATTTTTTACTAATAATAGTTCGTAGTCAACACAGAAACAGAATGATTTATTAATGAATATATTTTTACACAGCTGTAATAGAGTGAAGCTGCAAAATTTGCGGCGCAAAATGGGGAGGGATGACAATATTCTTGTATTGTGTAATACTGTTCACTTAAAAGAGTCGTTCAAAATACTCGACTTGCTCGGGAACATCACATAGATATTAGCGCATAATAACGCACCACGTTTCACGCCGGTAACGGCACCAGCGG
Source organism: Dunckerocampus dactyliophorus (assembly GCF_027744805.1). Lineage (NCBI taxonomy): Eukaryota > Metazoa > Chordata > Actinopteri > Syngnathiformes > Syngnathidae > Dunckerocampus > Dunckerocampus dactyliophorus. The sequence goes on from NC_072827.1 coordinate 28,311,889, forward strand.
TGTAACGACTAAAATAGTAATTATTCAGATTACCTGTTACTTGGAAACAATTATTTTAAAAGCCGTTACTCACAACACTGCTTATAATACTGCAAATGCAGCTACTCGCATTTTGTGGAGTTGATAAAAACTACCCGCAGCCAATTTTCCCCCTAATTTTTCAAGTGTCTGAGCATACACACAAACGACCTGAGCATTCCTTGGACCTCTGTGATAAATGCATTTTTAAAAAATGGAATAAATAAAAAATGTCAACTGAAAAAAACAAGCCTCATTCGGACTTGGTCACTTACCTGTCAGTGTGTCAGACCGTGTGATGGAGGAATGTTGCGTGATAAATGAAACAAGTAGTCTTAACTGCAAGATAAAAGGTGGAGGCTGGAGGTCGAGTCCGAATGGAATTCTTACGCCGGCTAAAATTTGAGAGGTGCTGGCCGAGATGAAATATTTAAATGATTTTATTTTGATGAAGTGATGGCCAATTTTAAATGAACAACCCAAGAAACAAGTTCATTTGTAGTTCTAAACGTAATGAAGGTGTCCCTCCTAAGAGGTTATGTTTTTTTCCTACAGCAGTCCTACAGCAGCCTTTCCAAAAATATGCAAATTAGCCAATGACATCATCTAGCAACTTCCGGGACAGCCAATTGCTACTTTTCTTTTACTTTTCTCAACCCACCAAAAAAAAAAAAGGCGTTCCCATGTGGACAGGTTCTTAACCGAATAGAGGCGTTTATTTTCGCATTTACAGTAGCCTTCAAAAACACAGTTATCTTTTTAAACATAAAGACTTTTTAAATGCCAGCCTTTAGAGACAACATAAATGGGGCTTAAGAGTTCAGGTCAGTGCTTCAGAGTTGAGAATTCTGTAGCGAGCTGTTGTATGCACAACATTCTAATGAGTAAAATTGTAATGAGCCTCTTCACATCCTCTGATAAATATTTAATTGACGCATACATGGGGGGGTACAAAAACACCAATGAAGGTATTGTTCTTGACCATAAGTCCAAATCCTTACTGTACCACTACAATAACCTGTGCACAGTTCTTTGGGTTCACCTTAGAGCAGGCAAATTCCAAACAGCCCCCCTGCTCGAGAATATATCATTTATACTCTTCTGACTTTTTCATGCATCTGCTATCAGCACAGTCAGACAGCTCCAATGAATATATTCAACAACACAGCGAGGCAGTGAACAGCAGGAAATCCGTTTTAAGTTTCCAGTTCTAGCCTAATATTTTAATCATCTTTCTGCAGCACAGACTAATCAATCAGTAAAGACAATACAACAGTTGAAAGACGCAGAGACAAGAAAAGACTGGCAGTGTTCTGGTTGCCAGTTTGTTTAGCTAGCTAATAGGATGTTAACGAGGAAGGACATTTTGTGATTTAAAAAATAATAATAATAAAAACATATTGTACGCTAACCGGAGAATGCATGCAAACCGTGGCAAAATTGCGGTGTAAATTTTCGACGTTAAAATAAAGATTAATAATAAAAGATGAAAACACGCTACTGTATTTATAAATGATTACCGACTTGGGGCAAATTAGGTGTGTTTTCAGTTGAAAAAAGTCTTTAAAAATTACAGTTTAAAGAATAATATTTTGACCAAAAATCCATAAAGTAGCAGGGTCATGAATGTGAAATGGCAAATATGCAGGTACACTGTACGCACTTGTGTCTGTGTGTGTGTCTGTGTGTGGAGAAACAACATGAACAAGGCTGCTATTATCAAATATTAAAAGAGCATAGAGTCAATGTGTGCTATGACATGCAGTATACATCTTATTCTAACAATATGCGGTAACAGGGCCTTAAAGGAGCCGTTTTATTTGAATGGTATTCCGGCTAGTAATAAAAGAAAATCACTTTTCAGTCTTTCCCATGGTGACACTGGATCACTTACTTTTAGTGCTTTACAATCAGCGTGTGTTGGTGGACCAGCCCTTCATGTTGCGTTAACATTTCTCTGCTTTTGTTTATTTGAAAACACAATGTTATAACACAGCTAAGTGTTATTCGTACACATATTCGTATTTTCCAGTACAGAGTCTTCAGTTCGGTACAGAAGCTTGCCGAATTCCCATGTGATGCGCGAGCGGTCAGGAAAGGTGAAGTATTTGCCACGGGAGCGGCACCTCCACAAGCCCAGGGACTGGACATTAGCACCACCATGTTGTGTTAAACGCTGCTAATATTAAGCACTCATCCTTATAGGGAAAGGCACCGCATTTGGTAAGTTGACATGCTTCGCTACAAAAGCATTAGAACTGTTCAGACCTGCCCTCGTAGCAGGCAAAGTGCACCTAGATTCTTTTGTTCCACCAGCTATGAAATAATGCTGAGTCTCAAGTAAGGTTTACAATTTAATATCAAAAGAAGTAGACACATGCAATTGCAATGCCAGAGCTGGAGAGAACGGTCCGCCCACCAGCCAAGGTCCAGTGAGGTCCAAACGATCTTTAAAGTGAGACTTAGTCTCTCTCTCTCATAAGCCTGCTGTGGAGGCGGTCCCAATGATGAGAAAACTTCCTGTTAACTGCTTCTTATAATTGGTTTGATCTGGTTTCAACCCGTGCTTGGCCAGGAGGCTGGGCGCCTCAGCCAGGAGACAGAAAGGTTGATTCATGATGAAACTTTGTGTGAGATTGTTCCAAGTGAAAGGTCTTATAAATGTGCTATCTCACTGCTCTAGATAAGCATATACTGTACATGTTGCAGTATTCATCCAGAACAGAGTGGGAAATATTCCATTCCTAACAGTACCATGTGATTTCACCCAGCCAATCACCGATGTAAGTAAATACTGTAAATAGAATATAATATAACATGTGCAAATATTTTATAGCTCTGGAGGAGACGCGACTGACCATGTTTTGCGGTGTGACACTTAAAATCTACAGATTTCTCCAGGACACACATCCATGCAAAATTTTGGAGTGTTTTCGAGCAGAAAAATGATGAAAAAGCAAAACACACACTCAGAATGAATCTTTTGATGCTTGCTGAAATTTTGTCACAGTTTAAATTTTGGGTCAAATTCCAAATTTTCCGGCTAAAATTGACTCAAAGTGACCCACACGGCACGGGATCCATTTTTGTAAAGCTTGTCAACAAATGCATGGCTACCACGAATTGGAGCCATGCAATAATAGTAACATTCTCAGTCCTCATTGAAAATAATGAGAAATTGTAGAAGGACGTGACCTTGCATGGAGTCCTACATTCAACACTGAAAGTGGGAAGCTTTAGAGATCCTTTGTTCCGCGCTTGAAATTAAAAAACATCCTTTATATATGCATAGTCACATATTCCTGATTTTTTTCCCAAACAGAGGGGAAAACACACGATTTTAAGGGTTTTCATATGGTAGATATTTAGATCTCTAAAAAAAAAGAGTTTAGTAGTTCTTAAGACACCCTGGGGACACCACACAAAAACTGTTTTAAAACAGTGATGTAAACATACTGGCCTTTAAAGGGTTAAACCTCCCAAAAGAGAAGTTATATTTGTGGTGTATATTTTACGATGAAGTGTTTTTAAGAGTAAAGTAATATATTCATATATGATATTTTTACAGCAGTTTTTTGCCATTAGGGACAAATGTGTGAGTGAATTTTAAGGACTTCTTATGCCTACTTGGTGCCAGGTAAAATGGTACCAGCAAGCGTTGATGGGCACAGGGGAAGACAGACGCTTAGTGTACACTTAAATCACACTACAAATAAAAAAGCACGCACACCTCCTCTCAGTAAATATCATGTGCGAGCCCTAAATGGAAAGTGTCCCCAATGAACCTGCAGCCTGCCACCAGGAAACCCCACAGAGGAGCAGGCTTTAAAATATTAAAAACCCACCGCGCTTAAAAACTATTTAGAAGATTATAATACGCTGTGGAGCGGAAATAAGAGGCAGTGACAGTTAGACAGGGCTACAGCATAAAAGTAAATTATTTCACATGCCCCCTGGCTTGTACATACTGTCACTTTCACAGATTTTCACCCAGTCCAGGCAGCCACAGGTCTACGTGGCCTCCAGGCACAGCTCCAGTCTGAAAAATCACCACCAAAAGCTAAAAGACTGATAATTTAAAACGCACATTGAAGTAGCTGCTGGTCTTGTCAGTTCCCACAGACTCATAGGGCTTTGAGGTTGTTCATGTCATTGCGCAAATTGCAATGAAAGCAAACCTTTTACACAGATCCATCCATATTGTTTTTAAACACGCTGCAATGTTGCCATGTAGTTACACAGTATACAGTAGTCCCTCGTTTATCGTGGTTAATTGGTTCCAGACTCCACCATGAAAAGTGAATTTCCGCGAAGTAGAAAATCTAATATTTTTGTAGTTAGAGCATAGAAAACCTGTTTATGACCTTCTAAATACAGTTTTTAACATTATTAGTGGCCTCTAGACATGAAATAACACCCCTACTGTCACCTTTACACTCGTATTACCCAATATAGCAGACATAATAAGAGTAAATAAGCCATTTAAGACGTAAATTAGACTCATGCTTGTGTGTGAGAAAATAAATGTGTTCCCTAAAGAACACGTTGTGTGGGGATGCCCCATCTTGCTGAAAATAATGCTCCTCATCTTCAAAGTCTTCACTAATACTTGGCATGACAGTCTGTTGCAGCAAGTGTTTACATTTTTTTGGGACATCCTGTGTTTTGTAGTTCAGTCGCTGTTAAAAGTTCCATTTTCAGTGTCTACTTTTCTTTTTTTAGGGTTGACTGATAGCAACGTATTTGTTTAAATGGCGTCTTCTTCTACTGCTGCGTCATTGAACTGTTGACAACTTTTCAGTAAGAAAAGTAGCTATTGGCTGTCCTGGAAGTCGCTAAAAGTCTTTAGGTGACATCATTGTCTAATTTGCAGATCATTTGCATACAATGTAGGAATGTCGTAGGAAAAAAAATAACCTCGTAGGAGAGACAAAAAAAGTGAGTAAAAACACCTTAATTAAAATGGTTATTGAGAACTTTTTAAAATTAGCACAATTGAACAGCGAATAACTTGATTATGCTGCGTTGATTCTACGGCTCACATTAACACGACTCACCCGCTGTTGCTCGGTAAGAACACAATATGCAGAACAATACATGTCAAGTTCTTCTTCACTTTGTGCATCCCTCGAACTTGACGAAAGGGCTTCAGTTGCTACGCTGAAGAAACTGGATCCACTCGATGCTTTGCTTTCCTTAAGTTTATTCAATGTGGTTCAAATCATGAGTTTTCATGCACATTAAAGTTTTTCACTGCACAGCACAGCACAGCACAGCACAGCACAGCACAGCACAGCAGAAAACCTTCAAAAGAAGGACAAACATGTAACACAAAGTCAACGTTATATTGCATTGCAATATATGAACTAATTTCTATGGCAACAATTTAAATTATTTTTTACCACTTTTACTGCTATTTATTAAATTATTTTTTACAATTTAACATTTGCGTTTAACTTAGTCTTGTATTTTACATAATGCTTGTTTTCTCAAACTGTGGGATCAAATAAAAATCTAATAAATAAATACCATGATTTAACAAACATTTAAACAAGTACATTAATGGGCAAAAGAAATATTCATAATTTGTATTTAATGCCCTAAACATGCTGCTCGTACCTTGGCAAAATTACAATCAAGAACTAATCAATCAATTAACCAAACATGGACCGCCGCAAGCCCACATGTGCCACAAACAATTGGCAGCATTCTTAATTCAACATCCTCAACAAAATAAGTACAGCGAGCACACGCTTTCAATTCATTTATATTCTTAATTCACAAATGAGGCACACACCATGAAAGAAAGTCAAGCCGTGTGCAGCGCAGGCTCATCAAAACAGCAGTAATAAGACTTTTTAGAGAAGATTTCAGTTTCTTACCGGCTGCCTCTTCAGACTTGTAGCTCCACTTGCACAAAGTTTGGGGGTAAAGTTCTAATCACACCAACTTACCACACCTGTTTGCAGCCTTGCCTGCTTAAAAGGAAGTTGCATGTCCTTGGTGCACGCCCAGGTGTGCTGGTGAGTCTAACTTCCTGTCCTAACCAGATCTTCTGTAGCAATTATAAAAATAGTTTTTACAACTACACTAACGAAAATCTTATTTACTTAAGGCTATAAATATTTATTTATTTATTTATTTATTTATTATTATTATTATTTTTTCTTTCCTTTAAGTTTTATAAATTTTAGATAAGGTATCTTTCAATCACTTTTTCCTGTCTCATGAATTGATTCATTCCCGCTAGTTTGACTTGACACCTCCCACTCGATCTACCCAAGGAACCACCGGGGAGATCGCCCGCTCTGAAGTCAAACTCAATTGCTTGATGCTCTGGAATCAGCTGGGGTAGATAGTCTGTTCTTCTACAGGTAGTATAACCACCAGCCGCCTGACGTCTCGATGAAGAATGGTGCTTTGCATCTTCTCCCTCTGTCGGTCGTAGGTTGGATGGCTTCTCTTGGCCTTCACCATCGGAACACAGTAACTTGGGAAGACCTCGATATTCACGTCTCTTACGACGCCTTTGCCATCTGTGTTTGTGCTCACAACTCTGCCCAGCTTGAATTGTCCTCTCAATGCATTCTGGTCTGCAATCCATACAACATCTCCAATTTGGACATTCCTTTGTGTGGTGTGCCACCTACTCCTTACAAATAAGTATGGACCTGCGAGTTGGCTCCAGCGCCTCCAGAATTTGGTTACCTCTGACTGCATTGCGTGAAGTCTTTTATAAGGGTAGCTGGAGAAGTCAAACGTTTTTAGGTCTCCACTTTGTGACGCTCGGCCAAGAAGAAGACTGTTTGGTGTGACATATTGAATACAATCTTCTCGACTTTGGACTCTTGCATCAATCGGGCGGTCATTTGCCAGGTTGGCTGCCAACTGAAGTATCGTTTGGAACTCACTACAGCTGAACACAGAATCTCCACAGGCATTCTGGAGTGCTCTCTTGAGGACACGCACAGCAGCCTCTGCAGCACCATTTCGATGAGGCGAATCAGCAGGGTGGATTTTCCACATCCAATCAGTTCCATTCTTGGCTGCTGTTTCCTCCAGGCTTGCTTTATTTTGGTTTTCCAAGAATTTGTACATATCTTCCAGGACAGGTTTTGCTCCAATGAAATTGGTGCCTGGGTCAGACCAGATTTTCGACGGATGCCCTCTGATTGCAGTGAAACGTTGGTAGGCCAAAAGGAAACTTTCACTTGATAGGCTGTTGACCAACTCTGCGTGGATGGCTCTGCTCGCCATGCAGCAAAATACAACACCCCAGACTTTTAGGCTTACTCTCCTCTTGACATCATCCCTGACATGGTAGGGTCCAAAGAGGTCCACGGTTGTAAACTGGAATGGTGCAGCAGGCTCCGTCCGTTCGGGTGGCAAGTCTCCCATTACTTGTTGGCATTTTACAGCCTTTGTTTTCCTGCAAAGGATGCAGCTATCAACAACTTTTTGGGCTATTTTCCTTCCTTTGATTACCCATGCTTTCCGTCTCATTTTGAGCAAGGTACCAGCTACGCCCTCATGACCTTCACTGTGGGCCTCTCGAGCAAGCAACGTGGACACCCAAGCCCCATATGGTAGAAGGGGTACAGCGCTTTTATCTTCTTTAAAGATTTGCACACGCCCACCACAAAGCAGCAATCCAGTGTTTTTGTCTCTGTAGACCACTAGTCTGTTTGTAATAGTATCTGGGAAGGTAGGGCCCTCTTGTGCTGCAAGAATTATGTCTCTTAGCGCATCCTCTCGCTCTTTTGCAGAGATGACTCCTGTGGAGGGGATTGCCTCCCACTTTGGGCTCTTCGTGGCTGGATTCTGTCCTCTAAACTTTTTTGCTACCCTCCACATCCATGCAACTGTTTTTACCAGTCGGGTTAAACTGCTAAACCGTTTAATCTCAATTAACTGGATGGAAGCTGGTTCAGGTGGTCTTCTTGGGTCAGCAAGGATGAGTTCCTGGTTTTGGATTGTGTTTTTCTCCTGTTCCTGCTTTTTGTTATAGCTTGTCATCACAGCAACAAATGCCTTCTTTTGCATCTTGTGGATGCTCTCCCTGGCAATCAAGGCCAGATCTTTGGCAGCTTTTGTCGGCCATTGATTTACTGGCAAACTGAGAAACTTTGGCCCATTCTGCCACTTTGAGTCCTCGTCCAGGTCATCTGGGCCAGCACCTCTGGTGATAATGTCAGCGATGTTTTGTGGACCAGGAATCCACCACCAATCTTGGACCCTTGTTATGCTTTGAATCTCACCAATTCTATTTGCAAAGAATGTCTGATAGCCATAGCTTTCTCTCTGTATTGCCCCAAGCACTGTTTGGCTGTCAACCAAATGGTACCACCTTTCGACTTTAATCCTACTGTGTTGCTCAAAGTATTTCTTTAGCCGTGAGGCGAACACTGCTCCACATACCTCTGCCTTAACAGCGTCTCCTTTGTGATCCAGGGGGGTTAATTTGGCTTTGGACTCCACTAGCCTGATGATTGGACAATGACTGGAGTCCCACCTTAGATAGAGAACTGCCCCATAAGTGTGCTCACTGCCATCAGAGAACGTAATTGCCAGTGGTTTTCCAGACACGCCGGGAGGAGTTAGTGCCCTGGGAAACTTGATTCTGCTGAGTTTTGAGTATTCTTCAAAGAGACGAATAGCGTCTTCTCTGAGACAATCTGAAAGTGCCAGGTCCCATGTTTGCTTGACTGGGCCACTTTCATTTTTTGCCTCCTGGAATGCCCGCCGCACAAGAATGGCACCCTTCTGCTTCGCGGGGGTAACTAGGCCCAGTGGGTCATACAGGCTCGACACCTGGCTGAGCAGTTCTCTTCTGGTCAGAGGGTTTGGTGTCTCGGTTTTAATTTGCTCATGAAGAATGTCTTGGCTCAGCCTCATCTTTTTCCTCCTCTTTGAGAAGTTAATGCCCAGCATAACGTGCAATTTGTCTTCCTCCACCAGGTAGCCCAAACCAAGTGCTTTATTGTCGTCCTCCCGCATCTGATTTGGCAAAGCAATGTAGAGATGTCTTTTCCAACACCACATCCAAGGCTTTCAGTACTGCTAAATATTCACCTGGTCTTCTGTCAGAAAGTGGCTTACAAGAGCTCCCAGTACTAATGATGCTCCTTGAAGTCACCGCTAATGCAGGACAAACAATTGGAACGCTTATTGATCTTGCATCAGACACAAACTATATAACTCACAAAGCTGCCAGTCAACTGAACCTCCGAAGTGAGGAAATCACCCTTGTTGTGCCCTTCTGCTTCGCGGGGGTAACTAGGCCCAGTGGGTCATACAGGCTCGACACCTGGCTGAGCAGTTCTCTTCTGGTCAGAGGGTTTGGTGTCTCGGTTTTAATTTGCTCATGAAGAAGGTCTTGGCTCAGCCTCATCTTTTTCCTCCTCTTTGAGAAGTTAATGCCCAGCATAACGTGCAATTTGTCTTCCTCCACCAGGTAGCCCAAACCAAGTGCTTTATTGTCGTCCTCCCGCATCTGATTCGGCAACACTATGGTCTTCACTGTGCTTGACTCTGTGCCAACCTGACTGTCCTTCCTCCCACTTTGACCTGAGAAGACCCAAGGCTTCAGTTCAAATCCTCCTGCTTTCAAAATATTCCGTACATTTCCTGTGACGGTTTTCAGTGTCAAGTTCTTCTTCACTTTGTGCATCCCTCGAACTTGACGAAAGGGCTTCAGTTGCTACGCTGAAGAAACTGGATCCACTCGATGCTTTGCTTTCCTTAAGTTTATTCAATGTGGTTCAAATCATGAGTTTTCATGCACATTAAAGTTTTTCACTGCACAGCACAGCACAGCACAGCACAGCACAGCAGAAAACCTTCAAAAGAAGGACAAACATGTAACACAAAGTCAACGTTATATTGCATTGCAATATATGAACTAATTTCTATGGCAACAATTTAAATTATTTTTTACCACTTTTACTGCTATTTATTAAATTATTTTTTACAATTTAACATTTGCGTTTAACTTAGTCTTGTATTTTACATAATGCTTGTTTTCTCAAACTGTGGGATCAAATAAAAATCTAATAAATAAATACCATGATTTAACAAACATTTAAACAAGTACATTAATGGGCAAAAGAAATATTCATAATTTGTATTTAATGCCCTAAACATGCTGCTCGTACCTTGGCAAAATTACAATCAAGAACTAATCAATCAATTAACCAAACATGGACCGCCGCAAGCCCACATGTGCCACAAACAATTGGCAGCATTCTTAATTCAACATCCTCAACAAAATAAGTACAGCGAGCACACGCTTTCAATTCATTTATATTCTTAATTCACAAATGAGGCACACACCATGAAAGAAAGTCAAGCCGTGTGCAGCGCAGGCTCATCAAAACAGCAGTAATAAGACTTTTTAGAGAAGATTTCAGTTTCTTACCGGCTGCCTCTTCAGACTTGTAGCTCCACTTGCACAAAGTTTGGGGGTAAAGTTCTAATCACACCAACTTACCACACCTGTTTGCAGCCTTGCCTGCTTAAAAGGAAGTTGCATGTCCTTGGTGCACGCCCAGGTGTGCTGGTGAGTCTAACTTCCTGTCCTAACCAGATCTTCTGTAGCAATTATAAAAATAGTTTTTACAACTACACTAACGAAAATCTTATTTACTTAAGGCTATAAATATTTATTTATTTATTTATTTATTTATTTATTTATTATTATTATTATTTTTTCTTTCCTTTAAGTTTTATAAATTTTAGATAAGGTATCTTTCAATCACTTTTTCCTGTCTCATGAATTGATTCATTCCCGCTAGTTTGACTTGACAATACATGCTTTCACTTTTGAATCTCCAAATACCAGAAAACTCCCCAACGACGCCAGAAAAAGTTACTAGATTTGTGTGTAGTCGCTTTTGAGAAAATATGTCGTCAAGGGGGGATGGAATGTCGGCAGATTTAGCGACAAAATCGTCAAGTTGGCAACACTGCTTCATTGTGAAGAATACGCCTCGCTGTTGCCCACTGCAGAATGGAGGAAGTACTGCATGAACGAGCACTTCTCTAGTTGGACTGAATGGTTTACTTTATTTGGGTGATGTTTGGCGGGACAAATGAAAAGCTTTGGCGGGCCTGCTGTGGCCCACAAGCTGCCTATTGAGGTCGTGGAACTTGAGCATTTGGGTGCCTCTTCTCTGAAAAGTGTAGCAAAACAAGTGAGGCAGATGTTTTCAAGTTAGGAGGTCACAGACAGACTCCAGGGACACATACCAGCTGGACAATTATTAAAAAGTAATAAAATAATAAACACAATAGTAACTGCAAATATGTAAAAGAGGTTCAGTAAAAGCTGGAAATGTTTTGAACACAAGACAAGTAATTCCATTGCAGTTGTAAAGCCAACAAACAACATTAATTCATTGTTTTAAAAAGTGTTACTTGTCTGTTATTTGAAATAAAGTCTCTTCGGCCAGCAGCCAGCACGTCTTTATGCAGCCCCCTTTGTGTGAGTTTTACATTACATTAACAGACTAAATCACAGCTTATGTTTTGTATGCAGAGGTAACAAGCTTGGGAAGCAGCTCCCGGTTCCTGTGTTGAATGCTACAAAGCTACAACGAGCCTTTTGTCCGCTCTTAGACTGCAAATCCTCCTCTGCTTACCACTCACGACATTTGATTGGCGTTTGGAAGGTGGATGCCATCTGATGGCTTCATTGTGGACTCGGAGAGTATCGAGTCTATTGTGGCTGAAGTGCAAGTGAAGTCATCAGTCCATTTAAAGTCCATTTGCGACGCTTTGATGAATTTGACTCGTGAAGTCTGTAGTTAAACAATTTGTGACGCTTAATGATGTGCAGTGAAGTTGATGGCTGGTGAGGCACAGGCTCGTTGGAGTCTGCCTCACTTCTCTACAGTTTATTGTCAAATGAGCAAAGATAGTGATGTCACACACTTGGTAAAGACATTACACAGGCAGGAGAAAGTCATGGTGAATAATGAATCTTTCTGTAAACCTTGGTTAGCGTATGCCCCAGTTAAATTTATGCCAAGATTTCGCCTCGGTTGGTGTACATTCTCCAGTTAGCGTACAATATGGTCCGCGTCTTGTCGTGTTGAAGAATCAGAAGAGCAAGCTGTAAGTAACAATTTATCAATGTCCTAACTGTGTTTATTTTGTGTAAGTAATCGGACAACAACACGCCAACAACAAAATCTACATCAAGTTCAATGGCGGACCGCAGGAAGCCAAAGTACTTGTTGCCAAAGACATGAAGGAAGTGGACAAATATTGATTGCATCATCTTGACTACAAGGAAAAGAAAAGACTTGATGCAGCTTGAAGTAATCAACAAACGGCAATAACAACACTGCAATAATAACATCAATTATGCCAAATTCGACAATATTAATGATATATTTCATTCACTGATTATCACCAATTAGTTATTGCTTAAATTATAATACAGAAATTACTTATAAATTGTGTGATTCAGTTAAAATTTTTTCTCCAGTATTTACATACATACTCTCAATATCTTTGCTTTAATTGTCTATATTTTTTGTTATTCATATTTTACTACCAGTACCCTAATTACAGTTTTACTTTTATTTCGATCCTTATTTTTTACAATTTTATTGCTTCCTTATGGCCACATTGTGCCATTTTTTTAACTCCTATTTGCTTATTGGTACTTGATTTTTTTCATCATCTTCCTTTCCTTTCGGTACACAAAAGTGAACTAAGTTCACTAACGTGGTCTGTACTCACTCATTATCAACCAAGCATTCTGTCAACCATTTACCAGTTATTATTAAGCCTGTAGCTTCCTTTCAGTCAGTAAAAACCTTGGCCATGATTGCACTACATTGTCCTGTAGCCTTACAAAGTACACCTGGAAGAACAAGAGGTGAATAAATGTATTGCAACTGATGTGAAACTGATGAGGGGTAGGATTAAATAAGCTTTGCTTTACTGCTTTTTGGACATGCAAAATTGTGAATTGTACTATGTGATGTGCTACACTTTGACTCATGCATGTTCAGGATGAATTAAACCATTAAACCATTAAGTTTAAATGACAAAATGTAAGCAAACAAAATATTGTGTCAACACGTCAAAGACGTAGTGTGAATGAATGATCAGTAAAGGACATGGACAAGGGGCAGGATTAAATAAGGTCTGCTACTCCTTTTCAGACATGTTGAATTGTGCAAATGAAACCACATGATGTTCCTCCATGCTAACAACAGTTAATGAATGACACACTGCAACAGTTTCCTCTTTTTACATTATTGTGTAGGAGAACAACTGATTCTAAATCAGTTGTAAATCTAAAAGGTTGACTGGTGTGTTGAAACAGGATATGTTCCACCTTGGACCTTTGATTTTGTGAAAGATTTCGATTATTGCTTCATTTGCTAAGCAGATGTGATGAATTCAACCAAGCAGACCCTGCAAAAGCCAATGAAGCTGATATTCAGATGTCTCAACATGAATTAGCTGTTATTGTGCAGTCAAACCAGGATGGAGCAAGACGCCTGAATTCCTATTTGTGTGCCCTCTGCCATTCCCCCCAGCCCCCCCTCCCCCTAGCTTTTTTTGAAGAGACATGCAAATCTTTCAACACCACAGGACATCTCAATAAATTCTTCAGTGGCTTGTCAAAGTGACTTTCCACTTCTCTCACCACCAGCAAGACCCTACCGTGATCTACTATGAAATGGCCTCATTGCGCGGGGCATCAAGGATTTCGACGTCTCCATCTCTGGGTGTTCTCTCAACCGTGACTTTCCGATTCCGACAGCTCGAGGCCCAAGGCCATGAGCCGCCAGTGGTGTTGAAGCACTCTGTTGCTTCACACGTCTGAAACTGGCTGACTTGTTTAAGGCTGCCGCACCTTTGCTCATTCGTAACGCGATTGCTCTCCGCAGACGAGGTAAAGCCGAGCGACTCAAGACCTACATGTGTCAGGGCGATGAAGCTCCCCGTCTCTAAATTTAGTCTGCATTTCCAGAACTGCCACATACACACATTTTGATGAGAATTACAGTGTATACAGAGGAGCCGCACTGACACATCAGCATGTAACGTGATAGTCTCAAAGAGGATATTTGACAGATCATTTAGGCTCAGCAACTCATAGTGATGTAATCCTTTAATATCTTCCCAATAACTATTAAGGATTTAGTGTCAATCCTGCTCTGTCGGCATCCGTCTCCATTTTCTTGAACTCCTGCAACGACTGAGACGAACTGAGCTTATAAAGTCTCTAAATTCTCCACTCATGGGTCATAAAGTAAGTCATGGGGAGGCAGTGTGACCAGAGTTTGTATACAGGAAGTCAACCTAATTTCAATCAAGCAGTATTTTTTAGCTCTTTTAGTCTGTTTACCATTCTTTTCACTGGGGTCTCACACAAACACAAATTGGCTGCTCTTTACTATGGGTTGGATAAAATAGAGATACAGATGTCTCTCGCCACTTTGCGGTTCGAATTTTGGGGCTTCACACTTTCATGGTTTTTCAAAATAAATTAATGAATAAACAATCGCTGTTTCATTGTATGAATATGAATTGTACGTACTCTTGGCCTAAATTTATGCATTTCCAAGCATAAAAATGGCTAAATGAACTAAAATACAAATATAAGGCATTCAGAAAACACATTTAAAGACGTGATATGTAGCATCACCAACACTGGCCACTAGGTGTCAGCAATGTGGCTGGAGCGACAGGTGTATTGTGTTTTTCTGAGCTGTTGTTTAGAATGTGGTATAAAGACAGCGCTGTTGCCAACTTTTCCGTAGGAAAATTGGCTATCGGTTGTCCTAGAAATTGCCAGATCATGTTATCATCTAATCTGCATATCATTTGCATATGTTGTTGTACAATGCCATAAGAAAAAAGCATAATCTCATAGGTGAGACAAATGAAGGGAGTAATAACTACGTTTACAGCTTGAAATAAACTTGATTTTTGGTTTGTTCATTTAAAATTGTCCATTTCATTAAAATAAAATATAAAATATTTTATCTTGGCAAGCGCCTCTCCAAGTTCTCCTATCACACGATGGCTATTGAGAACTTTTAAAATTAGCACAGTTGAACAGCGAATAACAGATTATGCTCTATTTATAAGCGGTGTTTATAAGTTGAACGCATCCAACCAAAGTAATCATGGAAAACACACCTACTGCTTGCAGTTCATGCAAGATGCGGTTTTATTGACAGCTCCTCCACACAGAAAGTTGTGTGCTGCAGTGAAATGCGTGCAAGCGGAAACGGCGGTTAGGCTGAACTAGTGTTCTGCACCACAGAGCCGCATTTGTCAAAATAGTCCCCCAGCCGTGGGGGTGGCCAAAGGTGGCCATGGCCACCCGTAGCCACAACACAGCTCTGCCACTGAACGTAATCCCTTGCAGTACAATAAATACACCAACATCAGGTACTCTATACCTGTGATTGTCAACTGGTGGGTCCATCCATCCATCTATTTTCTATGCCGGGGGTATGCTGGAGCCTATTACTGGTGGGTCGCAAACCAAAATTGATTGTGGGGGTTTGCCTCGGCCAAAAAACCCCCACAAAAATAATGTAACAACCCAATGTCAATGAATGCACCTTGTGTCTTGTCTGTGCTACTCGCTTGCTTGCCGTGAGGTGCGAGCTATGTTTCTGGGCGACTTTGCCAAGCTTGTGCGAGAGGGGAAGGATATGAAAAAAAACACAGTGAGAAATTAGAAAAATTTGAGTTGAAAAATATAAAAATTTCCGTCATATGGGTCACTGCTTGTCACTAAGGGTGATGGTGGGTTTATGACCACCAAACATGAGAAAAATCTGTCATCGCCCTTACTTGTTTGCTTCGCATTTGAAAGAAGAGGCACTCAAGCGGTGCTTTTGAAGTTCTGGGTTTCTTACAAATGAAAACCTTCCTTCCTCATGGACATGACACTGCCTCTGACCCGCCCAGTACTTCACAGATGACAGTTTTGTTAAAAAATGGCGTGTTCAGTAAGACATACTAAAAGCACTTTTATACTAAATTCCAGCATCAAGGCTAGATTTTGGGCAACAAAATAGACTAGTGTGGGACCTCTGTGAATTATTTAGAGTGGCTGTAATATAGTATAATGTGGGACATTTAGTGATGGATTTGACTTTTTATTGTAATAGGAATTAGGGTAGGGGCAAAATATCATTACGGGTATGACATGTATCATAGAGGTTTTATCACAATAGCTGTATTGTGACATCACTGGCAAACTATTACAATATTGTGAGTTACTAACCTCTATTTTTTACAGAGATGAAGGAGCTGCCATTAACCTGTCCTTAGTGTTAACACAAACCAACAACAATGCTGCTAACATCACCAATTCAGCTTCCTTGGCAAAATGACCTCATTGCTTTCGTGAAGTGGGGCACAGGGGGTTGTCCAACATGTTGTTAATCCCTTGATTTACATAGGATTCTCACGTTCCTACAGTTGCTATAGAAAGAAGACTTTACTTCCCCAAACTGTTTGCAGAGAACCCAAAACTAAAGTAAATCACAGTGTAAACAAATGTGGCTCATGCCAGCTGAGATGATACAACGCCTTCAAAATCTCCTGGTTCATCTTTCATGGCGTTACCTTTTTAGAGACGTGTCAGTTTGATTTAACGTCGGGCTGACGGTTATTGGTTTTTGGTGTTTACCTCTTATCACTTCAAAAAAACTAGAGAGAGCCCTGGATGCATACGGCACGGCATCAAAAATTAAGATCTTGACACCCTAGAAACACCATAAAAGCTTTCTATTACGCTGCTCGAGGTGTAATTGGCTATGCTGTCTTTGTGTGTGTGTGCGTAGAGTGGAAATGCAGGCATTTTATAATTCATTGCTATTTTTTCTATTCAGTGTCACGACTGATTCACTCACCCGGTTTGTGTTTGATTGGTGGAAGTGCACCACAGATGTTGTTTAGACTGCAATTACTAACGCCGAGAGTTTGTAAGAGTGCATCATACTCAAGGTCAACTGACAATATTCCTAGTATTCGAATTGTTGTTGTTACAACTGAGTGAATACTGCCAGTTGAAGAGTCCCCACAGTCTGTATACATAAGAGGATAACAGACGCATGATGATGCCCTGAAATGTCATGTTGAATGTCAAAAGATTACTGTCATAGAGGATTGAAGAGGTTCCTTTTCACAGTGAAATCTCAATTTTCAAACACTTTCACAATCACACCATTTTGAAAAACACCCGATATTTGGGGGGAAATATGCTTCTGAAGTCACACAAAAGATCTGCCCAAGTGACTTTTTATGTGATGCCACCACAGACGGTACCAGCGATGACAAAGAGGAAGAGGTGATGATAACCATTTAACATTCAGCTTATTGCGATATAGCACTGGCATGAACAGCAGACACAACTTTGTCCTTGCTGCTCAGTATAATACGGCTAACACAGCAATAAGTTAACCATACAACAACACAATGTACACTACAAAGCCCCCTGTGTTGAGTCTTATTGTGTAGAGACTGACCTCTCGAGTAGACAGTAATCCTCCCGCTGCACGTGGTGAATACATCATTCATCCTTGTCCTGTAGGCGACTTGTTTTTCAACTTGTTTGGTAGTTAGGGATGTTCAAAAGTGCGACGTTTCAAGCGTCCCTTTCTTCTTCCTTAGACACTCTGCCTCTGTCCTGTGTCAAAGGGGACATTTTGTTTTAGTTGTTAACAGGTGGTCCTCGGTTTACACCTGTGATACAGAGTTTTGAGGTTGTGAACGTGCGCCAGTAAATTCATTAAAAACTTGATTTTGATCCTTGATTTTTCATCAAGGGTAAAGATCATATTGTAACATCTACCCGGACGTTGTAAGGATAAGTAGGAGTTGGTTGATCAACAATCTCTTTGAAAAAAACAAAACAGGCCACTGTTGGCCGATCCACTGCAAAACAACATCAGCAAACTCAACTGTCCGCTCAGCACACGGCCGTCATCCTCACCACGCACCCACCCATACACAGTCAGGTCACATGTCACGTTTACATACAGTCAGAAATCACAGAACTGTTTAACACTCCGTAACTGCCACATCACTACACTATCCGTGAGCATGTTAAAGGATCTGTCTCTATGAAAGTGACAGTAATAACAAGCCAGTGCAGTGGTCTTATAATTGAGATGGAAAGGTTGCTAGTGTTTTAGCTTTTATCTTTTGTTACAGATTCATTAATTCTTGTATGGGGGTTACCTTACTTTTACACTTGCTTAAAACATTGCCTGTGCAGTTAAAGGGGACCTATTTTACTCATTTTCGGGCCTTTGCATTGAGTTCTGTACTCCAATAGAGCAGCTGCACATGATAACTTGCACAGAAAGCTTTCTAGATCTTCCAGACTGCACCTTTTCGTGCAGTGTTTCCTTGGGTTTCCTGCCTCCCGCCCAAATGGTCTGTGTAATTTGCTCCACCACCGGCCCTCCTCCAGGTACGCCTCCCGCCAAGCCCACTCCGCTGTGATTAGTCACACTCCCAAGTGCTCCCGAGGACTTCCGGACAGATGCCGAACCCCTTTTGGCCGATTACTTACACAAAATAAACAGTTAGGACACTGATAAATTGTTACTTACAGCATGCTCTTCTGGCTCTTCAACATGAACAAGTAATGTTGGAAAGGCGTCGGACTTCAGCAACAGTTTGGCGGCTAGTCCAGCTTTGTATTGGCCCATGTTCACAAAACAGTGCCGTGTGAAATGCTGTTGACAGATGAGCATATTTTTCTCTTGCTAGCTGGGAATCAGCAACTCCAACCACTTCTGTCTGATGCTTGCCTTGTTAACAAACATTTCCTGGGAGTCGTTGCTTGACGTGGTAACACCGTGAACAGAGCGAAGCAGAGCGGGGGTGCTGGGCTTGCCCATATAAGGAAGTCCAGGTTGCGTTGATGTCAGTGGAACTCGGTGTTAAAAAAAACTGTGTAAAACACAGCATGCACAGCCATCCAAAACTGATTTTAGGGCTCACTTCCAAATGTGCAAACCTCATTATCTGACACGTTGGCACCATTTAACACAAGAATACAACATTGTATCATTTATAGGTCAAGAAGAAAAGCGTAATAGGTCCCCTTTAATTATGGGAACAGCTTGACTAGGGAACAGATTATTTGTTTTTAAATTACTCCCATAGGAAAAGTGAATTCTGAAATGGACAAATGGAGGTCTACCATTGGCTTGTGTTTGACCTTTAAGGTAGTTGTTGAAAAAATACATTCAAACCACAAGCAACAAACAACACACTGGATAGGCTGATCTGACAAATTGTTGTTCCAGTGTTGCTGTTGTATTTGTTTTGCTGGCAGATAACGGATTCCAAGCAAAAATGATCACAGCAGAAGCATCAGTATTTTGCTATTTTAAACATCCCCTCACAACTGGTGCATCCTTTAAAAGTTTGACTATGGCCAATTGGACGTCTGCACAATAAACAAGCATGCTGTGGTAGACGCACATTCATGCTGGCGCTTTTGATAAAGCAAATCTTTAAAAGGAGGCTTACTGTGAGAAAAGTGTCTCAAGTGGTTCCAAGGATTTGAAATGGAAGACGTGAGGATTGATATTTGTGCGGCCTAGAAGTTGCCCGGGGTCTAATCAGAGACCAACAACACACCTCTCCTGAGCACCCCACCACACACACTCACACACATACACTCACACACACAGCCAGAGGATTTTCTCTCACTATTCAAGGGGCTGATAGATGAGCCCGTCTTTGTATTTCATCCGTGGACTTTCTTAAATCTTAAAAGCCAATTCATCTTGGGCAAACATAAGGAGGATGGGGGGGGTAAAAGAAAACTTCTAAACTCATTTTTCCATTCCCTGCCAGTCCCTGAGTGTCATTCACAGACCCTCCAAGCACTCATCTCTCCTTCATTAATTGTCTCTGTGCTTTACCCACGGCTCACATTCAACTCCAGCTGGGGTAGAGGCAAGTCGGGTACCCCCATCCCCCTTCGCCCAGCTTGTTCACTGCATGTATAAGTTCACAATAGCTTGGGAACAGTCTGCTGCGCCTGGCTGAGTGGAGAAAGATAGCACACAAAATAGGGCAAATTGTGTTTCTCTTGTTTCCTGATGGACTCGATTAATCTTTGCTTTGCAGGTGCGGCGCTTTTCACACATCAGGCCGGAGTAGTTTATCTACTGGAGCTGTCAGATAGAATTCAAGCATTTAGGGAAGCAGACAAATAAGCGGCGTAATAAATCATCCTTCTTTGTGTAGCGGTGCATCAGCGAGGAGGCTGCGAAGACAAGTTGTTTGAAGTTGAGGCACTTTCATTACACACGTGTCAACAACATGTACAAAATGGTGTTGTTGTGAACTTACAGGCTTCTTCTAGGGGCAAAATGAAATCCTGTATTTCCGAGAAGATTATGTTCCAGTTGGCAATGTGATATTTACCATGGTGCATTTTTTCCCACGTTCAAACATCGTCTCCCTGCATTGATGTGTCAAGAGAGAAACGGTGTCAGGTTTAATTAGCAAATTTGAAAGTCTACGTGCACGACCTTGTTGACACATCCATTCCACTCGAGCTATTGCTGAATTCTTTGAATGCAATTTGCATAATTATACCTCCAGTTCTGTGAAACACATGTATTTATGCCATGCTGCTCGCCACAGAACAGAACGAGGTGCAAGCGGGCGTATTAATATTACTGCAAGACGAGCCATCTGAAAATGTTCAAGCATTCTCTTCTCCTGAATAGATCGGCAAATGGAAGTGGTGTGTGAGGTGCAGCCCTGTCGGACCACCGGAATGCATGTTCTTATAGGAGCATTGAAGCAAATCTGCCATTATTTTACAACAAAGAATGAGGTTGCACAGTCAGGACATTGGGGCTCAAAGATTTGAGTTGTTGGAAAGTCTCTCAGTGAAGTTCAAAAACAAATGGCACAGGCCAGGAGATCTCCAATAGTGGAGGGGGCGTGAGAAGCAGGGGAGACAAAAAAACCCTCATAAAATGTCTTCAAGGTCGGCAGGTGGTGTTAGTGTCTTCATTCATGCTTGAATGATGCTGATGCCAGCAACTCATACAGTAATTTGTACAAATACAGAAATAAATATTATAGGTTCTGAATAGTACAGTCGTCCCTCGCCACTTTGCGCTTTGAATTTCGCAGTTTCACCGTATTGATTTTCAAAAATATATTAATTAATACATTGTGCTGTTATGTGGTTGAATACGGCCCATTATTAGTCAAATTAAAAATGTGCATATTGTAGCAAATGTTACATATTTTTGCCTAAATTAAGTAAGGATGTCCCGATGTGATATCAGCACAGAAAACAACATTGGATCATATTGGCCTGAATCTCAAATTTCCGATATTGGCACTTCGATAAAATCAGTCGATTCCAGACTCCGCCCCACTGCGTCTATCAAGCAGCGACCGTATAGAGCCCGTGTGATCACAAAAACAGTGTTTGCTAGCGTGCTAACAACGTAGCAAGGAGCAGGAATGATATCAGCCGTGTGGCAGCAAAAAGATGTCGCAGTTGAGTGCAATGCCTGTTATGCACAAGTTTTCCATGGTGGCACAGAACTGTAAAGTTGAATATGACCAATGTCATCGCTAACATGTAGTGTCATCACATGGGGAACTCTCACGGAACAACAAAAAGTCAATAGCTTTAACGGAAAAGAGCAATGTGAATGTGAGTGTGTCTAGGTGAATAGGTATATACTGTATGCACCCTGCAATTGACCGGTGACCAGTCCAGGGTGCACCCCGGCTCTTACCTGAAGTCATGTCAGGGATGGGCTCTAGCTCACAGGTGACTAATGAGGACAAGCGGTATAGAAAATGGATGGATGATACTTTAATGCACTATAAAAACCTAACTCACTGTTAAACTTGACAAAAAAAGAAAAAACGTCTTTATCTGCCGCTTCCGTGTTATCTCTACTGAAATGCTCCGATTATTTTTTTCTTGACTCATCACTCACCCTGAACTTTTGTCTCCTTGGCGGAGGCAATCATTATATAGAACCACAGTTACAACTGTTACCTTTCAGAAGAAGTAGTATAAAGCCGTGGATATGAGACTAACAGCAGATTTCAGGAAAGGTGCGGCAGCTTTAGAAAAATAAAGAAAACTTAAAAACAAAATCAGATAAGTCAAGACAAAGTGAAATTATTTGGTGAAAGAGAATATGGAGTAAGCAGAAACTTAAAAAAAAAAAAAGAAAAAAGGAAAAGAGGCAGCAGTTCAGTGGAAACCTCGGTTTTCGTCATTAATCCTTTTAAAAAGTCAGACAAAAATTTAAACAAAACAAAAACCAAGGCAATTTTTGCCATAGGAAATGATGTAAATCTAATTAATGTATTCCAGACACCAAAAAATATTGACACTAAATACATTTTATAGAGAATAATTATATCTTTACGCATAGAAAACAATGCAAAACAATTCTAAACGACAAATGGATGAAGCTTATTGTTGATGCGGACCATGCGGCAAGGTCGCATTCAGTGTAGTGTTTTTCACCTTCATCAAATCACTCGAAATTTCTTTGGCCCCATGGTGGGTTATTTAGCAGTCACACTGAAAAAATGCATAGACATTGAGTCTTCAACATGTAAGGTGCTTTAATTTTGCAGAACAATACAATAAAGGGCAAACACACTAGTTTGTTACATGCAATATTCTCCAAAAAGGAAGGAGAAACATTTACATTTTTGATGAAAACCGAATTATACGAAAACTCTCTGAGGACACTGAACCACACTTTGATCCAAAAGAGGGGCTGGGTTAAATATTGGCTTTGCAGTTGTGAAATTGACTTACTCGCTCCTGTTCTACACAGTCTAACACCGTTCCTGTTCACTGTATGCTCACGTGATGCAGGACTTCTCCTACAGCAACTGCAACAATCGCTACAGAGATTTTTGTCACTCACAGCTAGAAAAGTGACGTAAGTACAGTCCCTGTAATACATGCTAGTCTTGTCTTGTTCATCCAGTAAGATTGTTGATGTCAGCTACGGGACATGTCTGGAGAGACACCTTGAACGCCACAGCACAGCTCTCCATACTAACATAGAACTGTCTTTATTGTCTCCAAACTCCTGGAGAGGAATCAATAAATCATAACGTCGGCTTCTTTCTGAGTTTAAGACTTCCGATGGGGTTTGAATCCCTTGTGTGACGTCTGAGGGTTGATAAAAAAAAAAGCAGTTTTGTTTTGATGTGTGAATTAATCAGCCGAGACTATCTTCAGAACAAAAAGATCTGATGTTGCCTCTGGGATGCACAGCCATCGGAGATTTCGCAGTCCATATTTAAACGCATGTTTTGAAGAGTGTACTTCAACAGCCCCATAATAAGCTACGGCAGCCTGGCTGTGTCTCATGTTTGCCTTAACTCTTTTCCCCCTACACACCTTACGCACACCACAGAATACGCCAATCCATGCCCTTGGCAAGGAAAATGTACATGGAAGGTCGATGAAAAGGAAGCACTGACTGAAATAAACAATTTAATCAGGTATAAACCTTTAAAAAGAGCTGTTATGTGAAGGTTACATCCCTCCTGTGTTCGGTCTAAGCAGCACAATAGGCAAGTATGTCACACGAGAGTTTAGATTTTACCCAAAGACAAAGGACATTGTAAAGTTGGTGGGGGGTTGTGACCTCATTACACCGATAGCATGTTTTCACCATGAAACGAGGGTCTGTGGAGTTAAACCTGACATACTTTTACTAGTCCCTGGATTCCACATTCTCAAGCGCTGTATGGAAGTCATGTTAAGTCATGCCTTCAGGTTCTTTTTGACACAATCAAACTGCAAAAATGGAGGTTGATTTGGGGGTTAAAAAAAAAAAAGTTGCGCGTGCAAGGTGTCAATACCTGTGCTTTAAAGCAAGAACTCACAGCAAGGAGACAACCTTATTTGTCATCTTTACAATCTTATGTGAGCTTTTCCGACTTCTACTTTGTAGAAGTATGCTGGAGCCTATCCCAGCTGACTTCGGGCGAGAGGCGGGGTACACCCTGTACCAGCCAATCGCAGGGCGCATATAGACAAACAACCATTCAAAATCACATTCACACCTACGGACAATTTAACATGCATATTTTTGGAATGTGGGAGGAGAACATGCAAACGCCACACAGAGATGTTCCAATGGAGATACGAACCTAACATCTCCTGACTGTCAGGCCAACATGCTAATCACTAGGCAACCATGCATAATAACACCATGCTCCATTAAATAGCTCAAATCATGCATATACAGTCATGGAAAAAATGATTAGACCACCCTTGTTTCTTCAGTTTCTTGTTCATTGTAATGCCTGATACAACTAAAGGTACATTTGTTTGTACAAATGTAGCAATGACAACAAAAATAGCTCGAAAGAGTTAGACTTTGTGGCGGTACAATGCTATAGCTACTCCTGTAAGAACTGAAATGATTTTGGTCATTATCAAGAAAATCATGGAAGTTCCTGGATATCAACTCTTAAATTAAACTCTTATGCTATATTTGTTATCATGGTTATACTTGTCCAAACAAATGTACCTTTAGTTGTACAAGGCATTCAAATGTACCACTATATTCATTAATAAGTCGTGCTGTTCCGTGCTTGAACACGGCCTATTGTTAGTCAAAGCACACACCTAAGACATATTTAAGCAAATGTTCCGTTTTTACCAATAGTAAGCATTTTCAAGCATAAAAATAAATGAACTAAAAAACAAAAAAAGACGATGATATGTAGAATTATACACTGGGGTCACGACTAGGGGTCAGTAATGATAGAGTAATGTCCAGTGGGACACACAAGCACCAGTCTTGATTGCTGGAACAGCAGGCTTTTATTGCAGGTGTGAATTATTTCACAACAGGCGCAATAATCCGTAACACAGGCTACTGTTGCGGCCGTAACCTATGCCAAGCTGAAACTCAACTTTGAGCCCCGACATCACTTCCTGTCCGCTCCCTATTCAGCTCTCCTAGCACCGTCCGGAACACGTTTGCAGCAACACACACGAGCACAAGTCTTATTTACGTCTTGAATGGTTTATTTTCTCTTACTATGTCTACTGTTTTGGGTCATACGAGTTTAAGAGTGACTGTTATTTTATGTCTAGAGGGCTCTAATAATGTTAAAAATCAACAGTTTGTTATGCTCTAACTACAAAAATATTGGATTTATAAATAAGGACTCCTAACTCGTGGAAATTCACTTATCACGGCCGGGTCCGGGACAAATTAAAGCTTTATTGTTTGTCGACCAAGGAAAGGGCAAGGAAGATTTTTTCTTTTTTTTGCACACACAAAAACAGTCAATAAAAATATCCAGCATCATCTCAATTAGACTGAACAAGACAGAGCACGGACAGTTCAGAAAAGTGAACGTGTCTTTACACCAGGTAACTTGATGAGCCGAAATGAGGTCTAAATTTGACAAAACTGAAGTTGCACGAAAACAAGCCAGCTGCTTATTAATTTGGCTATACTGTATGTTTGTTTTTGGCTGCTGGGCGTTATGGCCCCCAGTCGTGATTCCTTCAGAGACCATGTTGTTTCCTGCAAGCAGGAAAAAGTGTGCCTAATTGCTCTCCAGTGAACTACTTGGGGCATTGCACCACAGCAACAGTGTAGGAATGTGAATAGCAATGCAATACATGGTATCGATGTGCATACTGTGACCTAAAATGATTGTATTGATTTGGCACCACATGAATAAGGAAATTGCATTCTATCATATAATGCACACCCACTACAAACCTAACTATGTCTGATCAAATGCATCATAAAAAAAAGCTGTAAAAGTAGAATTGAAGGCAAATGTGGTGGCACGCTCTAAGTGTTTATATGCAAGGAAACAGTGAAAGTGAGAGACAGATGTGCAAAGAGAAAAGATTGTGGCACCTCAAAGAGACTGAATATTGAGTTCTTTTAAAGCGAGTGCACTCCCGGTGGAGCAATATTCAATTGAGCTGAGCCACACTGTAATATGGTTCTGAGTTCTAATCTTAAGTGAGAAAGCGTGCAGCTAAGTGCCCTCCACTAACGCAGACTATCTTCGCATTTCTTCAGGCATGTTATGAACCACTGTGATTAGAGAACTTAAAATGCAAAGGCAACCCCTTGAAACTGAATGCATTTACAATCCCATTAAATGTGGAATTGTGTCTGTGGGCCAACTGTAAATCTGAAAGATGTTCCTATTTTTTACATTTTTTTTTACTAGCCTACATTTTGCATGTTCTGCTTAGCTCCGTTACTAGCCGGTTGAGGCTTCGTAGCATGACTAACTTTCCAGTAAGTGGCTACAAATGTCAAAATTAAATAAGAATGATTGTGGGAGCGCACATTTCCATTTGTGTTGCGCTTCATTGTTATGATGGATGACTATAAGAGACATAATCGAAACATTTGGATAAATTGCTGCGATGATGCCATGATGTAGCATGATGTATAATGCAGCACGCTGGAATTAAGAATAAAGTCATCCACTTGATTAATGATTTGTGTAAAGTATTTCCCCCCACTATTTTGTACTGTGTAATTATTGGTTCTGTCAGGCTCTGTGCACAATTCATCCTTAACATCAGAGCATGAAAGAAATTCTGCACAACACCACCTCTTTACTGCATTTTAGATTGCAAGACAATAGAGTCAAAAGCAGATATGTAAATAAGTGTTTTTTTCACGCCACCATCTGCTAAGTAGCCTTTCTCGATCTTAAAACAACCATTTAGTTATCATAAACTCTCACACACACACTACCGCACAGTCCCAGTTAAAACTAAAGCTCTATTGTTGTGTGATAATCCATCTAGCAGCAGCACCATTTGACCCGGTTCAATGTAATTCAAAGAGGGGAAAAAAAACGCCTACGCCACAGCTATACTCACCTCTGTTCTCATTAAAGTAAAAATCAGCCTACGTAACGCGTGCATTTAAATGCTGGTGAAATAAGAAGCAACTGTTTATCAGCCTGTTTAATGAAGCATTCGCAACGCACTCTGCTCCTTTATTTACTCCATTAAAAGTACATTACAGTACACTATTGCTTTCACGGGTTTGTTTCATCGGGATCTACGGAACACATTTTTGCACAAATGTTTTTGAAATTAAAGGCGGGAGGTGAGTAAAAGTGGTGTGAAAAGAAATCCGCTGATCCCAAACTGTCGGGATACTGCTGGGCTTTTTAATGATGTTCTAACGTTAATGTGCGTCCCTAGATCCTATTTATGAGCACCAGACGTGAGAAAAACCTATCATCTCCCGCACTTGTTTGCTCCACGTTTGCAAGAAGGCATTCAGGCGGTCGCTTTTGAAGTTCAGTGACGATGAAAAACGTCCTTCATCACGGATGTGATACCGCCTCTGACCCACCCCTAACTAGATGAGCCCACCCTGTGCATTCTCCGACCACTTCACAAAAGACAGAAAGACAGCTTTGTTTTTTTTGTCTTAGTTTTTTTTTTTTTAAGGCTTTGCTACACATCTTAAAATAAATAAATAAACCTTGGAGCTCTGCCACCTATCCGTCAGTCAGCCACAGATGTGGAAGCTATAAGTATGATCATTTTGTTCATTGATCATTAGCATGTTCCAGCTAATGTTCCTTAATGTTACGTTGTTGGACCTGATATTGTCCATCTGTGTGTTCGTTAGCAGGCTACTTCCTGGTTCACAGAGGATGACTAAGAATGGTGATCTTGCATGCTGCTAACAGCACCATCCAAGTAATAATAATAAACCTATTTTTACAGCCAAGCGGGGTCATGATTTGGTTTTTGGATGATGTGGAAGGTTCTGTTGACAGCGGTGCTTGAATAGGTTCTTCTTTTGCCCATGTGGCTCCCATTAGCTGTGTAGCTTCTGCGCAATTTAACTAACCAACTAACAACAGTCAAAACAATCAATCACAATTAAAACAACACTTCTTGCTGTCATGCTTTGTGCATTTTCCTGCGTCAATATCAATCACCCCTGCGCTGTTGGTATGGAATGATATTTTCCTCTTACCTTGCAGCACAGCCAACCATCCTGTCGCCCTGAATATCCTAAAAGGTTTTTTAAACCTTTAACATCGAAGTTATAGTCGGCAATGGGATTATGCTATTTTTAAATGATCGTAGGGACTACGCCACAGCAGGAAGACGAGGCTTTGACACGAAGCAGATTGGGCAGGGGTCTGTGCACACAGCAGTGCGAGCCGGTGTAACGGAGAAGGACGCATACGCAAGCTTTCTACCATCAAGTTCTGCCAAAAAGTTATATTTTATCAGACATTTCGGTGTTTTTTTACCGTCTGCTTTTGTGTTTGTTGCATATTGGCTGTGCTTTTCCTTGATTGCACAATATGTTGAGGAGGTCTGGGAAATAAACGAGGGATTTCCACATACTCCTCATATTCAATGTTTTATATAGTTCACATTATAAATCCCAAATCTTCTATTCATGTACATTCTCGGTGTCTTATTTGTCAAATTGACTTCAATTTTTGAGGTAGTCTGTCATTATTAAGGGTGTGCTTCACTTCCGATATGGTTCCTATATTGCAGCCCTGAATATTGGCCAATACCGATACTGATACTGCCGGAATGACAAAAACTGACCCATTGACCCCTTTGTGCATCTGGTGTATAGTTTTATTGACAACTGGCATAATGTAGTGAGGCGCCACACTTTTTGCCACCTTGTGGGAGTTTCTCATGCTTTGCAAATGCGTCAAACAGCGGTGGATCCGTAATCTTGCAAGAAACCTCATGACACTTTTATGTGAGGCTGCTTCAAAAGCGTGACAAGGTTAGTCCTATTCAAATTCTTCGATTCTGTGCCACCACGGGAAACTTGTCCATTACAAGTTTTGCACTCAGCTGCAACGTCTTTTTCAGCCTTTAACCAAAAACCGCCGATATCACTCCTACTCCGCCCTAAACACGCTAGCAGGTGATCACGTGGGCTCTGCATGCTGAATATCGGACCGATATCCAATATCAGTATCAGTTTGGGACACCCCTAGTCATTGTGCCCATTATAATGCTTTTAGCACACAATAATGCAAAAGAACCCCCAGATGACTGAAGTAGTCCTGCCAAAAGGGACCCAAGCGCATGCAGCAGATTGTATGACACTTTTACAGCTAAAGCAAGATAGATACAGTAGATACACACATCATAGATAGATACACACATCATACATACACTCATACAAACTAGATCATTTTTTTAACCGAATGTGGCCCTTGGGTCAAAAATTTAGGCCGCCCCTACTGTATCATTTGCGATGTGTTAAAGGGCAACATCCGAGGACAGGATGCGAGCCAGTCCATTTTGTGAATTGTTTGCAGAAGGTCTCACTCATCACAGCTTGATGGTTTCTTGATGGTCAAGCAAAAAGAACTGTTGTCAGCAAGCATTGCAAAGAGAGCTGGATACAAATTACAATGCTAATAATCCTCCAATGGTTCCCCTTCAAAGAGGCATTCATTTATTGAATTTATTGTGGCGGTTGTAGTTTGCAGTCGAGCAGAACTGCACCGCATCAGTCTTACAAGATGCTCCCATACCCACACGTTCTCTGCATCTCGGACTCCGCAAACTGCCTAGTTGTATCAGACAGTGTTCATTTGGGGATTCAACTCATGTGATGTGATCCCGCAGTGGAAGAAGAGGAATGCAGCACTTCCAAATTGCAGCTTGTACTACACATGTCCTCAATTAGCGTCGCTTGGGCACGTTGGAATATGAAACATGACAACATCAGCACCTCTTAACATTTGCACGCAGTGATAAACATTATGTAATTACCTCCAACAACAGAGGAGGTTGAGCGTCTGTATGTTTGTTACCGCCACGACTCAAACGGTCGGGAAAAGATTTGGATACATTTTGGCACGCATTGCTGTTATGACTCGAGGGCAATTAGGGCCGCAACTGACGACTATTTTTTTAGTCAATTAATATGAAGCTTGTTGCTTTGATTAACCGAGTAATCGGTTAGGCCTGAGACCGATCAAATCACTGCCAACCAAACACAAACAGTTAGTGGTTTGGCCCGCAACATATCAGAAAAGAGGCAAAAACGTTACAGCTGATGTGCGTGAACATCTTCTGTTGCCTAAAACACAGATAATTGGCTTGCTTTCATGGATGACTGAGAAAATGTAAAAAATATTCACATTTGAGAGGCTGAAATCAGAGGATGTTTATATTTTTTTATGAAAAAAACGATGAATCAAACACCAAAATAGTTGTCGATTAGTTGGATAGTTGAGGTATCATTGATTCATTGTTCGATCTCGAAGGGCAACTTCCGATTCTGATTCGGCACAACTTGAATGCTAGAGAAGCCCTCGGAGAGCACAGACCTCCGCCAAGCGCCATAGTTCCCCCCCATTCACACCAAAATAATAATCCTACATTTTTTGGATCAAAAAATGATGGAAACTTGTACTGTATCTTTTTTCCCAAGTGGTCTGACCATTTTTTGTTACATGCGCAAATGCCGAAAATGGTCCTATCTCGCAATGTTAAAGAATTCTTTTTTAAAAAGTCCTGGATCCAGACAGTGATCCGGATGACCCCCAAAATGCAATCACTTCTTCCATATCCCATTTCCGACAATTCCTCCAAATTTCATCCATATCGGTTCAGGACTTTTCAAGTTATTTTGAACACAGACAGATAAACGCCGGCAAAAACGGAACCTCCGCCAAGCACAGCGCAAAGCGCAAGCGCAGCGCGGAGGTTATGCGTTGTATAATAACTCAAATGCAAACACATTTTACACATTCTAAAGTTGCACAAACTTCATGCATAATGTCATAAATGACAAATATTTTAACTAATATTACAAATCAGTTAGTTGATTGTTAATTTTGCTCACTGCCATTTTAAGACTAGTCTAATGTTTGCATCTTATTACGATGCGGCGCTCCAAAACGACACATCTCCCCCCCCAGTGAGCTAACTTTGAGAAAGAAGAAAATTGCGAGTGAAAAGCTTTTACAGTAACATGCCCCCCCCCCCGTCCAAAAAAAAAAAAACACGCTGCTGTCAGCTGCAGCCTCTTCCACTTGACTGTGTGCGTCTCTGTGGGCTTTTTCCCCGACGCTTCACTTCATTATTGTCAAAAGTCTTTGTGTTCCGTCGTTAGCGCACACGCCGTGACTGATAGCCGATCACTGGCAGCCAAATGGACACAATCTGTCATCATTACGACGTATCGCTGATGAAGATTTATACGTGACTTTTTTAATAGGGAAAAAAAGAAATAGCGTCCTAACAATGGTAGAAACAGTGGATGCTTTGTGTGTGTCATTCCTTTCAACTGCTTTCTCTGGCAGCAGTACAAAACATGAGTTTTGTTTTGGGTTTTTTTGCACCTCTTAAAATTTGCCAGAATGTCTTGGGGAAAGTCTTAACCAGTTCAAACAACTGTAGTTCACATAATACTGTATGACGCTGGACACAGAAATGTCTCTATGGCTTGACATTTAGAGTAAGAGGCTAAGCTAACATCCATGCGCTACCTAGCACTAGCATTAGCACAAATATACTGTATACAAAACAAACTATTATTAGCACTAGCACAAATATCGCTACTCTAACCTAGATAGCCAGACGTTTATACTTAGCAGAAGGGTTCATAATTAAGTGTTACTAACCTGAGAAACCTAAAGGTCCCGCGTCACGGCGCTGGCATCAGGGCCGCCAGCTGGCTCCTCCCCCTCTGAACTCTCGTGCACCTCCAAAAAATTCTGTCCTTCTGTCAACAGTGATTGGTCGGGTTTTATTTGTTTTTTTTTTTAGAACATAATGTTCCGTTTTTTCCCTCCCACGAAAGTGGCATTTTTAAATCCGCCAAAAGAAAAGAGTTCTCTGCCTCGACTTGTTCAGGGGTCACAAAGCCCACCATCGCCCACCACGTCTTCTTCTCCGGTTTTGATACAAAATGTACAATAAAAGCAGCTGTTTCAAAAATAATAGTTTCAGCTCTAACAATGATCTGGATGTCCCTTTAAAAGTCGCCGTTGTTTATTTATACTACACAGGAAGCTGAACAGCTAGTCAACGAGAGCTGGGTTTCTTCACTCACAGGAAACACTGCCCCTAGTGTTTGGGCACAGAATTGCACATCGCACGTTCATCTCCCTCTGAAGAACGTAACAGGCTCAAGACGCCATCAAGAGGGCCAGCGTAGTGACGACGCTGGAGAATAATGAAGCCTTAAGCCACAGGCCGGTTAGCATTAGCAGAAATCGTATATTGTACAATGTACGAGGGACAGTAACCACGCTATAGTTAATATTAGCATTTACAAAGTATATTTTTAGCCTCAGACACAGAACATATTGACTGGATTAGGAGCCATGCTATAGTTAGCATAGCTACATAGCCAGCACGAGTTTAAGTACCAGTACAAATAGTACTACAGGGACCAAACATCCTACTTTCCCAAAACCTCACGCCCAAAGACAGCTGGGATAGGCTCCAGCCTACCCACGACCCAAGTAAGGACAAGCGGTATAGAAAATGGATGGATGGGTGATGAAAATGTCCTGGTTTTAGGCATTAGGGCACTCTGCTGCGTGTGACGTGGTCAGCTGTTTGAATGAGTGTGGCAAGAAAGCCACAAAAAGCTGGACCGCGGCCTCCTCCAGCCGTGTTTGGTAGTTCTTTTGTTTTTGCTTTTGCTCCAAATTCTGCCCCATCGCCTTGTGTTGAACCTTTTTGGACTGCATTCAAGAATAATGTCATGTAATGTGAATTACTACTGTGTTGGATCATTCAAGTTCTTTTCTCAGCCCTCTGAGAAGATTAAATACATTGTTTTTGGTGCCTAACTGTTTTCCAAGTATATTAGTGCGTGTGTGAAAGTAGAAACGAGAGGCTTGAACTTAAATGTCTTTGTAGAAAGGTGTTTTATGAAGTACATTTCCTTGTATTCACTTACAGTGCAGCCTTGCCACATCCAATATGGCGGCGACGCTGGTGTCTACCTATATGGTTTTAACAGCAGAGCTTCCTTTTTCCCAGCGTGCTTTGCTGCGCTGTTGTTGTAAATAGCCGCTAAATTACACGTTTAGAGCTCACATAGTTATTCTGCATTATTCGTTGGTAGTGTCTTGTCTGTTGTTGGTTTTTTTTTTTTAGCTCTTTCTTGAAAAAACACACCGTAAGACTAGTGTGTGGAATGGTATCACTACTATCAAACATACAATATTATCGTACTTGACAGAAGCTTGTGCTAAATTTGTAGCTTCAGTACAGTTAGCATCAGTAATACTTGACTAATACCAGACGTTTTTACTAAGCTAGTGGCCACACAATAGCTAGCATTAGCATTCCCACTAATATTTCTAGATTCAAAAACAAAAGCGGCCTAAAGACATTAGCACAATTATTACAAGCCTCAGCCCAAAAGGCTTCAACTGAGCTAATAGAGTGTACAGTAGCTAATAGAGTGTACAGTAGCTAATAGAAGCATACACAGGCGACCAAGCAAAGCTAAGGCTAAAGGCTAACTACTCACCACTTCTTCAGCCTTTGTTCCAGGAAAAAAAAAAGGTAATTACGTAAAACAAGATACAATAATGTGACATACTTTACAGTATATTGACAAATGGAGTCTGCCATGACGTTGTGTGGCGTGTTCCGTGGGATAATAAGTGTTGAAATTTATTTTTAAATGAGTTGGATGCGGTCAGGGTCAGAGTGATATTTTTTATTGTGGAGGTGTCTTTGTGCAACGACCATTGATTGTCATATGCTTACAGCTGACCTATTCTACTTGCAAAAATGCAGTTTTATTCATTGCTTTCCCAGCGCAGCATTGGACCCACACTGCTATTGGCAACTGGCTTCTATTCAGCATGATGTGCTGGAATTAGTTTCCAATAAGCACCTGCATGTGTACCAATATCCTTTTAGAAAAATGTCTGCTGCTGTGGCACTGCTGAAGACGTCAGCAGACTCTCATCCGTTTTATTCATTTACACTCATTTTAATGAATGAAAAGAAGTCCGTGCCCTTAAAAAAATATTTGTAATTATATTAATATTTTTTTATTTTGTTCATTTGCACTGTATATTATTTGGTATGTATTTTTTCATGAATCATTTTTTTGCAATTTTCTGAGTGACATTTTTGTGTATTTATTGTGTATTGTTTATATATATATATATATATATATATATATATATATATATATATACTAGGGGTGGGGGAAATAATCAGTTCTTTTGACGATTATTAATCGATTCATGAATCGATTCATGAATGTCAATAATCGATGCTGACAGAACAAAAGAAAACGGAACAAAAAGACGGAAAGCGGAAGTGCCACCCGAACAGTTTATGGTGGTGCACGTATTGTAAGTGTAATGGGCGCCACACACGGAGGCGACAAACAACTGCGAAAGGCGAAACCCATCGCCAAGGCGTAGCAAACCATACACACGGGAGGCGACGAGCGGCTGTGACGAGCTTCACGAGTGGGCGACGTGTTCACACCCGACTTGTATGAGTCTCCCACAGTTTTGATTGGCTGCCTTGCTAGTACCAGATCTTGCTAGTCTTAAAGATAAACTTCCATAAATGTAAACTTATCTGCTGCTTACTCTGGCACCAACGAGTTCCCATGCCGCTGTGTTTTTTTTCTTTACATCGCTATATTGCTTTTCATAAATGTCAAAAAGCTCCGGGAAATCTGACACGGCAAGTATAGCATACTGATTAGCATCCTGTCTGCTCATTGGTCGATCAATGAACCTTGTCCTCGTCTGGGCAACAGCGAAGACAAGTTGAGCATTTTTCAACTCTCTGGGATTGCGTCGCAAGCCAGCGTGTGCACGAACACGCACGTACACAAACTTTCACATGCACGAATTTCAGGCGTCGCTTGCCTGGATGGTGGCACGCCATAATCGCCCAATCGCTCAGGTTCCATTGAAAATGAATGGATCGTCCCGTGTCACCATTGGGCTTTATGGCACGAATAATTGTGCCCCACAAATTCTGCCCAGCAACAAACCGCCTTTCAAACATGTCACACAAAAGATAAGCTAATTCTGTTAATGTACAGTCCATTGCTGCATCGGCTAGCTAGGATTTCAGTCCACTATTATGAAGTACTTCATTGGTTTTACATCATCACGTATTTAAATCCACACCCTCATCCAACAATGTCTGTGCTTCCTCTGGGCTTTTTGAGAGAAATTATGCATTGTGAGGAATGTTCACTGGACTTCAAGAAAACAGCTAATGGTCGATTTTTTTTCTGTCTGCCGACCTTCTGTGCTGAATGGCCTCCTGACCTTTCATTCAAATGCACTTTTTACCACCACATCTTCTCTTTATTAAACAACATAAGGCTAAGAACTCTGATTGTCACTCACTTCTAAGAATGCCTGTCGACGCTTTCATTGCGTGAGGTGGGGGCAGCATCGTGGTTTTGCAGGAACACCCTCCGAAGTCTCCACTTTGCCGTAACAGTCCGTTTTCCGGCTTTCCTCTCCTCTTGAATAAAATACTAAATCAGAACAATAAACGCACATGCTAAACATCAGCTCACCCTGTTAGTATGCCTCCACAGTCTCTACCTTGCTGCCCTCAGTGTCCTCTAATAAAATCCCCAAATAAACATACTGTTGAGTACATGCTACTGTTAACTTACCCTGCTGGTGCAGTATTATGCTCCGCAGTCTCCACTTTGCTGCAGCGTTTGTCCTTCTTCCTGCCTTCAGTGTCCGTTTGAAGAGTGTAAATAAACGCAGGACCTGCGTTCTCCTGCGTTTTATGTCATTTGTCAGCGGCACTCCTTCCGGCTTAGAATGCGTTCACTGCGGTATGGTTTTTGAAGTTCCCTGCGAGGCGTGTAGAGTCAAGCAGAGCTGCGCTAGACAAAAAAGAAACAAAAGAGGATGTGG
The DNA here is from genome assembly GCF_027744805.1 of Dunckerocampus dactyliophorus. Lineage (NCBI taxonomy): Eukaryota > Metazoa > Chordata > Actinopteri > Syngnathiformes > Syngnathidae > Dunckerocampus > Dunckerocampus dactyliophorus. The sequence continues at coordinate 28,347,850 of NC_072827.1, forward strand.
AGGGGATTTACTTTGATTGATTAAAACCAATCCATTGTAGATCAATACATGCAAAGCTATCAGAGGAAAGCATCTACGTCTTACGGGGGTGTCCAAACGCTTTCCACTGAAAGGATGCAACTTAGGCCGCTTTGTTATTTTGTGAAGCACCACATGTAGATATGCTAAGAAGTTAAATATGTTTCAAGAAAGAACTACACCTCGACTTTGAGATGTAGGTGAAAAAGCGTATATGGACTTTAGTCTTGGCACATTTTATCCCCTTTTTTGCTGTTGCTGTATTTTTAATTTCAACTTTCTTCATAAATAATCTTTGTAAATGTTCTTCTCGGAATGTTAGGACTTTATTACTGTAATATTATAATGTTATTTGATAACAACCTAACTTTATTTTGTTTTGGTTTTCTCACATTATGACTTTGACAAAATAACACACTTTTTCTTTCATATTTCAACTCTCTGCTACTAAAATGACATTATTAACCGTCAATAATATTATTATTAAGTTTATTCTTGTGAAATTGTGCCTTTTTTTCTCTTAAGATTTTAACTTCATCCTCATAAAGTTTTTGTGTTTTTCATAATATTACGACTTCTTTAACATTATGCCACTAAAATGATGTTATTTTTTCCTCGCAGTATTACCACGTTACTCTCACAAAATGGTGACTTTTTTCTGTTATTGTTAGATCACAAGTATATTTTCTTAACATTGGAACTCGTTTCTTGTCAACTTACTGTCGATTTTTCCATTTTTGCTCTTATCCTTTTATTTTGTTTTTTGTTTTCTTGCTAAATTGTGTTTTCAGAATGTGTCTCGGGCCGCGCTTCAGCTACAGCTTTGTGTTATGGATGATGCCGAGGGTCAATAAAAAACAAACCGCCGGTGGAGTATGGCCCCCGGGCCGCACTTTGGACACCCCTGCTCTAGGGAATGAGTGGTATCAGGAGATACCAGCATTCGCATGCAACCGAACATAAGGCTCAGTTGCACAACACAGGAGAGAAAGGACAAGGAGACCCGGCAGGGAATCACACCCTCATGGGACGACTTATATAAATGAAATATGCACCTAACAGGAAGATTTATGAAACAAATGCATGCATTAGCAAAATCCCTGTACTGTAGTCATTTGCCTTCTGCTGGATGGAGCGGGGAAGTGCACCACTTGCACTGATGCCATCATCTACGTGGGTCATACATTAGCATGGCACCTTGGGGGGTTGCTATGATATGCTGTGATGTTTCCTCAATTGATTCCTTTCTTGTGCCAGCTTGACATGCAATTATTTCAGAGAAAAAACGTCCTGAAACACGAACGTACACACACTACAGTATAGTTAGAAAAACCGTAAGAAGAGGAAACAAATGTTTTGTAGAGTCGGTGAAGGCTGCAACAAGGCGATAAAGAGCAACTGTGTGATTGTGTTCTTCTTTACATGCGCAGCCCCAACAACAGGCTCGCATGTGTGCGTCTCTGATATATATTTATATATTTTTGAAGGCGGGGATTGGCCACACTTGGTGTTATTAGCACACGACGAGCGCTCCAAAGCCGACAGTGTAAAATTCGGAGGTGCTGGAGGTTGGAGTCGACACAGCAGTGAGTGAGTGGTGCTGCTGCGTGTGCGTAAAGGCGCAAAGTAACTTTCTCCCTCTCTCAGTACGCGGAGAGCTCGCTCCAGAGGTGGACCTCTCTCTCCTTTCCTGCACCTGATGGATACTATCAAGATGATATTTATCACTTATTACCACTGGTGGATATTTGTGCTCTCGCTCCACCCGTTTTTATGCGCTTCTCTGGCTCGGACCGAGGGGAATACGATCCGTTACCAGTGCAACGAGGAGGAGGCGGCGGGCACCGTGATAGGAAACCTGGCCAAGGACATGTCCTTGAGTCTGCCTCACTCCTCCAGGACCAATTTCAGGATGATGAGGCAGTTTAATGACTCATTCATCAGGGTGCGGGAAAGCGACGGGCAGCTGAGCGTCGGCGAGAGGATGGACCGGGAGAGGATGTGCCGACACACTCCACAGTGTCTCGTCACTTTCGACGTAGTCAGTTTCTCCAAAGAGCGCTACAAATTGATCCACGTCGAGGTGGAGATTAAAGACATCAACGACAACTCCCCGGAGTTCCCCAGCGCGGAGTCAGTGGTGGAAATCTCAGAGAACGCAGCCGTGGGCTCTCATGTTCCTCTGGACCCGGCCGTGGACGCGGACGTGGGATCCAACTACATCCAAAGCTATCAGATTTCTGTCAACAGTCACTTCACTATCGACGTGCTCCTGAGAGCAGATGGGGTTAAATATGCGGAATTGGTGCTAATGAAGGAGCTCGACAGGGAGACCCAGGCGTCCTACTCCCTTGATCTGGTCGCCACAGATGGTGGAAACCCATCCAGGTCCGGGTCCACCAAGATAACTGTCAGAGTGACAGACTTTAATGACAACAGTCCGGTTTTTGACCAGAACAGCTTTTCTGTGAGTTTGCCAGAGGACGCACCTGTCGGCACCGTAATCCTGGACCTGAACGCGGAGGATGCCGATGAGGGTCAGAACGGTGAGGTGGTCTACGGGTTTGGGAAACAGGTCTCTCACTTGATCCGGGAGCTTTTCCGTGTGGATAACAGATCAGGCCGCTTGACGCTCAGGAGCCCAGTGGACTTTGAGGACAAGCGTACATACGAGCTGGACGTCCAGGCGACCGATTTGGGACCCAACCCGACCCCCTCTGTGTGCAAAATTGTCATCCACGTCACGGACGTCAACGACAACGCACCGGAAATCAGCATCACCCCCATGACCTCCATCACCACGGGCACGGCGCACATCAGCGAGGCGGCGGAAAAGGACAGCCTGGTGGCGCTGGTCACCACCTCGGACCGGGACTCTGGGGTGAACAGCCAGGTCCACTGCACCCTCTACGGCCATGACCACTTCAAACTGCGGCAAGCCTACGAGGACAGCTACATGATAGTGACAGCAGCCCCTTTAGACCGGGAGAGGATCAGTGAGTACAACCTCACAGTCATGGCGGAGGACTTTGGGTCACCCCCTCTCAGGAAGATCACCCAGTACACCATCAGAATCAGCGATGAAAATGACAATGCTCCACATTTCACCAAACCCGTCTATGAAGTGTCTGTGGCGGAGAACAACGCCCCAGGCGCTTACCTCGCCACCGTGGAGGCCACAGACGCCGATTTGGGCAACAATGGCAAAATCACCTACAGGCTTGTGGACAGCCTCATCATGGGCTCCCCTGTGAACACGTTCGTCTCACTTAATTCCGTATCGGGGTCCATCTATGCCCTAAGAAGTTTCAACTACGAGGTCATGAGGCAGCTCGATGTCCACGTACAAGCCAGCGACGGCGGCTCCCCGCAGCTGCAAAGCACGGCTGTCATCCGCTTAAAAATAGTCGATCAGAATGACAACGAGCCTTCTATCATCGAGCCGCCACTCTATAAGGGCTCTGCTGATGTCTTCCTGCCTAAAGACGCCCCCCCGGGGTACGTCGTCACGCACATAAAGGCCACCGACGCGGACGAGGGCCTCAATGCACACTTGTCCTATAAGATCACAGAGGGGGGGCTGCTGGGCTTCTCCATCGACAAAGACACGGGGAAGGTGCACGTGAGCCGACAGCTGACGTACGACCTCACCGACAATGTCAAAGCGGTGGTGTCGGTCAGCGACGGCGGCTCCCCTTCGCTGACCTCCACAGCCATCATCCACTTCAATTTCATCGAGGGCACCGTGCCCAGCATGCCCTCCTCCGCTCACGATGAGTATCTCTTCGAGTGGGACACCTCCGTGGCCATCATCATCGTCCTGGCGGGGAGCTGCTCCCTGCTGCTGCTGGCCATCATTCTCATCACAACCATTTGCAGCCGACGGAGGAAAGAGACGCGGGAGGGCTACGATGAGCGAGCTGAGGCTCCCAAAAAAGCAGAGAACACGGAAAGCGGTGGCATTGATTCGTTGATTGGCGACCACATGGGGAAAACCTTCGAGCCGCATCCCTTTCCTGAGCAGCTGCCGCTGGCTGCCGGCAACGCAACAGAGATGGCCTGCGAGGACGGATGTCAGGCGGCGGGCGTGTTTGAGCCCAGCAACAGGGTCATGGAGGGGAAACTAAAGGTAAGTGAATAGAAGTGGGTGGGGTGGTGGGGGGTGGTGGTGGAGGAGTGTTATGTTGCCTCATTTGTTTTTCCTGTGACCTTCAGGGCTACTCCACTTTACCCGGATACGGGAAGGAAGCCTTGAGACCAATAACAATATGGAAGGGTAATTCATTCACAACCATCTCGGCGAGGGACCCTCACATCAGCGGCAAGGACAGCGGAAAAGGGGACAGCGACTTCAACGACAGCGATTCCGACATAAGCGGCGACGTGCACAAGAAAGACTCGCCACCCACAAATGGTGAGTGTCACATAGCAACACGGCAACAATTAAGCATGCACAGAGGTCACGTTAGTGTGTTACTATCCCCCGCAGCTCTCTGGGCGTGCACAAGCGAATGCAAAGTGCTGGGACACTCGGATAGATGCTGGAGCCCCTCAGCCACCAGGCCCAACACCAGCATGGCCTCTGGGCCTAATCTGTCCACCTTCTCCAGGATGGCTTCGCTTCCCCGGGACACCAGGAGGGAACACTACTATCCGTCGCACGTGCCTAAAGGCAATGGCCTGCAAAGTGTGTATGAAAAAGTTCAACACCAGGAGTTTGATTATATTCTTGTGGGCCCCCCCACACCAGCCAGAATACAGGAAACGGATGAGATCTCCATCCCAGAGTACACAAACTCTTAAAAAAAGACGGCAACTGATGTACTTTTTATTGTGCAGTACATCTTAATGACTCTACTGTATGTTGTGACTTGTAGTATGTCATTTGTCTGTTGTAAGATCATGTGTAATATGCAAGATTTTTGTACATTAATAATATATTTTTCATAAGGCTTCAATGTAAAAATGACTTTTATTATGACTTTTCAAGAGCATGTGATATTTAAGTGAGGACTTGGGAGCATAAAGGGGCTCTTCTGCTGTGATAAACAATCAATATGAACGATGTTTGTGCTAGATAGTTCTCTTTTTTTTGGTCACATTGTTGCACAAATAAATTGTGAAAAAAGAATGTTTGTGTTGCTGTCACATCCACTTATCTGACAATTTAGTAGCAAATCAGACAAAAAGTCACGATTCCTTTAAAGTGAGCAATTTTCAACATGACACACAACAGAATGGTGAGTCCTGCCCTGCACAGTCCACAAATACGGCTGACGCACTGCGCTACAAATGTATTCTTTTTGGAATGAAAATGCTACAAATTGTCAACATTTTCTGTATTATTATTTCTGCCAAAAAAAAAAAAACATTCTGGTAAAAAAAAAAAAAAAATACCGGCTTCTCTAATACTGATAACATTCCTCAAAGTGCATATTTTCCCATAAAAATGCTATAATTTCTAAATATTGTTTTTTATTGACAACTATTTTCAACCATTTAATGGGAAAAAAAACTTGCGAAATATGTAAATTTTACAATAATTACTTTTTGTAGAAAATTCCACGAAATTCTCATCAGAGTAGCTCAATCTGATAACATGCCTGTGCTAAAAATATTATATTTTGCCACAAATTTTTTTCTGTCAATTAGGAATGAAATTTGCTTATTTAGAATTTATACACATACTTATTTTATTTTCATAAATGTATTTGACCAAAAAAAGGCGCCATTCATTTTGGCACAAAACATTTCTTTAATAATTTTCATGAATGTAATTGCCCTTAAAATATGTTTTTACATTTGCAATGTGCATTACTTTTTGTAAAAAAAATCCACGCTCTCATGACAACAATATAGCTACTCATTTATTTACTTATTTTCATAAATTGAACTGACAAATGAACCCCCGAACACACGAAACATGTCAACTTAACAAGTATTACACTGCGTTATTATTTGCATGGATTTTTAACAATATTATATTCTGCCACAAAATGGCTGTAATTTGCTATTTAGTGACATGTATTTCTTTATTTTTTTCATGTAACTGACAAAAAAACCAGCTAAAATAAGATTTTTACTTACTATTTTGCTGCTGTTTAGTACATTGCATTGCTTTTTGCACAATAGATCCTCACAAGAGACTACACGTGACTAACATCATCTAACCAAAGAAAATGTATTTTGCCATAAAAATGTAATATATAAATAAACTGTAATTTTGAATATATTTATTATTTTTTCATTTTTACATTATAAATTGAAAAAAACAAACCCTAAACCCCTAAAATATGTCAATATTCCAGTCATTGCGGCGCATTACTTTTTGTACAGAAGACTAAATTATCGTGAGTGCAGGCTCCATCTAAACAATCTTAGGTTGGCCTCCAAATATGCTCCTCTCCGAACGTGAAAACATGCAAAAGACAGCGTCATAGTCATTCCGGCAGTTCCGTGTGCCGCCTCCCTCCAATTTGCATGCAAATACTGCGTTGTTGATCAAATGCGCTCACAATTGCATATTTTCTCGAAAGGTCAACTAACTCCATCACCTTTCTGATTGCCTTCCAGCATACCAATTATCCAGAAAATGAGGTTCAATCTGTTTCCAAGCAACAGCAGCACTGCATATTTGACTCGCTTACCCTGTTTGTTTTTTTGGGGGGGGTTTTGAGCCATGAGATCACATGACTCACCCTGACCACCAAGCTACCTTTCAAAGCAGAAAATGAATGAATGAATGTTTTTGATTGTGTGCTGTGATTACAATCCGATGCTGCGGATCACAGAGCTAATTAAACTATTAGGCCGCATTATTCACACGGGAGCAAACAACAACAAGCTTTCCACTAGCATGGCATCGGCATTTGAGCTCAGACTCCTTTAGTTTGACGTTACCGCGAGGTGGCCATCTCGCTTTGGGCACCCACAGGTAACATCAAGACCAAAAGAATTCATCTCAGCTGCACGTCATTCACAGAGCCATGTTAAAAAAGAATCTTGGAGCGCAGAGAAACTCTCCTGTGAGAGGAGCAGGAGCGTTTTAGAGCGAGGAAGACGAGTAGAGGGCATCATGAAGGAGACGATGGAAGAACACCCCAAAACGCATCAATCTGGTTGTTTTGAAACCCTCACACCATGGGTAAGACATACTGGAAGCTTCACGGGTTCGTGATGAATACTTAACCTCGCTGCTGGCACACGTATACGACAATTAACCAGTGTGTCTTAATTGGTTCTTTTGAATTTCGGGAAGGTCCAAAATCCCTCAGGGGCCGGTCGGCTGCTGAGATATGGAGCTGTGGTTCTCATCGTCGGCGCCGTGTTGATGATCTGTGCCTCCATGGCCGCTCTCCTCCTGAGGAAAGAAAGCGAGCGGAATGTAAGTGTTGACGACTGACAAGCTGAGGAACGATACGACACGAGAATACTCAAGGAAAATGCTCATAGTTAAGTTCTATGCTGACACGTCACAACGGAAGGTATCTCCAGGGGCTTTCCATGTTCCTCATACACCGAGGGCCACATACTGAAAAATGAAAGGATGAAAGGGCCACGTTGATATTTTGTAAAGCACCACATGTAGATATGCTATAAGTTCTATATATTCCCAGAAAAAAAGCATCTCAGCTTTGTGATATGGTTGGAAAAAATTATTAGGGTGAACTTTGGTCTTTACTCCTTTTTTCCCCATTTTTGCTGTCGTTGTTGGGTTTGTTTTTTTTACATTTTCCAAATTTTTCAACTTCCTTTATAAATAATATTTGTACATTTTCTTCTCATAATATTTTGGCTTTATTCCCATAATATTATACGTTTTTCGGGGTGCTGAGCTAATGACTGGAAATCAAACCTGCGTCGACTGCACAAAAGGCAGCAGTTTGTACTGCAGTACACTCACCACTTCACGTTCCAACTCCACGGCTTCACCCTGTCATGCTTTTCAGAATAAATTAATAAATGATCATGTATGTGGTTGACTATGGCTGGATGGATGGATGGATGGATGGATGGATCTTTGCCTAAATTAAGCATTTTCAAACTTAAAAATGGCCAAATGAAGTAAAATACAAATATAAGGCATTCAGTAATATGTAGTTTTCTACACTGGTCACTAGGTGGAGGGGGAGGAGGGGGAGGAGTGAGCTGTGAGCTGTGTGTCAAAAATAGAACATTTTCAAAAATAGTTTTACTTGCGGATTTCCGGCATTCGATGGCAGGCTTGGAACGAAACCCACGTGAAGAGCAGGGATCTACTTTACACTAATCCCTCATTTATTGCAGTTAATGTTTGAAGTAGGATTCCATATTTATAAATGTTTTTTTCAAAACAACATTTTTGTAGTTTCAGAATTCTTTTTAATTCTGTTTTTTTAACATCACTAGAGCCCTTCAGAGATGAACTAACACCCCTACAGTCAACTTTTCACGCATATTACCCAGTACTGTAGACATAAGGAGCGTAAATAAGCCATTTAAGACATAAATAAGACGTGTGTGTTGCTATAAATGTGTTCTAGTGCAAGGAGAGCAGAGTGGCCGGCGGACAGGAAGTGACATCAAGGCGTTCAGAGTTGAGTTTTAGCTTGGCCTGAAAAAGTGCAGCAACAGTAGCCTGTGTTGTCATTATGGGTTTAACAGGAATTATTGTGTCTGTTGTGACAAATTTGAATATTTCTTATATTATATTAATTTGAATATTCTTATATTTTCTTATATTTGAATGCCTTATATTTGTATTTAAGTTCATCATCAACACGCTTCATTTAGGGAAAGATTGCATCAAATTTGATTAAACTTGCATATCTTTTGACCACAAACAGCATGTTTTATTAATATGTTTTTGAAAAGCTGTGATAGAGTGAAGCCGCAAAATTCATCAAAATCTTTTAACGAGCGATACTAAAGACTCCACAATGTCTTTCAACTTGACAATCCAAGCCCCGTTAACTTCTCCGTTGTGATCATGATTGGCTGCAGCTTGTAGTTTCTCTCTATACTCAGATACAGATGCAGAAGATGACGAAAATGAGGAAGTCGGTTATGTAAATGATGCCGAAGATGAGATTCAGGAGGCCCGAGCATCGTCTTATAATGAGACCCTCCGATCAATCACCCCAATGCAAATGTGTATTTTTGTGTTTGCCATGGAAATGTCAAAGCACATCAAGTGCTTCTAAGCTCAGCACATCAGAAGTGTTTCAGTATTGACACGCGTCTTAATGAGCTCACCTGTAAGGCAAAGATGAGCAGCAGGCTCGCCCCCCCATGGTGCCTCGCTTGGTTCCTGCTGAGCCCAAAGCGCACAGGACTTCTTGAATGGGAGCCAACATGATTAAAGTAAAAGCAGCATCATTTCTGCCACTCTGCATTTCTCCGGCTTCCCACTTGACTAATGAGTCGTTTAACGTTCTGTTTCTGAACACTCGCAGGTGTACAGTGTTCATTACAGCATGAACATCAACGGGGAGGCCAGGGAGGGCTCTGTGGAAATTGATTCCGACGACAACGTGGAGAGGTTCAAAACCAGGAGCGGAGACGAGGAGGCCGTGGAGATCCGTGACTTCCAAAGTGTGAGTGGATTTGTCCTTTTCCTTCTGGCTTCCACGGAAAGAAACGGTTCAGCCGAGGTTCAGCATGTGTGCTTTCGCAGAACAGTGAGTGTAAACATGGCATCTCTGTGATTTGGCGCAGGGAATAACTGCAATCCGATTCTTCGGGGGAGACAAGTGTTATATAAAATCCCAAATCAAAGGCAACCTTCCGCGAATGGGAGCTCACAACAAAGAGTCACTGATGTCTGACCTGGTATATGCGCTCTGCTTTCTACTGAATGTCACCATTTCACAGCTTCATCTGCCAACGTGTTTCCAGGGAGTTTTCTTCTTCTGTTTGTCCTGCCAGGCTGACGAAGACATGCCAGTGAGGTTTGATGACGAGTTCCTCATATGGGTATCTTCAGAGCAGCCACTGAAGGACACCGCTTTCTTGAGCCGCAAGATTCTGGCTCTGTGCGAGGAGCTTCCTATTTACTGGCTCCAACCTCTCATTCCCAAAGGTTTGCCGTCTTTTTTCTCCTTCTTGAAATAAAGTGATTCACAGCATTCCAAAGTCTGGGAAAACCTGACCTGATATTACCAAGCTTTGGTCTATTTCAAATGTCTTTCATAGTTTATTCCATTGATGGCAGTGCCCCACTCGATCCCCAACTAGGACACTGATATTTTACATTTAATACAGAGTACTTTGCTCAATTGTAAAATTAATTTAGATTATTAAATCATTCAAAGGTCGGGAGATAATGTCAAATCAAGTTTTTTTTTATCAATATACTAACATCAGATCTCAATACTGTTCCAATTAAAGCCTCGAGTCAGTTGGGTCTCCAATAGTCGTCAAGGGTGTGGTCTACAAAAACAAATAACCGTCAGGGTCTCTGGCATGAACACCTGTGGCTGTAGGCAACCTCTTGATGTCGTTTTTCGATTAACTCCACAAGATGGCTGCTTTTTGCTGGCATCCCGCAGCTTTATCTACCTCTGCATGAGCTTTAAAATATCGGCTGCGGTACTTAACTGTTGGCGTGAAACCCATGCGTGTCATACATGTCGTTTGCAATCAACTCATCAATGGTATTAAGGCTGTCTGAGCAATTGGTTCTTTATCGCTATTACAACATTGGTTCTGTTGTGGTATTGTGTGATATGCTTAATAAATAAACGTGTGGTCAAAGGGAGCTACATTATCCTTTCCACATTGTCATGCACTCCAAAGCATTATTCAAGTTATAAAATGAAGTTGATATGTACTATAATCACTTTTCATATTTAGAACTAACAGGCTATCTCCAATTGTCACCAGTTTCCAATTAATGTCCTGTCCTTTTTGCAGTTTTGGTAAATAAACAGCTCATTCAGTGCATTTAGCGTGCAGTATGAACAGATATGACGTTAATGACGAGTGTCACTTTGCTTTCCAACAAACTTAAAAATTGAAGGCAGTATTTTGAGTAGATGATTTATGACCAGTAAATCTAATTTTGGTTGACATTGTTGCAGGAAAGTCACATTCAGGCCAGTCATTTTGATGTTAAACTATGAATTAGGCTAGGCTATTGTTTTGTAAATCATTATTCTTATGTATGGTTAACATGCAATAAGACAGTGAATGATTTTCCTACAAATACATTGATGATCGCAGAATCCCTGTGTCACGATGTTATTGTTCATGTTTGATTTTTGATTTTTTTCTGTCTGGATTGCGGTTTTCTGAATATGTAGCCTATATATGTTGTTGGTGCCCCACTAGATTTTTTTTCCACTAAAAACGTCTACTTGTTTATTCTGATATTTGTTGTGACTGCCTTGCTTACGCCATGTGTCGACACACTTGTGAAAAGTCACAGAAGTGAGTGAAACACATGTGAACATCCGACAAAGGCTGGTGTATTGTATTAAAAAAGAATGCTGTTGAAATATGCAAGGCGACTTCATATCACTGCTGCTAATTGAATAATTCAGCACGTCTGAGGAGGTTGCAGCCTATGTAGGATTGCACTCAGGAGGACACGACAGGCGTCTTGCGCTCGCTGACCCAATACTCTGCCTCTTGCGGCTGCCCTGACAGATGGGGAGAGGAGGAAGAGGAGGAGGAGGAGGAACGCTCAGCGGGCCAAGCGGCAGTCCCACGTGGAGGTGTTGGAGGTGGCGGGAAAGGAGGGCTTCTCCAGGTTAGAGGACGGAAGGGAGGAGGGGCCTCAGTCCGACGTGGGCTCGGGATTCAACCCCGAGAATCCCTATCATGTGAGTAGAGCACGTTGTAGTCTAAACAAGGCTTCAAAGCTGGTGAATTTTTTATGAGCCATCAAAAGGCATTTACTGAGGCCTGCAGCAACCCTTGAAAGCAACATCACAACTTCTCTCTTCTACTGATGACTCCTTCATGTGTGTTAGCAAGAACATTTTCATGGTTTAGCCCCATTGAATAACAATGTGGTCATGGAATAACATGCATTTAAAAACGGACGGTGGGTGGATGGATGGATGGATGGATGGATGTAGGTATGTAGGTACGTACGGGCCCACAATAGAGTTGTAGGACAGATGGACACGTGCTGGATCGACGAATAGAAAGAGGAACAGTTGGTAGGAGAGCCAATAAATTATAGGTGGGTGGACGGATGGATGCATTTTAGGTCTGAAAGCCGAACAATAAATGGACAAAGGGCTGTACTGATGGGTAAAAAGTCTGTAGGATAACTGATGAATCGATAGGTTTGTCAAATCGAGGAAGGATAACTGTACTGATGTACAGAGGGATGATACAGTATATGGATAGATGAACAGATGATATATTGGTAGGATGGATGGTCCATAAATGATGGGTGGATGGAGGGATTGACAGAAAGACAATAGATACATGGATTATACAACCAATTCATGTATGGATGCTATGCTGGTAGGACAGATGGATGGATGTAGGACACACAAAAGATAGAACTCATGGAAGGACGATAGGTCAGGAGGATGGACACTCAGTAGGTGATGAGTGATTGGACGGATGGACAGACAATAGATAGACAGATAGATGGCAATTGGTCGGAAGGCCGGATGGACGATATGACAGTAGCTGGATTGATAGATGGACAGACAATATACGGATGCTGGAAGGATGATAGCTTGGTAAGACAGACGGCCAATAGGAGCTTGATGGCTGGATGGATGGCTGGACATCAGCAGATTGATGTATGGATGGATAGAAGGACAAACGATAGGTCTGTAGGCCAATGGCCCGTAATGGCATTGCTGGACAGACGACATGTGGATGGATCATGATGGACGAATGGACGACATGTCTGTGGGCTGGACAGACAATACATGGAAGGACAAATGGATGGACAATACAGTATGTCTGCAGGACAGATGGATGAATAGTTGATGGAAGGACAACAGACTGGTAAGACAGAAGGAAGATGGATGAATGGACATTAGGTGTGTTGGACAAATAACGATGATGAATGGATGGCTGGATGGTGGAAGGAAGGTTGGTAGGGTTTCAAATGCATGGGTGGATGATGTGGAGACAATTGATGGATGGACGGATGAATAGGTTGGTAGAAATGGATGGTGGCTGAATGAACATTATGTCTGCAGGACAATGGATGGATGGATGGACGATGTGGAGGCAATAGATGGGTGGAAGGATCAAAGAAGGACAACCGGTTGGTAGGGGAAATGGATGATGGCTGGATGGAAATCAGGTCTGCCGGACAGACATTGGATGGCTGGTTGGATTCAGTGGTTGGATGATCCTTGGATGGTTGGGCAGACAGTATAATGCTAGAGACAGACAGACAGAGGAACAGATGTGCAAAGAGTAAGTAGCATCCAGGAGTTGCATAAAGTGCGAAGAGATCTCCTGTTTAATCTCTCACTTAATCGCAATAATTACAGGTCGCCCGGGCAACAGCTGCCATCCCAAGTTAATAAAGTTCTAAAAGTGAGGAAAAACTCCCATTGCTTATAAAAATTCATATTGCCTAAGAGAACCCCAGTCACATGGTTGGGCGGATGAGACGTTGGGAGTGTTTTTTTTTTTTTTGACACGATATGAATTGCAAATGAGCATGAATTTTCAAAAAGAGCGCTCATCAAAATTAACATTGCTTGAAAAAAACTGCAGCGCAGCGGAGACGCCGGCGAGGGAAACGCTGTGACCTTTGACTCCATGCTGGACCACCAGGGGATCTGCTGCTCTGAATGCCAGCGCGGCTACACGCACTGTCAGAGAATATGCGAGCCTCTGCGCGGACACTGGCCCTGGCCGTACAACTACAGAGGATGCCAGGTCGCTTGCAGAGTCATTATGCCTTGCCGTTGGTGGGTAGCGCGCATTTTAGGTATCGTGTAGGAGTGCACGCAACACTTTTTTTTGTCTAAAAAAGACCCGAAAGGTCTCTAAATTGTAGCTTGTATGCAGCTAGACTTTCCTTTTGGCGTTAACTTACTTACTACTTACTAGCATGACAGAAAACGTGAGAAAACTGGCTTAGCAGCTGTGTGAATGCTGAGAGACAAACATTCCTGTTGACGCTATTGCTCATCAAAATATTGTGTGTGCTGGCTGGCTGTGGTCAAAAGGCACTGGGAGACATGCTAGCATACATGTAATACAGGTATTTTCAAACTTATGGACAATCAGTTGCTATGTCCCGCCTGCGTCCCTGCTTGCCGAATGGCGGTCGTGCGTTTCAATTAATCTTGCTCAAATTTCACACACGTGTTTGTCACTCCTCTAAAGGTGTGTACCGAATTTTGTGGTGATTTGACAAAACGCGCTAAAGTTACAGTGGCTGTTTTGTAGACCGTATTGAGCTGTTGTGAGAAATTTCAAGTCAGTCCAACTGAAAGGGTGAAACTTTGGCGTGGTGTATTTGCCAGAATAGTAGCAGAGGTAATGCAGTAGGGGTGCACGTTTTGACAACTTTTCACCCTTTTGTGTGCAGTTGTTCACGAGCAGAAGCGTTGCCTGGCACTAACAAATACATATGGTCATCATGTATGTCTTGTCATTACTTGTAAATAAAAACAAAAGCAGATACAGTTGTCCCTTGCCAAATTTCACAAATTCACTCCATCACGGTTTTTCAAAAATATATATGAATTAATAAATACATATCATGCTGTGTCGTGCTTGATAACGATTGTCAAAAAAAACATGCGTATTGAAGCAAATTTAACCTATTTTTGCCTAAATTAAGCATTTTTAAGAATGAAAATGGATAAATTACAGTACATATATAAGGCATTCTGAAGACGCATTCAAAGACGCTGTGAATGATATGGCGTAAGGGTGTCTCGAGGACACCGAGTTAATGAGATGATACGATACATGAGATTGGGTCTACGAGAACAAGACAAGATTTTAACTTTACTTTAGAAAAGTACAATGAAAAAAATCTTAAAAACTATATGACAATATAGTATATTGCAATCTACTAATTTAATTTCTACTACTTTACCTTGCATCGCTCCCTAGGCTACACTCATCTGCACTCTGGGTGCATGCTACCGGCCCCGCCTCCACCCACCAGACTATATAACTGATAAATTCGGCTCACTGCATGCAAACTTCAAAACTTCAAAAATGAGGTTGTTGAAAAGGGCAGGTATTAATATGGTTTACACACAATGTAGAGACTGTAACACAAACATCAATACTATGCACTCATATGTCTTTTTAAAATTCTATAATTGATACTAGTGTTGTTAAAATTAAATTATGGTCGCACATTTTTCTTTGTTAAATGTTAAATCAATTTATAAGTTATATGAAAATGCTGGGTCAAGTGCAATATAGTATCTTAAAAGCTATTTCAAAGGTCCCCTTGTATGCATATGTGAGTCTTTAATAATGACCTTACTGTAATAGTTTTTCCTGGAATCTTTTTTGGTGAGCACGAAACATGAGTCATTTGTTCCTGAGAGAAGAGCCGCTCAAGCGGTCATTTTATAGTTTCATGTTTTTTATGACGTCATAAAGGACAAACCTCCCCTAATTGTAGACACTCACCGCTTGACTGAGAGCACAGCTTTGTAAAAAAAAAACAGGCTTCACTATGCATCGTAAAATAAAGCCTGGTTTTTCTGCCAA
Source organism: Dunckerocampus dactyliophorus (assembly GCF_027744805.1). Classification (NCBI taxonomy): domain Eukaryota; kingdom Metazoa; phylum Chordata; class Actinopteri; order Syngnathiformes; family Syngnathidae; genus Dunckerocampus; species Dunckerocampus dactyliophorus. The sequence goes on from NC_072827.1 coordinate 28,363,522, forward strand.
CTATCTATCAGTCAGTTACGGACGTGGGAGCTGTGAGTTTTATCATTTTGTTTTTCTTCATTGCTGTTCAAATGTGAGTGTAATGTCGCTCACATGGCTATGCTAGTCTAGCTAATGCTTGTGTCCTCCTGTCCCACTCCTTATTTTGGCCAACACGCTACCACTTCCAATGCATTATTGTGGGATCTCTGACAACTATTTCAAATTGCTGAAAAAAACAGTATAATTGTGGCCTTTCACAATGCATGTAAATAGACAGTACGTAAACGGGTAGTAATTCAATCAGAATTGGGCACCAGCCTTAACATAAGGTCTAATCAGTTTCCTAATTTGCCCTCAGTCTCATTTGTATGGTACTGTAAAGGGATTGCTACAATACGCTATGCTATTTTTGTAATGAACAGTGGTGTGGAAAAGTGTTTGCCCCCTTCCTGGTTTCGTTTGTCACATTAAATGTTTCAGATCATCAAACAAATTCAAATATTAGTCATGAACACAAAATGCAGTTTTTAAATTAAACGTTTTATTATTAAGGGAGAAAAAAATCCAAACCTACTAAGAGTCTCTTACAGCGCTGTGGCGGAATTTTGGCCCAGTCATTTTTGCGGAATTGTTGTCATTCAGTCACATTGGAGGGTTTTCCAGCATGAAGCCTTTTTAAGGTCATGCCACAGCATCGCAATAGGATTCAGGTCAGGTGTTTGACTAGGCCACTCCAAAGTCTTCATTTGGTTTTTCTTCAGCCATTCAGGGGTGGACTTGCTGGCGTGTTTTGGATCATTGTCCTGCTGTCCACTTTTTCACACACGGCCATGTACCTTTGGATTTTTTTTCTCCCTTCATAATAAAAGGTTTACCGTTTAAAACCCGCATTTCGTGTTCAGTTGTGTTGTCGTTGACTAATATTTGCATTTGTTTGACGATCTGAAACATTTAAGTGTGACAAACATGCAAAAAAAGAAGAAATCAGGAAGGGGGCAAACACTCTTTCACACCACTATGAAGTCTCTCAGCATTCACATGTAATTGAATGGGAAATGTAATATGCAGTGTTAAAAATATACAAATATGTTAATGTAAGTAGTTCCTTTATGCATGCACTGGCCTACACACTGTTGAGCGTAAACGATTATCCCCATGTACTACGGAGGCTTAATGTACTGTGCTCTACGGAAGGTATCTGCACATCTTGTATCTTTTGTGAGCGCAGCGACTTCAATAAATTGTCATTTCAGAATACACCCGCATTGATGTTTTTTTTTGTGTCACATGTTGTTTCCATGGTTCCACTCAGTGCTCCTTTGATAAAACTGAAGTGACAGCGAGGTTCGATGTGACTTCCATTCACTGCTTCCAATGTGTTTGAAGGCAATGCAATTTGTGCACGCTGACATCTGTATTGATGTGAACTAATGTGAGATGAGTGTCGCAGCTATGATGGGAAATATTTCTATAATAGTGACATTTTGATTAAACCTTTCTTTTTCTTCAACCCCCACAAAGAGAAGGTGACTAGTGTGTGGATGCTGAGCGATAGCAAATAATGTGATCACAGGCTTTTATTGCCCTGCTGTTATTTGGGGTTTTTAGGCTAGTCTGAATAAAAGAAAAAATCTAAGGAAATCTGATTACGATCTCAAAGCCATATGCCACCTCTCTGAATAATTGAGAGGAGCCGTGTAGCGATCAGGATGATTTGCCACAGTGTGATCCAGGCACACCAAACTACAACAGATGTGAAATTGCATCATATCTGCCAACATGTAGAGGCGCCACTGAAACTCAGCAGTGTGAGGAAACAACACAAAGAGATGCTTGTCTCTTCTCCGGGAGATTTCTGCAGGGTTTTCATGGGGTAGAGGTGCTTATCACATCTGCAGCGCTGATAAGACGTCCTCTGTGCTTCCGTAGGCTATATAATATTAATCCCTCTCCCACGTCTGCACATGCACTTAAAGGAAGGTGACAAGCGTGACATATCCAGGACCTCCTGACGGCTCGTGCTGTGGATGGCAGCCGCCAAAAGAGCCCCCCGAGTACCCTCCAGTAATGTAAATTTGCAGGGGGAGTCCAATTTCCATCATAGCACTGTCACTGCCGTGGTCATTTAAACTAAATCATCCCACCGTGTGTCACACAGCTTCCTTCAATCACTGACTTACTTTTATGTGAACTGCAGTCACACACAACAACAGTGCACGTTTGACCTGACTGACAGACGTGTGCACGTGAGGGAATGCGGCATCCCACGGAAGGTATCCACTTAGCGTTAGTGGTGGTGTGTAAGAATGAGTCGCAATGTCACAGATTAATGCAAACGCTCCTCCCGGCTTATTGAGGATAACCCCTGCCTTTTATAACAGATATGAATAGAAAGGCTTGAAATAATCCACAAAGTCAAAAAACCCACGGAAAGCTCACTCATGCACGGGCAAACGTACATGGCATACAATCAATGCAATCATGGGCTTGAATCTGAACGCTGTACAGCAGTGATCCCCAACCCCCGGGCGGCGGCCCGGTACCGGGGCGTGGGTCATTTGGTACCGGGCCGCACCGAAAGAAAAAATCATTTCCATGATGTTTTATTTTGAAAAGTGGCCTGATTCTCTCTGTTATCTCCATTGTGCGTGTGCTAACTTTCTCTCTACTGCTGCTGTATTTTTAGCATTTTTCTTTCACCTCATATTTGGTCTAAAATGCTGATACTGTGTGGGAATGCATAAAGGTAAGTTTTGATGACTTATTGAGTGCTAATGTGCACATTTAATTCATGCACATTTAATTCACTGCCTTTTACCACGCACGTCAAACAGCGACGTAATCATCTCTCTGGAAAAACTCCAGGCTTGAACTGGTGGATGGTGGGTCGGCATTCATTTTGTGCTTTTAATGTGATGTTGTTCATGTCATAGTTTTACATAATACATAATAATAAGATAAATTACATCGCTATAATGTACAAACCCCCGCCCCCCTTCTGATTTAGTTTTTTGCCTGTTTACATGGGCTCTGTTATGAAAGGTTTTGATTATCATATTTTTCAACAAGTAGTTAGTTAATCAGTCCCCATACGTCCCCCAATAGTGTTTGTCCAAAATCTATCTTTGACAGCTTAAAAGGCGTAAAGAGTTTGGCTTCTCAAAACAAAATGCGTTCAAAAGATTCAAACATTTGCATCACAAAAATGCCTTCTCAAAAAAATCAGACCTCACAAACGCTTGGCGTTCTATATTTGTCGCCTGTGCGTTCACGTGTACGTGACAAAGACTCTCGCATCTCCTTGTTTACGTACAGTATGTGTTCATAACGTAACATCCGTGGGACAGGAGGACACAAACGTTAGCAACACTAGCATAGCCGTGTGAGCCACAGTGCAAGATAAATAGATTTTTGTCACACTGAGTGCACATAAACAGGCTCCAGGGACACATATTGCTATTATGGCATCATTAAAAAGACAATCATGCATAATAGGGGACCTTGAAAAATCTGGCACAAACCATGGTGCAAATGAAGAATATATGCCGCCTAAGATCATAAAAAGTGGACAAGAGACTGCTTGGTGACAATATTAAAAAAGGCAGATGCTATCTAGAGTCATGTTTTGTAGCGGCTTTAGCAGCAGAGGTTGTGCATCTGACTTGTAAATGTTATGTTTGGCACCTGTTGCTGTCAGCTACTTCCTCGTCTCCTCTCTCCCTCCCGCCTTCTCAGAATATGTTGATCCAGCGGCACAAGACAAAGAGCTCTGTGTCTACACAAGACAAAAGGAGATGAAAAGCACAAAGAAAAAGGGAACAAAACCAACAACAACACTGAAAAAGCCCCACCATTTCACCACGAGCAACGACTGAAAACGGCATTTAAACAAAGAGGGAGTGCACAGAGCAACAGTGAAATCTGTTATCCCGAGGCCCTGTTTGGGAAAAAATGTTGTTTCCCTTCGACTTGTAAGAAGAGAAATATAAACCCCTATTGAGGAGAGGGGATGAATGTGTTAGAGAGCGTGCTCAGCGTGTGAGACAGTGCTGCCTCTTTTTTTTTTTTTGTTTGGCTTCCCTCTGGAGCCAAGCTTACCCAGGGAGCCCTGCAGGCCCGTGGAACAAACAGAGCTTTGTGAGCATTGACCCACTGCGCCCAGCAGCCACACCGCAAACCTCCACTTGTGTGTGAAGAAAGCAAAAAAAGAAATAAATAAAAAATTGTCTTGATCTCACTTGCTCGCCCTCCACCTGCGCTTTCATCCCGAAAAAACAAGAAGACGCAGGCGGGGATGGGCCTGCTGTGACAACTGAATTAAGACGCCTTTTTGGAATCCCTCGCGTCGTGGATTTATTTTGTGGCATGCTCTAATCAAGACCCCCCTACGCTCCCTCGAGGTGCCCATAAAAATGTCAATAGGCGGATATAAATGTGCCTGCTGCTGACCAGGAGGCATTAGAAGTGTGAAGTGAAGCACTCTGCTAGTCACGCCGTCCTAAATTTGATTGCATGTTTGCCATTACGTCCAGACATGAATGAAATAAACAGTAGTGACAGTCCATTTTGCACCTTAACCACAACACAGAAACCCTTTTAGGCTGTGCTCATTATAGTTTCTTCTTCTTCTTCTTTCTGGAAGAAAGCACTGCAGTACATTTACAGATGCTGCAGCCCACACTTTTGCACTAGCAGTAACCAACCAAACACTGATTGGATCTTTCTTTGCAGCATTTTCTCCAGGATGGTCAGAAATGTAAAAAAAAAGGTGTGATACAAGGCTTAAATGCTTTTAATCCCATGGTTGAGTGACCACTTGCAGCTTGGCCATTGTGTCTGACATTTGCAGGTCTTTGTCGTTTCTTTAACATCTCCGGCAGGAGCGCTCCCACCCCGCTAGTCCTCCCATTTCCCCTTGTGCTCTACATCCTTAGTATGCAAGCCTGTTAGCACGTTGGAGCAAAGTGTCAATATTGTCATATTCATACCGCGAAGGCAGGAAGCAAATGCTTCTCAGGTACATTTAGCACAATTGCTGCATGAATAGACGTGCATATACAGTGCAGCATATGCTGCATGTACAGTTCATATGGGCTAAAATTGCAGAAATGAGCACATTCAATGTATGTGCATAGAAATACAGTTTGAATGTACTTAAGAAGTAAATATGTATTTACAGTTTATGTATATACTGTACCATGTTATGTGCACATCCAATGTAGGTGTGTCCTGTGCTAACATGTAAACAATGTATTGGCATTCAGTATAAATGTCTGTAATTGGAGATACTGTACGATATGAAAGCACATATCTGGTGTGTGTATGGCTTTACTGTGTCTAAGTGTGAACAGGACCGCTCAAAAGCTTGGACGCATTTGCTGATGCTATTGAATGAGAAGGTGCGTCTAGTCATGTATTTTGCATTAATGTACATAATGTTGTAAATACTTACACACATGCGTGCAGTATTAAAAGCATTCTCTAGCGAGTGTATACAGTTCTGTATGTACTGCTAATAGCATAAATGTGCACATTGGATTAATGGTTTGTACAAACGCTAATGGATATGTTTTGGTTTGTTTTTAAGTTGCAAACATGTTCATTTAAAATGGTGGCTATTTAAAGGGAACATGCAAAGTATATTGGTAAATGTATATGTAATGTATGGCATTGATGAATATGGAATGTGCACATATACAGTATACAGTATACAGTATACAGTATACAGTAATCCCTCGTTTATCACAGTTATCTGGTTCCAGACCTGACCCGAATTTCCATGAAGTCCATCTTTACTAATAGAATATTTTCATAATTAGAGCATAAGAAACCGGTTTACGACGTCCTAAATACAGATTTCAAACTTCTTAGAGCCCTCTAGACATGAACTAACACGCCAATAGTCACCTTTACACTTGCATTGCCCAATATAGTAGACAGAAAGAGTAAATAACTCATTTAAGACACCAATAAGACACCAATAGCGCTCGTGTGTGTTACTACAGACAGGAAGTCATGTTGGGGGTTCAGAGTTGAGTTTCAGCTTTGTGTGGCTAACGGCCAAAAAGTATTGTGCTTGTTGTGAGATCATTCAAGCCTGCAATAAAAGCCTGCTGTTGCGGCGATCAAGTCTAATCCTTGCTGTCTCACCGAACATTACAGTAACATCACTGACACCTAGTGACCGGTGTAGAATACTACAATTCATCAACGTCTGAATGTGTCTTTTGAATGCCTTATGTTTGTATTTTACTTCATTTAGCCAGTTTCATGCTAGAAAATGCGTAATTTAGGCAAAGCACAAGCAACATTTGAGTAAATATGCACCTTTCTTGACTAATAATAAACCACGAAACAGCAGGATTTATTCATTTATATATTTTTGAAAACCGTGATAGAGTGAAATTGCGAAATGCGATGCAGGAAGTGCCGAGGGACGACTGCATGTGTATGTACATTTACGCAGCGCAAATTGACATTTAGCAAGTGTGACATGAAATATTATTTTCTTTTACGGTGTAGTACAACAGTCAGCTAAAGCACGTCCCTTTCAACATACAGTATGCTTGAGGGCAAAGAAGGAACCACCGCGTACCAAAAATAACCGCCTGAGAGGTGGCCAAATGAGTATCCACGCCAAAAATCATCAAGCGCGTTGGCAACATGCAAACAAACACAAGCCACTCTCCAACTGTAGTACAGTAGTAGGATTACACTCCTCACTGTGTAATGAAATGTTACAGCGATTCTCTGTGCATCCACAGCAGGATTGTTTTCCTCTCTGGGCAGCAATCAGCTGCACGCTCTCTCCTTTCGCACAAATAGAAAATGTGTCGAGAGCTGTTACTCTAAATTGGACACACAATGAGAAGTCACGCTGGCTCCCCCCCCCCCCCCCCCCCACCAATGCTGTTCATTCAGTGAAGTGACCGAGACTTCGCCGAGCAACAGCAGACGTCAACCTTTCTTCCAGTGTAGAGAGCCGCATTAAGACAGCGGTGCTCGGAAGGAACATCACAGGTATATAAAACGATAAAACCTCACTCTATCAAGGAAGTTGGAAGTTAGCGTCGCTGTCCAATGGGGAAAAAAAGTATGTAACCGTGGAAACTCATAAGTTGGATGCATTTTGGAGTTCAACCAAAGTTTTATGGGAAAAAACTGCACCAAAAGTCAAACCGTAAATTTTCACACCATTTTTCATCTATATAATCCTTATTATTATTATTATTCCGCATCATTTTTTTGTCCGCTAACACCTCCACATGTCTCAAATGATTCAAACCGAACCAGAGCCAAAACGTTCAGCTCATTCAGTATACATTGACTATCTATCAGGACTTTTAAAAAAATTCCCCACAAGTTCATATTTTCGGCGACAAATTTCTCAGTGAAATGAATTGGCAATTTTTTGGCTCCCCTGCTTGTGGACATGCATTTTACATTTTATATTCTTATTCTACAGGTTGACATGGCTCAGGAGGTAGAGTGGCTGTTTCCCAACTCGATGGTCGCTGGTTCGGTCCTCCATCCTGCTGTAGTTATTCAACGAATGTATGCATTCAGTCTGCATTTTTTACTTCCCAACATTTCAAATTCCGCCGTTTTTTTAGACTGCAAAAAATGGTGCCTCGCACATTTTCCATTACTGTGACATACTGGTTCGATCCTCAGTCTCCATTTTTTCATTCTAGCATTTCAAATTACGCTCTTCTTTCTAAAAAAAAAAAAAAAAAAAAAAAAAAAAAAAACATACATTTTCCATAATTCAGATTTTCTGTGAAATTGTTCCCATTGGAAATTTCAATGGGCAATTTTCAATGTCGGTGGCTGAGTGGTTAGCATGTTGGCCACACAATCAGGAGATCAGGAAGAACTGGGTTCCAATCTCCGCTCGGGCATCTCTGTGTGGAGTTTACACGTTCTCGCCATGCGTGTGTGCGTTTTCTCCAGGTACTCCCAGGGTGTACCCTGCCTCTCGCCCGAAGTCTGCTGGCATACCCCCGCGACCCAAATGAGGATATGCGTCATAGAATTTCCCCTATTGACGGAAATTCCTTTTACGTTAAATGTAACATTGTGTTTATTCCGCGTATTTCAGTTCAGCTGCAGCATTCACACGCAATTTCGACTGAAATTGCTTCATCTAGCGATGCATGATGCCATGCAAGACAAACACATCATCAGCTCATTGCTGCATCTGAAGGATAAACAAACCGTGTGTTTTGGTTTTCAAAGTAAATCAATTTAACAGTAAAATAAAACCGTTCAATTTTAGAATGAAAGTTAGCTTTTTGTGTTTTAACCGTCAGACTTTTTTCTCGTACTATTTTTGGAAGACTTTACAAATCAAAAGTTTGGGACTTTCTCTTGAAAAAAATATGACGTTCCTCTCAGGATTATGACGTTCTCCACCTGATATGTTATCTCACAAAAAAAGACTTTATTCTCCTAAGATTCAGACTTTATTCACGCAACATTACAACTTTTTCCTACTTTGATGTATTCTTAACTTCATTCTAGTCTGATTTCGACCAAAAACACATTTTTTTTCTTTGGTAAAATACTACTTTATTCTCCAAAAATACGTTTTTCTTGTATGATTCCATTTTTTGGCTTCTACAAAAACGATATTTTTCTTAAATATATCCAGCTTTTATCTCAAAACTATATGAACATTTTCCTCATAAAATCTTTTTTTTTTTTTATAAAATAAAATTTTAATCTCAAAACATTTTTCCCCCCCAAATAGGACTTTTTCCTGAAGTATTACAACTGTTTTTATCTTGAAATGTTCCTCTGACTTTGGATTGTGTTCTCGTAGTATAATCACCGCATTAACCCGACTAGAAAAAACGTGCATTTGCCCTTGAAAAAAGTCTGAAAAAAAAGAATCATCTTATTTCATGGGTGTAGCGTTTTTTTCTTTACATGCAGGCCCGTTGGTGGGACCAAAAGCTTTTCTTCCTGTCACTCACACCCCTGACCTGGAGGGATGCAGCCGTGACACGGAGGCCTGCGGGGCACTGAAGCGGAGTCATCAGAGAAGTACCAAGCAGCTGCAGACTTAAGATTCATTTTGTATTGTTTTTATCTTAAAAAAGGGTCTGAAAAGGTGGGTCATTTTATATTGGGGGATGTCAAGATTCAGGTCAAGAGTAATTTTTTTTGCAGTGTGGCCCTAATTGTCCTTTGTAACTTTAAATGAGGCCGCATGCCTCTGTCTTCCGATCTTCGTTGGGCATCTCTGTGCGGAGTTTGCATGTTCTCCCCGTGCGTGCGTGAGTTTATTTACTCCGGTTTCCTCCCACATTCCAAAAACGTGCATGCTAGGTTAATTGGAGACTCTAAATTGTCCATCGGTATGAATGTGAGCGTGAATGGTTGTTTGTCTACATGTGCCCTCTCGCCCAAAGTCAGCTGGGATAGGCTCCAGCATACACCCGCGGCCTTAATGAGGATTAAGCGGCATTGAATGAATGAAGTTTAAATGAGCATTTGGTGATGGTACGAATAGCGCGGTTTGTCTCGTATGCTCCACTGTCACCTTCGAGCAGCCGTGGCATGAAAGTATAAAAGACAGCGACGACCTCCTTCTGTGTATTTTCATTAATTTCGATCACAAGGACCTTGGTAGTGCTGTGCAGGATGTGCTCTGTAGGTTGACTATCAAATACGCTGTCAGAACTTGAGGCACCGTAGGTTGTACCCTAGATCACGTCCTCAGGTGGGCCGCTTTGGAGGGAGCTATAAATAGCTCAAAAAGACGACACATCCGCAAAGTTTAATCATAAAAATAAAAAATAAAAAAAAAGACAAGAGCGCAGCACTTCCACAAAACAATGTCAAGAGGCTGGTGGCAAATGAAAGCAAAAGTTGTCCAAAGAGTTGCCACAAAGTTTGAGAAGTCAATGTATTTTTTAATCCTCAACGAGAGGAAGGCTGAGCGCTTAGATATGCCTCCCCCGGGGGGGGACGGGGGGGGCGGGCTCCATACTTAAGGCTTACAACAGCCTCATTATCTCCTCACGTCGTCGGGGCCTTGCAACACTTTGTCACAGGCAGCGTTGTCGTTCGTGGTCGACGCCACGAGGCATCAGGACAATCTCCGTGCTGTACGTCGTTGCCATATGGACAGCATTTGAAGACAAAAAAAGCCCTCCGGGCTGATTCCCCAGATAACTAAATGAATATTTTATCTCATTTCCATCTCATTTGCACCGCATTATTATACACTACTCTATTTTTTAATTAATTGATAGAACAGATCAAACACAGGTTTGACTTTTTTTTTTTTGGTTTTCATTTTCCTCCATTTTGAACGCGACTATAGGAAGACGATCGTACCGCACGCGGCAAATTAATAACTGTCAGCACACTTGAAATGCTTGTCGTGGTTTCACTGATGAGTTCTTTTACCTAACACCCCGCTGATTAATTAATTTCACACTCTTTAATTAAATCCACAGTCTGGGCGCCACCATGAGGGAGCGTCCGCTTTACTCAAGGCGGTCTGAAGAACACCTCCTTATAGCGATAACACTTGCGCCCCCAAAACCTGAGATACCAACCACGCCCCCAAACCGACTGCCGACTGGGTGAGAGACACGCCCCCTAGTGTCCACCACAACAGCATAATCTGTTTTTCGCTGTTCAATTGTGTTAATTTAACAAAGTTGTCAATAGCCAACGTGCGATGGCAGAACTTTGAGAGGCGCTGGCCGAGATAAAACATTAAAGTTGTTTTATTTTGATGAAATGATGGACAATCTTAAATTAAACTCAGAATCAAGTTTATTTGTAGTTCTAAACGTAATTAAGGTGGTTTAGGCACTCCTTTGAGGTTATGCTTTTTTTTCTGCAGCATTTTACAACATCACATTCAAAATGATATGCAAGTTAGAGGATGGCATCATCTAGCAACTTGTAGGACAGCCAATAGCTCTTTTTATTACTGAAAAGTTGGCAACAGTGCTGCTAATGCAGTCAGTGTTCAGTGCCACTGCTAATAGCTGCGAGTGGTTTGTTAGTGTGTTCGTATTTCACTTGGATTCTTGCACAAACCACAGGTTGAATGTTTCTACTGTAACAGCGTACTATGTACTAATATTACAGCAGACAGTTCACTCCTTCTTACTCTTGTATGGCAGTTAAGAATGATTTGATTTAAAGCATCATGTGTACAGTTAGTAACGGTTAGAAGATGCCAACAGCTAGACTGAACCAAATTGTTTCTCTTTTCTATAGGAAAAATGGAATGGATTTGACGAATGGATTTGAAGTTGTACTGTATATGAATACATTTTACGATGACTGGCCTGGAAGCTGGTGAGAGAAGAAAAAAGACATCATGTACAATGTTTCATATTGTCATCACAGTGTTGAAGACAATTGCGCTGATATCGTCTCTCATGTTGAAACCGATGGTGCAGCGCAGCGGGAATGACGACCGTGTGGGCGGGAAAGCACAATGCACTTTCTCTGCTCTCTTCAAACATATTTTTGGAACATATTTTTCTGATCTTTAATCACAAACAACAACAGAGGATGTTTCCATTTGCCTTTAAAGGGAGGAAGTAGTGAACAAGTCCGTAGGAAGGATATTGAAGATCTCTACATAAGTTTATTGGAGCGGAGTTTATGGTAGAGTTTGTACAAAAAGACACACCACAACATCTACAGACACCAGACACACACACACATACAGTATATGTGTGTGTATGTATATACACTTAAGACTCATGCGAGTGTGTTCCCTGAGGGAGCTGAGCAGCAGGCGGACAGGAAGTGACGTCGCGGGTTCAGAGTTGCATTTTAGCTTGGGGTGGGTTACAGCCACAACAGTAGCCCGTGTTTTTATTAGGGATTATTGTGCCTAACATGACAGTAAGAGCACGGACCCCCCAGTGACCAGTCTAGACCACTAAGGCACGCATCATTCACAGAGTCTTTGGAGGAGTTCCGAATGCCGTATATTCATATTTTAATTCAGACATTTTTTTGCTTGAAAATGCTTCGTTTAGGCAAAAAAAAATACAATTTGCTTCAATATGCATATTTTGGACTAATAATAGGCCGTATTCAACCACAAAACAGTATGATTTATTAATAATTAATATTTTTGCAAAAACCGTGATGGAATGAAGCCACAAAATTCGAGCCACGATGTGGCCAGGGTCGACTGTATATGTTTGTTTTGTTTTACAAAACACTATGCATAATTCTTCTTATTCTTTTAAGTATAGGGCTTTTTTCTTAGGACACTTTGCTATCATGGAGAACATTTACATTTTTCACATAGGAAATAGGAATAATCTGTATAATATAAAACCTTTATGAATTATACAGGAGATGTTTTAAGCTAAATGTAAACATTATTAACTGTCATACAAGTGTAAAAACCCATTAACGACTGTATCGTAATGATGGTCAAGCGTGAAGGATGCTGCGGAGGGGAAGTACTGTGTGTGCCTGGGAGGTAAGTCTCTTTACATCAACACTAAACATAGCTGACTTATCAGTGCCATGTTGTACTGAGCAGCCGGGACAGAGGACGTCTTCACAGTTCCATTTCCCGTTCTACACACTTTTGTGCCATCACTTGTACCCTTCTTTGCTGGCATCACAAAAAACAAACAAACTTAAGGAGTTAATCCTTTAGAGGCTCACTGAGCTGCAGTTGCGACTGAGACCATTTTTTTCTTGGAACTTGTTGTCCCTTTTCAGATTCTACCACATTTTGGGCCAGTGAAGAGGTTTCAGTGCACACCCTGGGCCATGTTGCGTCAGCTACCATTCCAAGTCAACCGGCTACTTGCTCTGATGGTGAACAATAATCACCTCTATTGGAAGTGCTGTGAATGCCATGAACAGAGCGAGCGTTTAGGAAAGGTTTAGAGGGAACAAATAGGAGCATTTTTGCAGCATTGATACAATACAATGCCAAACAATAACAGAAAACAGCGCGATTAGAATCAGCAATTTAATTCTCCGTGGCAGCCAACCTTCTTTTGTCGCCGCCTGTGCGTACGCCACCTGAATACGTGAATCTTTTCAAAGAAGTCGCAAGATAAAACTTTTAATTGGCGCAGACTGACACAGCATTAATGCTGTTATTTGTGCTCGCCTTGTCCTGTGACAGCGAGACCTATCAGGTGCCGGCGCCTTCTCCCCCCCGTCAACCAACCACCCCCATGCACAGACACACACACATCCATCTCTTTTCCTGACCTCATTCTGTCATCTCTGCTTTTCCTTCCCCTCCACTCGCAGGTCTTTTATAAAGTGTCTCCGAGCATTACACATTTAACAATGCATTAAAAATAGGCCGCCATCAATCAGTCATTGCGTGGTGGTGGCGGCAGAGATCTACTTGTGCCACCCAGCTCTGGGAGTCTGACAACAACACACGCTACCGTTTGAAAGCACACAATCAGATCCTTATGTACGTATATATGTTAAAAAGCACGGGGCTTTTTGCTGTGGATGTAAATAATATTGATGGAGGTGGTAGAGCGGTGACAAGATTACATGTGATGGCTGCCAGGTTAACATGATGCCCAAAAGCTGTGATGCATGATACACGATTGACACTTGCTACAATCTGATGTAATGGCTGAGAGTGACTCAAGCCCTCTCCCCCCCCGCCGTCGCCCCTGTAGGGCACGCAATCTGAACAGTGACCCCAGGTTGCTCATGCCAAAGCAGATGTTCAACTCACAAAAGACAGAGCACATCATGGTCAGGCTATTTTACATTCTTATGGTGGGTATGCAGCACCGCTACGCTAAATGCTTTAAGGAGCTCACGTGTGTTCTTCTGCCATCCTCTTGGCCAGGCAGCTACTTTCCATCTTTCAGCGTGCAGGTTTGATCCCGCAGACTGTACTCGGGCTCGTCGCTAGACGCAAGAAGACGCCGACTACAAAAGGCATGCCTGGAGGACCACACGGAGCAAAACATCAACACGTGTCGGGTTCAAAAGGGGCAAGTGTGTTTAGCATTTCACACAGAGAAATCACAAGTACAAACTCTCTAAGGTCGGATGCAACGTAAATACTGTATATCCTCAGATAGTTGCCCTATCTGACACCATAAGACACCATGAGACACCACGTCTCAATGAATTGCTATCAACCACCTAAAGATCTTGCTTCAAATGATCAATCCTGGAGAACACCAGGATTGTTTTCCCCACCGGAGGAGCTCTCTTGGTAACAGATTCCTCTCATTGGCCTGTTCAGCTGAGAGGTTTAAAAACTCCTTTGTCCCACGTGCCATCATCAGGCTCCACAATGCTGCTACTTCTTGGAGGGGAAAGGGAGGGAGACGAGGTTCCACTACAAACTACCACCTCCATGCACTTTACTTCACTTTTTTATATCTGTTTTATATTTGCTTTTTAGTGTATTGCTTTGTTAATGTATATTATCTGATGGTGTGTGGATGTTTGTGTATGTACAGTATGGGAGCAACAGACTACCTCGTAATTTCTTTTGGGATTAATCAGGTACCACCTAACCTAACCTGTGCTAGAATACCAAACTGCTTTGACCTCAGCTATGTTTTGCTACGTTTTTTTGTTTCGCCATTAGAAAGCTATTATTATCCTGAATGTCAGATGATATCTTTTGCCAAGAGAAAAAACTCTGAAAAAGACGGGCCGTCTTATACTGTAATTGGGGTCTAAAGAAACAAGCAAACTGACAGGTGGCGCCAAACGATTTCTCTCCAAAGCAGAACCAGAGCTTTTCTTCCTGTCAGTCACACACCAGTGGCCTGGAGAGATGCGGCCGTGACCCGCTAGAAAAAAGTGTGCCAAAGGTTGTTAGCAAGTTAGCAAACAAGAGAGGAGGAGTTATGGTGCTAATTTTAAGATGGTGATCGATGAAGCAGTCATCAATCAATTTTCCAGCAGCTAAAAATTACAATATAATTTTTTATTGCATTGCTATTTCATTGATTTTTGAAAGTTTCATTTCGTATTAATTTTTTTTTTCCCTCAAAAAACAGGTCTTGAAAAATTGGGGTGAGGGTCATCTGACTGATCGGCAATGGAACAGAAATAAACTGTTCCTTTAACCCTGGAGTGACAGGCTTAAAGTGTAAAAAGAAGTTAACGCTGTATCGTAATGGCAATGATACATGATACAAACATACAGAAGGGAATTACTACGAGTCCAAAGAGGCTTATAGACACCATGTCTCAATTCACTGTCGGCTTGTAACGTATCAACACCTCCCCTCAAACATACTCAACGCACCTCCTTATTCCCCCTAAATATAGCCTCTTTTATACAGAGATCCTGCACAATAGCCACATCAAAGCCATAACAGTAAACCCGGCATTTATTAACCACCTGCGCCTTTTACACAAAACCCGGGGAAAGTGAGATAATGATGCAAGTGTGCGTGCTTTTCACACAGCAACACGGCCTGCCATGAGATAATTACATGCATGATGAAGGCAGTGCCAGCATCTGTTGTGACATACAAATCTTTGTCAGACCGAGACAATTGCTTTCAACACAACAGTGCAGGAGAAGTGAGGTTCGACTAGATTATGTTATATACAACTTTAGTGATCCCTTAGGCGTGTGCCCCCAGGGAAATTAAGCTTCCAATAGCAACATCGTATGCAGTATAGAAGTCGTGGCAATCGTAATGGAAAGAGCAACAATGCACGCGGAGTAAAATGGTAAAAAATAAAATAGAATAATAAAGTAAGAAGTTAAAAAACAGCTACGGAAATACAATAAAACATAATAATCTGAAGCAAAGACACATTATTGCACATAATCGGGTTTACAAATGTGCAACTCTATACAGTACAGCAATCCCTCGTTTATTGTGGTTACATAATTGGGTCCAGATCCGACTGAATAATAATAATAAGTGAATTTCCCGGAAGTAGGATTCCTTATTTATAAATTAAATATTGTCATACTTAGTACATAGAAAACCTGTTTATGACATTCTAAATGTGTTTTTTTTTTACATTATTAGAGCCCTCTAGACATGTAATAACACCCCTATAGTCACCCAATATAGTAAGACATAATAAGAGTAAATAAGACTTGTGCTCGTGTGTGTTGCAATAAATGTGTTCCCTAGGGGAATTGAGTGGTGGGACGGACAGGAAGAGTTTTAGCTTGGTGTGTGTTACAGCTAGGGATGCTGAACTATCAATACCTCTCATACCAGATCTTTAGGCTCCAAAATTGATTCTCAAATCAAAATACAGATATTTGATATTAACGTACACTACCGGGCAAAAGTGTTCTGGAGGAAAAACCTACATTTTTAAGTGTTAAGATGGCCTGTCTCTCTTCTATTGTGAATTCCCTTTTTTCTTGCCATTTTTGTAGCAACAAATGACTTTCTCCAGCACAATGCTATCCCACTGATGTTCACGAGGGTAGAGTACCACAGCGTGTTCCGAACACTGTCTTTATGCAGACAGAGGAGGTAGTCAGTACTCCAGAACTTGGAACACGTGGGAATTAGTTGTGCCAACTGCCAAGGCTTGATCAACTTCCATTTCTGCAGAGCAGCTTTAAATTGTTGACCCATTTTGTGGTCCCTGAAACAAGCCGTTTTGTATAATTCTGAAATACACATCATTTTTCAGTTTTGGGTAAGCTTACCTTTTTGTTATTTTTTTTTACCTCTGACACTTCACCACTTATTGTACCGTTGCAAGCTATTCATTGGTATTGAACGACTTGGAATTTCAATAAATGACTGGAAAAATCAGGGTGTTCTGAAACTTTTGATCAGTAGTGTATATCATTAACAGGAACACAGTGGAAATGAGCTAAATTATTGACACCTTGCCTAAATGATATGTACCTGTTTATAATAAAGGAATAAATTACACTGTCTTGTATTCTTTATGTTATGATCTGTGTTATGATTTGAAATACACTACTAAATTTACCCGACACGTTATTAATTATCGTATGGGAATCGCCGATACCAGCCTGAATTACTCTCAATACCGAATCAAAAAAGAAGTCACTAGTTAGAGCTCGTAGCCTGGTTTTAATAGAGATTTTTATTAGGGATTATTGTGCCTGTTGTGAGATCATTCAAACCTGCAATAAAAGCCTGTTGTTCCGGTGATCAAGTCCGGTGCTTGTGTTTACAATAACATTACTGACACCTAGTGACCAGTGTAGAATACTACATATCATCACATCCATTTGTATTTCACTTCAATTAGCCATTTTTATGAAAATGCTTCATTTAGAGAAAAAAAGTACAAATGTGCTTAAATATGCATATATTTAAATAACAATAGGCTGCATTCACCCATTAAACAACATGATTTATTAATGAATACATTTTTGTAAAACCGTGATAGAGTGAAGCCACGAAAAATGTAAACACCTGTTTTTGTTCCCATTTTTTATAAGCTGAACTCAAAGAGCGAAATCTTTTTCTATGTAAACAAAAGGCCTATTTCTCTCCAACATTCTTCACAAATCTTTCTAAATCTGTATTCGTGAGCATTCATAATTCAAAATCCAGCTGATTAGACAGCATGATGATTGCACAGGTGTGCCTTAGGCTGCTCACAAGAAAAGGCAACTCCAAAATCTGCAGTTTGACTGTTATGGGGGGCAAAGGGGCGTGGGGAGGGGCGCTGCACCTGTGTTTGTAGTCCGTAACCCCACTGCCACCATAAGCCACTTTGGTCTGCAACACAGGTGCATTTTATTGATGGCATTTCGAAAGCACTGAGATGGCGTGACAAGATCTCGGGGTCAATTGTGCAATCCATCCACTTGCAGCATGATAATGCACAGCCCCGTCATACAAGGATCTGGACACAATTCCTGAAAAACATCCCATTTCTCCCATGCCAGCATACCCACTTGTCATCCAGTGAGCATGTTTGGGATGCTCTGGATTGGCATATACTGTACTGTATGGTATTGGAGGCAAATGGTGGTCACACCAGATATTGACTGGTTTTCGGACACCCATCAAACAATGATACACCAAAATGTTACATATTTTTGGCCTAAATTAAAGGGATAGTTTGGATTTTTTTCAACGGTGGCTTACCCCCCACTTCGTCCCGTGCGCCGAGCTCTGGTCGGATTTCCGCGATGAGGAATGTAGTTCCGTTTAGTTGGTGGGCCCACTTGAGTAAAGAGTTTGGCTTCTCAAAACGATATGCTTTCAAAAGAGTGATACATTTGCATCACACAAATGCCTCTTAAAAAAAAATCAGACCTCACAATCGCTCGGCGTTACTTTCTCTCCCGTCGTATCACTGAGCGTCCATCGCTGTTCAAACACCCAAATGGCTAAATGAACTACAACACAAATATAAGGCATTCAGAAAAGGCATTGAAAGAAATGTTGTGCTTTGTGGTATTCGGCACTGGTCACTCTGTCAGTAATGTGACATTTTACATTTTATTCTCTATTATATTGTGACGATATTAGGTGATGCTACTGTGAAGGTGACTTTAGAGATGTTATTTCATGTCTAAAGGGCTCTAATAATGTTTAAAAAAAATATTTAGAAGGTCGTAAAAAGGTTTTCTATACTCTAACTATGAAAATATTCAATTTATAAATGAGGAATTGTACTTTGTGGTAATTCACCTATCACGGTCAGGTCTGGAACCAATTAACAGTGAGGGATTACTGAGAGTTTTATTGTCATGAGCACAGTAAAACAGGTAGTTATAGTATACAATGAAATTCTTGTTCTGTTCATTCTCCCCCAAAAAAGAAAGAAAACACAAGAAAATGAATAAGAACATCAGAAACATTAATACCCATAAATTAAGCAACAACAACAGAAGAGACATGAATACCAATGAATAAATAAATAAATAAATAAAGTGCTATGAGAGTGTGCGTGTGTTGCGTGCGGCGTGTGTGAGTGCTTCGTCGAGAAGCCTGATGACCTGTGGGTAAAAGCTGTTCACCAGCCTTGTGGTCCTGGACTTCAAACTCCTGTAGCGTCTGCCTGACGGTAGGAGTGTGAAGAATGAGTGTTGTGGATGTGTGCTGTCCTTGATGAGGTTGTTTGTTCTTCGTAGGACGTGAGATTTATAAATGTATATGCACATTGTCAGTGATGCTTGTTAGTGGTGTGATGATGGTGGTGTCAGACTTCACACCCCTGCGGAATTCCCTGACACACAGGTGTCGTCCCAGATCTGTTACAGCTCTGACACGACTCCCAAAGGTGGAACATTGCCTGGTTGACTTCATACCCCTACTCCGCGTTGGCGCCATGTATATAGAACAGCCACGCAAAGAAATGTCCCCTTTCGTCGGCAACGTAAGAGATGCTCATAAATACCTGAGCTTGGTGCATATGATACATTTAATAAGGTATATACAGTCAATGCTAGACCATTAGTGGTCACAGGCAGCAGGAGATCATTCCCAGCCTGAAGATTATCACTGTTAAAGGTTCCTTTTACATTACATTGAAATAAAGGTCCCTTGAAAATTGCTGTGAGGCTGCCTGGTGACGTTCCCCCCCCCGTTCTCCCTCTCAATGGTTTTCCAGACCATTTTCACTTATTGCACCCCTGGGTGCTTGCTCACTCCAGTCTGCAGTCCATTTTATAGACATGACTCAATGTGCATTGGCTGCAAGTAGGAATGTACACTCACAGGACACCTCTTCAACCATATCTACACTGTGTGCAGTGTGAGATCCAATTCCTTACACGATGTATGTCAGGCATATACAGCTGCTAGGGAGGTGATTCGGATGTTTTGCTTACCTTATTTAGCTGCATAAGACAGGCAAAATGTTGGAAAAAGCTCTCAGTATGATGCAGCTCAGTTCTCCACCACAGTCAACTACAACCGCATTAATAAACATCCATCAATCATAAAGCACACAGGGGCAGACGGCAACAAGTCCAACATAACACACTGGATTTACGATTCCAACTGTTCAGAGTTGCATTTCACATTTTCAATGCACTTTTAATGCTTGCTGAACTTGTTTGTGTGAAAACACGCTAAATCAAAAGTAGCAGCACTATATCACAGGGTCATATAAATGCCATATAAATTTGATCCAAGCAAAGAGTCCGCCAATAAAGCACAGAGCTCAGCAGGGACATTGCCCACAGTGCACGGCAGCACACATAGAAACTGTTAAATTTATGTTGCCAAGCAACAATCACATACACTTCTCTCATTGATGAGTGCTGATGTACGACTTAAAACTGCTTTAAATTGACAAGGTAACAATGCACATTAGCACATGAGATGGATGTGGAAACAGGGTTTTGCAGAAATTATAACATTTGCTGATGACGATGTGAATAGTTGTCAATGTCCTAGCCAAAGAAACACATAAAAATATATCATTATAAAAGAAAAAAATATGATGAGAATAAATTAATAGAGCAAATTTTAATTACAAGAAATGGGGAAATTTCATAATTTTACGAGAATAAACATGTAATTCCACCGGAGTAAAGTTTTTGTGAGGAAAAGTCATAATTTTAGGAGAAAATGTTGTAATTTTACAAAATAAAATTGCAATATTAGAAAAATGAAGCATTTTTAAGTCTTAAAATCAAGAAAGACAAAACAAATTTAACTTTTAAAAAGTCACAATTTTACAAGAATAAAATTATGTTTACAGACTAAAAAGTCCAAATAAAGCTGCTGTAAAAAAAAAAAAAAGTTCTAAAAATGAAGATGTAACATGAGAAAGGTTGCAGGTTTATAAGCATAAGACCGTGATGTTGAGAATAGTCATGTTTTATCACAGTCTAAGTCTTAGCCTTATACTTAGTCTTAAACGCAAAATCTTATTATAAAAATAAAGTTGTACTCTGAGAGAAAAAAGTGATAACTATAACTATTTTTTTCGTATGTCTTGAGAACATAATTAAAGTTGTGAGATACAAGTTCCAGGTTTACAAGAACAAAGTCATGATATTTTAAGGATAATGTCAAATTTTTAGGGGATTAACTGTTTATATGGCAGAAACTGGGAACTACGACATTCACTATTATTTTTTGTCTTTCTGCTTTTCTTGTCAGGGGTTGCCACAGCGAGTTGAGCGCATGTTTGACTTGGCCGGAAACCCTCCCAATTATTCGGCTCTAGGACCAGCACTGGAAATCTCCAGTGACTGGATGTGGGGGGGTCCTGGTCAGGAATAGAACTTCTTAACGTTATTGTTGTAACTTTAAAGCATTCTTCTTGTAATTCTACTTTTGTTTCTGTTTAGTGTGTCCTAAATGTTTCTTTAGAGGAAACGCAGTTGAGCTGTAAGAATATTTCTCCAGAGACAAGGCCAGTTGTAGAAGAGGAACAATCTCACCTTGAAACCTCTCTTAAATCTTTTGCTGACTGTGTACAATGCCACAGGCTTGATGCACGAGTTGAGGGAGGCCAGATTGATGCCAACATAGTCCAGCACAAGAAAGACACTAAAAGAGACGATACACTGTATTTATTATATAGTATAGAGTAGCAAATAAATATTTTCTCAGCTCACCTTATTAGTTGACATCAATTTGGACCTTTCTTGATTGATTTGAAGATTTTGCTGAGGTAGAGTGGAAACCAGCAGACATAAGACAGTCTTTGCAACTTCTTGCCTCTTAAAACACAACATTGGTAGATGTTAACAGTGGAGCCTAGAGAGATATCTGTAAATGTAAATGGGCAAACCTGCTTGGTGTGTCTTTTAACATGTTCTCTTTGTTCTTCTGTATTTTCCTGGTCATTAGCGCAGAGAAGATGTCGGTCCAAGTCAGCAGCATGCAGAAGGAGAGGCTGAAGAGCCCAGCCTGATAAAACTGCCCATTCACACAGAAATTGAAGATAGCAGAGCATTAAAGCACCAGTATGAAATCAATTGACTATAAATGAGCAACTACAAAACCATGGTGGTGATACATTTGCTTATAATAGCAGCTGTGTCGTCGTTGCCGTAGGGGCCATACTGTAACTCACCAGCCAGGTGGACCACCTCATGTGTTAGCACTTGCATAATGGTTCATTGTAAATTACTGCCACACTGTCTATCTATCAATGTACTGTATGTTATTTGTGAAGATCATTTATTTATATTATACTAATATATATTTTGTATATATATATGTATATATACTATATATACACACACATATATATGGTATATATACAGTATACACTAGGTCCAACACAATTGGTTCCAGACGACCGTTCTTATGTCGAATTGTTCTGAAGTCGGGGAAAAGGTAGTATTACCAATGATATAGGTACTACATGTACGTGTATACATATACAGTATATGTGTATGTATGTAAATATGAGTTTGGATGCAGTAGTAATATTAAACGAGGGTAATTAATGAAAAAAACAATAATAAAAATGATAAATGTTATTTACCGAGCATACGTCGTCGTGGTGGAGGAGGAGATATTGAAAAAAAGGACAAATCGTTGTCGTTAGACTCTTCTAAAAGAGGTAGTGTTCTGTGGGTGGTGTAGAATTAAGCAGGCCTATTAACTCTTCATAAACTTTCATCACACGCTCTGTCTGGGTTGTATCACACAGCTACAATTTAGCTTTCCATTTAGCTTTCTCTCCCCAGCGTCTGTTGGTCCCATTAGCAGTGTCACAGTGCCCTCTACTGGTCAAGCATGTACAGTAGCAGTATAAATACTGATGGAGCGACTAGCAGGCAAAATAAAATAAAATATAGACCAGTCAACTTGTGTTCCTAGTTGGATGTTCGTAAGTGGGGGACCTAGTGTGTGTGTGTGTATATATATATATATACAGTATATATATATATATCATGCATACAGTGCACGCCCACCCGCTTTGCGCTTTCCACAGGCTCTTGTGTTCCTGGCCGCTCTTACTTACTTGTAACTTACTTATTATATTTGCCAAATGGCACGTATGTTTAAAAAGATTTGTTTGATTTTGCTTGGATTTAACAGCTACCACTCAATTTTGTAGCAGTCTGTAGTCAAGTAGATCAATGAATGCATGTTTACAATTGCTGATCAGGGCGGCTGAAAAGAAAATTACAGTTAATGCCAGCAAACGCTATTAGTCCTCGTTATTGCTTTATTTATCAGTACACCATTGCATTGGTTGTTTTAACGATGCCGTACAACAGGGGTGCTCGTGAGCGACTGGTAGATCGCCACAGTAGTTTGGGTCAATAAACGTCACTTTGTAGTTGTCATATGACATCAGTCAGCTGACATGAAGCTCCCCTACTGATTCGCTCATGCTTCCCCGTTTCAAGCTACACACGGAGATGCAACTTTCATCTTTATTATTCTGATTAAACTAACCCAGCGGTAAGATGCTTATACAGTATCTATAACCAAGAAATCTGTTCACTTGTAGCGGCTAGTTACGTAGAAAAAAAAGTGTATTGTTTGATGGCTTTGTGTCCTGAACTCCATTACAGAAATCAGCATTTTCTACACGTCTGCTTCTTAAACTATTATTTCATGATGAAATGGAAAACGTTCCCATTGCTGAAACCTTTTGAATATGATGCCTTGACTTCGGCTGCATTATCGTTTGAATAATAATTTTCAATTGTTGGATATGGGTAATGTTTGATAGCAAACGCTAACTGGATGTAATACATGAACTGCTATTTTGCTTGACATTACCAGTACTCAGGTTATGTACACAACTATTAAGGAATTATGTGTAATTATCTTTATTGCCATATTGAATATAATTATATCAACTGCTTTCATTACCTGTAAACTTTGAAAATGTGAATGTGAAATACTAATTTATAATATTTACAATGGAATTTCAAAGTTGACCGGTTAGATTTGAATATGTTTTATAGAAAGAGGTAGATCGTTTGGACTTGTAACTTGCGTGCTGAAAAAGGGCGTGCACTCTGATATACATGTAGAAGGTACATAAACACATACTCATATTTTACAAATATAGTAACTATATATATTTTCTGTATTTGTAGTAGGAGGTGGATCTTTTGGTGGTTATTTTAAAAGTGTGCTCACCCCTGCTATACAGGAATCAGCATATAGCATGCTATAGAGTGCTTGTTGGTTCATGTGTTCGTTAATTAGCAGGCTACATTTACCTCTGCTTCATGGAGGATGATGAACAGATGAGCGGCGCGCTGCTCCATTGAATCTTCATCCATTGTTTATACAATCTTGCTAAATGCATGTGTCCTGTCTTTACTGTTTACTACATCTGCTGTGCAAAGGGCCATCAAAACAACAAAGCTAGCTGTAGTAGAAGCCATATGCACTTGTGCGCCAGACTGGATTAGGAAGTAACATCAAACACAGGTTATTACTTGTGGCTTGCATCATGGTCACCTGCGTAAACGCTGTGGTCCGCACAGGATGGAGCAGACAAATCCTCAGATGTTGGTCTTTGTAGTTCACGCTGATCACACAGAAGCCGACGAGTTCGGGTAGAGCCAGTATGATGGAGATGACCCAGATGAGAGATGCTTCTACCACTGACGCTCCTCGGCGTGCGATTCCTTGTCAACCTTCGACAGCACGGTACCTAAAAACCTTTTGTTTTGTTATTTGTCCAAGGGTAATACTACTACTACTACTACTACTAATACTAATAATAATACAGTACCAAAAGTCAGTACACACACAGCCATTATTGTCTAAATAGCTGGCAACACAAGTGACTACATCTCACAATGAACGTATCCAAAATGTGGCCAAAGTGTCAAAAAGTTTTGAGACATACAGGACTCGGCCACTCCATCACCTTCATCTTCATCTTCCTCAGCAGGGCACTTGTCTTTTTGGAGGTGTGTTTGGGCTACTTATCATGCTGGAAAACTGACATGCGGCCCAGTTTTCCAAGGGAGGGAGTCATGTTCCGCTTCAGTATGTCACAGTACATGTTGGCATTCATGTTTCCTTCAATGAGCCACAGCTCCCCCGGTCCAGCCCACTCATGCACTCGGCAAATTATTGCTGTTTAATAGTTGACTGTGGCCTATAATTAGTCAACATTATATATATTTTTTCAAATTTTATGTATTCTTGGCTAATTGAAACATTTTCAAGTATAAACATGGCTGAATGAATGAAAATGAAAATATAAGGCATTCAGAAGATGTATTCAAGGACGTAACATGTAGTAGGTAACAGGTTTTCTATGCTCTAACTACAAAAATATTCAATTTATAAATAAGGAATTCACTTATCACGGGTTTGGGTCTGTGACCAATTAACCACGATAAACAAGGGATGACTATACATGTAAAAATTGCTTACCTGGCAACACTCAGAGCACATAGACTCAACACTGTGATACCAACAGAATGTTCCCGGATGAAGGGCACCAGCTTGCACATCGCCAAGCCAAAAGGCCAACTTTCTGCCATGAGCTAACATAAGGGAAAAACAAATACAGAGTATGTGCTGTAATAACAGTAAAATAAGCTTGATAAGATAAGATAAGCTTGGAATGGATGGTTGGAAGGCGATAAGATGCCACATTATGTCGGCCTTGTAATTGCCCGTTCTGCGGCGAACAACTCAGCCTGTAGGCATTGACCGGGATGTCTATCACAATGTGGAGAAGATCTTCCAAAGCCAGACTTGTAAACAGGATGTTAGCGCCGCTCCTTGGGCTTTTGTTGCAATTTAATTCTCAGCAGCAATGAATTGCCCACAATTCCAAGCACAAAAACGACGACAGAGATTTCAGTAGTGACGTATTTGAAACTGGGCACACATAGGATGTGAGCTATTGTGGCGGACCACCAGAACAGGGGACGCCATCGCCGTTTTGCGGCAGAGGCTGGCTTAGAATGCTGATGGCTGGCCTCGAAGCTAATGAGAACTTTTTCCAGACAAAAAAAGCCATATTGTCAAAAAACGGCCTTGACATGTTTGCCAGCACTGCATTGGAAAAAAAAGTGTAGTTAGCACAGCATCAGGACAAATACTGATCAAAAGGCAATATTATGTTTAATTGTTCCAGCTTACCTTTTTACCCATCACAAAGTTCCGCTGCTAGCATAGTTGCCTTCTGTGCCTGCAGTAAATGTTTGCAGCCCAGCAGTTGGAAGGCTTTATAGATGCAGGTGCAGTTGTCGTCATTAGTCATCAAGTTGACAGCCCTGACTGTAATTACCTCCTTTGGGGCATCACCATCAATTTAAGGACACCATTGAAGTGTTTGAAGTCCGTTGTTAACAGTGAGATCATTTTACGGCCTTCTCCAGCAGTATGAAAATATAAAGCAACTATCTGATAGATTTCTGACCGAACCAAGATTGTTGGGCTAGATAGAAAAGAAAGATTGGGAGACCATTTTCAAGTCAGCCTTCAAGGAAACGTTTTTTCTTAAATTGCTTCGGCCACAATACCCCAAGGATGAAGAATTACAGCACATGAATAACCCTCTCTAAACAGCCCTGTTCAGAGCAGTTTGGTTTGTATGGTCTGAAAATGAGCCACCGCTCACCTCACACCCTCCTACTACAGTATCCGACTTGATGTGGGGGCCTAGCCAGTGATGCTTTTGTGTGTGACGACGATCAGTACATCCAAACACCGCAGCTCTGTTTGGCTTCTGGTTTAGACATGACAAAGAAAATGGTCAATCTTCGCCCAGGAAGCTTAAAGTCATGGGCGGAGAAACTCGGTAAAAGGGTGGCATAGCGCTATTGCTGAATCACAATAATGCTAAAACTTGAACGGCTCACTTGGAGACACAGTTTCTGATGTTGGCAGCTCACATTAAAAATGTTTGGACAGGCACCCCAGAGGTCAGATACGTATCTACTGTAAAGTGGAACCTTGCTTAACGTCATTCATTCGTTCCAGTTTTTTCCGTTCTCTAACCAAAACGAACGCTAACTGAATACATTTTTACCATAAGAAATTATGTAAATCCAATGAATCCCTTCAGGAAAGCCAAAAACACATAGTTTCATGTAGAAAACAACTGCATATGAATGCATGATGAAAAAAAGGGATAAATAAACATTTAAGGTTACTTTTACCTTCATTGAAGACGTGATTCTTGACTTGGCTGTTCTCAAAGTTGCGATCTGGCAGCGAGATCGACACGGACACCACCTTCCTGTTTTGCCATGAGTTATTTCTTGAATTCAATGGTTTTGGTTTTCTCACCTCAAAACCCAAAATGAAGCCAAAGAAAGTTGCAAGGGCCAGCATATTGCTAAAGAAGAATAGTGTGTTAAACACTATTGAATTCAAGAAATAACTCGTGACCAAAAAGGAAGGTGGTGTTAAAGAAGGTGTTGATCTCGCTGCCATATCGTGTCTTTGGGAACAGTCACGTCTTAAGAGAATGTAAAAGTAACCTTAAATGTTCATTTATCACTTTCATTCATAATTTATATGCATTTAGAATTGATTTATGCATCTACAACTATAATTGTAAAACTATAAAAATGTGTTTTGAAAGTCAACCACTGATGACATCATAGCCGGGCGACAAGGACATATTTGACGCTAACCAAAGAATGCATGCAAACAGAGGCAGAATTTTGGCATACATTTTCAACATGAGCCAACCAGGGCGGACGCTAACCGAGGTTACACTGTAAAAGCAATTCAAAAATCCATTCATATGGATATTCCTACCACTTATCCTGTTTCGGGAGAAAGGCAGACTACACCATGGACTGGTTGCCAGTCAATCAGAGGTCACATATAAAGAGACAACCAGTCACACCGTGATGAGATGGGGACTGAACCCACGCTGCCTGCAACTGACCATCAGTGACAATTTCAAAAAATGTTTTCCAGAATATTCCCTTTTAAAATGTCAGTGATTTTTGTGCTTTTGAAGTGGTCCTAGTTACTGCAGTTAGCTGGGCTGAACTGAAGTCAAACCTCCTATTTTCCTATGATTGGTTTTCCAATACAAAATCTTCTATTATACACTGGATATACCTGATTGACACAATTCTATGGTTCACATTCATTTGGCAAACTCAAATAAGAATGTTACACAAACTAGTCAGTTTGCCCACGTATCATTCCGCAGATTGCAGTGCCCAAAACAAAGAATCTCATGCGTTGGTGACTCAGTCTTGTCGTCCAAAATGTGCCTGTTAGAAGAAGTCGCAGCCAAACACAAAGGTAGTGTTCGTATGGCTCTCCCTTCCCCTCCTCCTTCACCACTCATTGTCTCTTTGCCAGCAAGAGTCTTCAATAAAAGGTAAAAGTGATGTTAAATGTTCATTTATTCATTACATTCATCATTCATATTTATTTTTCTTTCTTTTCTGCATGTAGAACTATGATTATTCTCTATAAAATGTGTTTTGTGTTTATATTTTTGGGTGTCTTTAACATATTAATTGGCTCTCTATTATTTCTTGTGGAAAAAATGGATTCAGTTTTCAAAGGACCCTTTGGAACGGATTAATAACAAAAACCGAGGCACCACTGTGAAACGTTCGGGTTCGTTTATCCTGAGAAAAGATCAGTCGGACACACTTTTTCTGTATTTTCAATTTTTTGTGAAGAAACTGTGTGGAATATGTCACAAAGTACAGCGCTGGATCTCCGCTCATCAAGCAGGAAGCAGGAAGGTCCCAAACTAGGAAGTGCCTACCTTGTTATGCTATTCTTGAGTCCCGCCCACGCAGGCGCTTTGCCGAGTGGATCGGTATATGACTGTGTCTGGATCTAATTGGCTCCATTCTGTGTCAATCAAGGGTGTGGGTGTGTGTTTTCTAAGTGTGCAAGCAGCAGCCAGCTTGGTAACGTTGCCAGGCAACTCTAATAACTGTGCGGGCATGTGTAAATTATACTTGATGCACAACCAATGGACACTTCCACTAAACTGGGCTATAGTCACAACATTAAGTACAACTGCAGGACAGTATGCATCAATGCTCAGCTTTGACCGAGATTGTCAGTGTTTATAAAGCACCGCATCACACTGACAGCTTCTTGACACTTGGGTTACCTTACCATAGCTGAGGCATCTTGCATCGGATCTCATTAGACGGTGCAAGTGGACTTAATGCTGTGGCTGGTGGTGGATACAGTATATCGAGTGTTGCTCGCTGTACCGCAACAGATTTATGGCAAGCAAAAAAGCCCGGAGCAGCAACAATAGACGCGCGGCGACCAGAAACATTCCATCGTTAATACCATCTTTTGAAAACTCCGACTTGTACTCCGCCAGCGAGGAATGACCTTGGCAAAGAATGTGTTGGCGTGCTTCCATGAAAACAAGCGATTAAGGGAGAAGAATTGCTTGAGTTGACTATGAGGGTGTATGAAAAGTGTTCTCAGTTAGGCGGCTGACATACAATGTTATTGCAAGTGTTTCTCTATATAGGTCACTGGAGAGCGCCAAGACGCTTCATGGCCTATAAAAAAAAATGTTTTAAAACAAAGCTGCAAGGAACATTTTCAGTAGCCTGTCTGAAAGAGTAATAAAGAAGAATAAACCAATCCCCTGTGAATTCACATTAAGCCATTAAAGCGTTTGTATCATTGACCTGAATTGTTCCATCACTTTTTATCATTTAAGCACATTTGGAAACCTATGTTGCTGCCTGCATGATGGTCACTAAGGGGTTTGCCGGGCTGCACTCAAATCCCACATACAATGAAAACACATCACAATGCTTATGTCAGTGTAAAGCCCTTTCACTAATTTTATAGCAAGGGTGTCTAAACTTTTTCCACTTAGGGCTGCATATGAAATGCTGGCAACAAATGTAAGAAAAAATGCATCACAGGTTTGTGATACAGGTGAAAATAATTATTATTACTATGAAATTCCGTCATTGCTCTTTTTTAGCCCATATTTTCTGTTGTGATCTGTTGTAAGTTTCCAAGTATTTCAACTTTCTTCCTAGCATTCATACATTTCCTTTTGGTAATATTAAGACTATTCCCGTAATATTTTGACTTTATTCCCGGAATATTGTAACTTTTCAATTTTCCCAAAATGACAACTTTATTTTGTTTGGTTTGTTTCTCATATTACTGTTAAAAAATTCTAATCCAAGCTATTAAAATTATATGAGTTTATTCTTGTAAAATTGTGACTTTTTCTCTCCATTTCTGCTGTAGTTTAGTTTTTTTCAACTATTTTAACTGTATTCTTGTAAATGTTCGTATTGTAATTATGACTTTATTCATATCACTTTCTGCAAACTAATTTTCCAAAAATGACAACTTTGTTGTTTTGTTTGTTTCTCATAGGACTTTAAAAAATATTGTATTTTTATTTCCGCTTTATGCAACCAAAATGACGTTATTTTTTACGTTATTCTCGCAAAATTCTGACTTTTTCTAGTTAGATTACAACTTTTTTTCTCTTAATATTTTGACTGAATTGTTGTGTTTTTTTTGTGTTCTTGTCTCGGCACATGCTTGTATTTTTAGAATGCGCCTAGGGCCCCAAAAAGCCCCGGGGCCGCACTTTGGACACCACTGGTTTAAAGGCTATACTGTAAGTGAACACGTCCCCATGAATGCAGTTGTCTTCTCCGCTCATTTGAGCTGGTCGAAGCTGTCACGCTCAGCTGACTACAAAAGCGGGCAGCCTGTGTTTACTGGGTCATCAGTTCAAGCAGATTTATGACATGATTGTTTATGTGTTATTTACTGTGCCCTAATGAGGCACTAGCACGCTGTCTGTCACGGCCCAGCTGACACGGCAGACAAGGAAAAATAAAGCACGATTAGTCGGATTTAGTCGAGTTAGCGTTATAATGAGTCTTCTTTAAAGGTCTTTGTTAATGTTGTCCTGTATTTTAATGAAATCTGTAAGGTAGCTGAGGTCAAAGGCCAAATCAGCACGTTCCTTGGTACTTCTACAGCTCCATAAATGGTTTTAGATTTCTTTTATATATTTTACTGTTCTTGAAATTATATTTGTCAGTCATACTTGATATGGCAAATTCCAAAGGTCAAATAATATGCATGTGCCGTGACACACTGAAAATGTGAAATGTGACTGTACATGTTTTTACTCTTTTATTAAGTGTTATGTGTGTGTGTCCTAAATAACGTTTTGGATCGGTTGGTTGACTGATTTTTATATTTGTAATGTGTTCATTTATTTATAAGTTGGTTGATTTTGGAATAGTTCTAAAATAGCGCAATCTCAATATATCTATTTATTCATGTAATTGTTGTGCAATGGGCTGTGTGCTTGATTTTTCACATTTTATTAATTTTTTTCCTATTTTGTAGAGATGCTCGATGTAGGCTTTTTACTAGGGGTGTAACGATTCGTTTTAATCACGATTCGATTCGCATCATGACTCGTGGTTGCTGATACGATTCAAGGAGGATATTAGTACAATTAGAACGATACGATCCAAAACGATTCACTAACTTTTCAGCCAAAAATTCAACTAGTGTGACTGTGAAAGAAATACCTGGATACTGGACAGTGCAGGGAAAGTTTCCTGTAGTTTTTTGGTATAAAGGGAATCGGGCATCATTTCATTACGTAAACTAGTATTCAACATTTAATGGCAAATGCATTCACATTTTATTTGAATAAAGTGCAACCAACACTTCGGGTTGAATTAACAGGAGGGTTAACCTTTTCTGCCCTGATTTTCAATATTCAATACATTTTCAATAAAAGTACAGTAAGTGCAGCCGACATTTTAGCATTATTTATGCTTTATGCTTTTCAACATCAAAATAATAATATAGTCATATCAAAATAAAGTCCTAAAAACATCTCTTTCGGTTGAATTAACAGTAGATTTACCAGCCTGTCAGCGTTGTGTGAAATCCCGTGGCGCCTTAGTAGGTGGTTGGAGAGATTTGTCGTGTTGCGCGGTATTTTACTTGACCTTTATATATCCTACAAACAGCGAGCGACGTATTTATAACATCTCCCTCTTTGCAAAAGCCGAAGTGTTTCCACACACTGGACCGCAATGGTGGCTTAATTATTTCTCACTCGCCGGCTTGTCCTCTGCCATCCGCCGTGCTACATTTTGTTGTCTGCTGGCGCCTGGCGATGACATCACAGACAGGCAGAGTGAATCGAGTAACGTTTAACGTCTTCATCATTAAAAGTGCTTAAAAAAAAACCCACATCTATATAAAGCCTGCTGTGCTTAAATCCAGAGCTTTATTTCCTACTATCCTGCAACCGTTTGATCACCTTTTAAACTATGTTAGATCGATATATGTCGTCTGGAATGGCAACTTGCCGAACAAAGATCGATGTAGTAGATGAATCTTTACGCCTCTACTTTTTACCAATATATACCGATATTCTCCAGCACTTCATTACCGATTCCGATATCAGGAGATACCGATAATTCAAGATTCAAGATTCAAGAGAGTTTTATTGTCATGTGCATAGTAAAACAGCAGTTATACCATGCAATGAAAATCTTATTCTGTTCATTCTCCCAAGAAAAGAAAGAAAACAAATGAAAGAATAAGAACATAAGAAACATAAACACATAAACATATATACCAATAAATTAAGCAACAACAACAGAAGAGACATTAATACAAGTAAATAATACAAATAAATAAATAAATAAAGTGCTATGAGTGTGTGCGTGTGTTGCGTGCGGCGTGTGCGAGTGCTTCGTTGAGAAGCCTGATGGCCTGTGGGTAAAAGCTGTTTGCCAGCCTTGTGGTCCTGGACTTCAAACTCCTGTAGCGTCTGCCTGACGGTAGGAGTGTGAATAATGAGTGTTGTGGATGTGTGCTGTCCTTGATGAGGTTGTGTGTTCTGCGTAGGACTCTAGTTTTATAAATGTCTTGCAGTGAGGGGAGGGCTGCCCCAACAATGTTCTGTGAGGTCTTGATCACCCGCTGGAGTGCCTTCCTATCACGTGTTGTACAGTTACCGTACCAAACAGTGATGGACGCGGTAAGGACACTTTCGATGGTGCATCTGTAGAAGCAACTCAGGATTGTGGTGGACATGCCAAATTTCCTCAGTCTTCTCAGGAAGTACAGTCTCCTTTGGGACTTCTTCAGAATTTGTTGGGTGTTGTGAGACCAGGTGAGGTCCTCGCTGATGTGTGTGCCAAGGAACTTGAAGGTTTTCACCCTCTCCACCTCAGTCTCATCAATAAACAGGGGTCTATGCGGCTCCTTTTCCCTTGTTCTTGGGTCGATGATCATCTCTTTGGTCTTATCTGTATTGAGAAGGAGATTGTTATCACGACACCAAGCTATGAGGTCCGCCACCTCTCTTCTGTATGATGTTTCAACACCACCAGTGATCAGTCCGATGACTGTAGTGTCATCTGCAAATTTAATGATGCTGGTGTTGTTCTGGGAGGCCACGCAATCGTAGGTGAAGAGCGTGTAGAGGAGTGGACTCAGCACACACCCCTGTGGGGTCCCAGTGCTCACAATTCTTGAGCTGGATGTGCGGTTGTGGACTCTGACTGACTGGGGCCTGCCTGTGAGAAAGTTAAACACCCAGTTACAGAGGGAGGGAGACAGGCCAAGTGTGAGGAGCTTATCTGTGAGTTTGTGGGGGCTGACTGTATTAAAAGCAGAGCTATAGTCTATAAATAGCATTCTGACGTATGTGTCCTGGCCCTGTAGGTGAGAAAGGGCTGTGTGGATGGCAGTGTTGACTGCATCATCCGTGGACCGGTTCTGGCGATATGCAAACTGTAGAGGGTCCACAGTTGCCGCCGGGATGCTCTTTTTGATGTGGGTCATGACTAATCTTTCAAAGCACTTCATAACAATAGGAGTGAGTGCTATAGGGCGATAGTCATTCAAGCAGGTCACGTTGCTCTTCTTGGGTACGGGCACTATGGTGGTGGACTTAAAGCAGGTCGGTACAGATGCTTGTGCAAGCGACAGGTTAAATATGTCAGCAAGCACATCAGCTAGCTCTGATGAGCAAACCCGAAGTGCACGTCCTGAGATGTTGTCTGGCCCTGCTGCTTTTCGTGGGTTTGTTTTGTTTAGAACCCTGCGCACATCAGCTGATGTCACCATGAGAGGTGAGTCCTGTGTGATCCCCAGGTTCAGCCACCCTCTCTGCTCATCAGGAGTTTGGGAGTCAAAGCGGGCATAGAACTCGTTCAGCTCATCAGGAAGTGTGGTTTGGCTGGACGTGGCTACGCTACTCCGCTGTCGATAGTCTGTGATGTGCTGGAGCCCCGCCCACATGCGCCGAGGGTCTGAGGTGGAATAGTAGCCCTCCAGCTTCTGTCTGTACTGCCTCTTGGCCTCCCGTATGGACCTCCTCAGGTCATATCTGGCCTTTTTGTAGTCATCAGCGGTGCCCATGACAAATGCAGTCGAACGAGCACGTAGCTTAGCCCTTACATCACAGTTCATCCACTGTTTTTGGTTAGGGTATTTTCTGTAATACTTGGTGGTGGTAACAGTCTCTATACATGTGCTAATGTAGCCAGTAACAGCAGAAGCATATTCATCCAAATCAACAGTACAATCTTCCCTCCCCGCTGCATTTTTAAACACATCCCAGTTTGTGCAGCCAAAGCAGTCCTGAAGTACTTGATCAGTTTCTTCATTCCACACTTTAACTGCTGTACGTACAGGGGGAGCTTTTTTAAGAAGTTGTCTGTATGTTGGATAAAGGAATATAGAGATGTGGTCAGCCTTTCCAAAGTGGGGTCTTGGAACAGCCTTCAAAGCACCTTTCATGTTGCAGTAGACTTGGTCCAGGATGTTATTTTCCCTTGTGGGAAAGCTCACATGCTGGTAATATTTGGGGAGTACAGTCCTGAGGTTACAGTGGTTGAAATCGCCAGATATAATGAATACAGCGTCTGGGTGTTTGGTCTCGTGTTTATCAATGATGTCATGCAGGAGGCCTAGTGCATTAGCAGTGTTAGCTCGTGGTGGGATGTAAACAGCAGTTAAATACACAGCGCTAAACTCACGAGGTAAATAAAAAGGTCTGCATTTCACCATCAGCAGCTCAATGTCCTGCGAGCAGTGCTTTTCCGTCGTCTGTACGTCTGTGCACCACCGTTTGTTTACGTAAACACAGACGCCGCCACCTCTGTGTTTACCAGACGCTAAAGTCCGATCTCCCCGGTAAGCAGCAAATGATTCCAACTGGATCGCCGAGTCCGGTATATCCTCCGTCAGCCAGGTTTCTGTGAAGGTGAGGACACAGCATTCCCTGATCTCACGTTGAGCTGTAATCCTTGCTCGTAGTTCGTCCATCTTGTTTTCAAGAGAGCGGACGTTGGCTAGCAGCAGGCTTGGTAGCGGTGGCCTCGTCGCTCTAGCTTTTAGCCTAGCATGCAGGCCGGCTCGCTTGCCCCGTTTACGCCTCGGATGCTTTGCTCGCCGGGTATTCAGCTCACCAGGTCCGCAGGCTGCTGCGTTCTCCCGGCGCAGAAGAAAGGCAAAGTCTGAGAATAATAATAATAATGGCAGCAGCAGCTCTTCTCTCAAACTAATCTGAGGTCACATCTTGTTTAATGAATTAACACATTATGCTTCCTTTACTCTGATGCCACTGGATGCAAATTAAATACAATAAATACTCCAATGTGCAACGTAAGTTATCGAAAAGTGCCATATTCATTTCATATTTATTAACATTTTGTCTGAACAAAAATCATTGAAAAATCATGACCAATTAAAGAAAAACACCTTATTTCCCCCTTGCCTAACCAGCACTTTCACTGAAGCTACTTATCAGAGACCTTTAGTTTATTAAATGCCATCTGACAAAATTTAACATGCAGCGTTTTTATTGTGAAGGCAGGAAGTGCACTGTTTTGTCTTTGGGCTTGTCTTTGACAGCTGTGTTGAGTGGCCGAGAGCTGAAGCTGCATGCTAATAAAAATTGCCTCCTGAGCTTCATGGCTCCGGTCCTCTGGTCATGTTGAGCTTGCACAACGTCAGCGGACATCTTATATTATTTTTGTGGCGCGATTAACTGTGTGTGTGTGTCTTTAATGCAAAATTTTCATAAATTTCTTAAATGTACAGTGGAACATGGGTTAGCGTACGCCCGATTAGCATGTTTTTCTGTTAACGCAGAAGATTTACGCCAACATTTTGCCTCACTTTGTGTACATTTTCCATTTAGCGTACAATTTAACAGACGTCATGTTGTGGTATTAATACACTGCAGTCCAACTGTGTTCTTACAAAACATCCTTGTTAGCAGCCTATTAGCTTGCCACTACATGGAAACAGGAACCGGAAGTCAGCTACGTCGCCTGGCTATGATGTCATCAGCAGCTGACTGTAGTTTTTTGCTAAAACAATTAGGCCACAAATCTCAAGAATGTTAAAAAAACACATTTGTATAGTTTTACTATTATAGTTTTACATGCTTAAAACTATTTTAAATGCATATAAATGATGGATGAAAAGCGTAAGTGAACATTTAAGGTTACTTTGATTGAAGTCGTGATGATTTGTGCCAAAGACACAATGAAGCAGTGAGATAAACATGGACACCAACTTTGTGTTGTGCTGTTATTTCTTGAATTCATTAGTTTCTCACCTTCTAAATGCTGTCACTTGCAACTTTCTTTGGCTCCATTTTGGCAGATTTTGCAGCTGTGATCAAAAGAAAAGCAAAGACTTGAGGTGAGAAACACTCATGGCAGCTCATGGCAAAACACAAAGGTGATGTCTGTGTTGATCTCACTGCTACATCGTGTCGTTGGCAAGGTTCACGTCTTCAACAAAGGTAAAAGTAACCTTTCATGTTAATTTTGTTACGACTCGGAAGTAACCGGAGTTAGGATCCCAAAACCGAGAGTGACACGTAGTGGTGAAAAAAGGAATTGTTTAACACAAAAAGTGTCCGAGCAGGAAAAAAGCCAATACAAAAAATAACAGTTCAAAAACAGTCCAAACACAAGCCACGGGCCAAGCCACCTAAGGATAACACAAAAACACTGCTACAAAAGGAAGACAGGAAAAAAAATACACAAATGGCTAGCTCAAGGCGCTGCTGGAAAACCACAGCAGGAAAAACACAAATGCACAAAGGTACTAACTCTGCAGGAACTTCCTAGCAGGGAGTAAACACTTGCACTATGCGGAATAAGAACGAGATTAGACGTAGTAGCAAAAAAAAATTTTTTTGTCAATATTTTGGGCTTTCTGGATTAATTGGATTTACATTATTTCTTGTGAGAAAATTTTATTCAGTTAGAGTTCGTTTCGGTTAGAGTCGGACCTTCTGGAACAAATTAATGGTGCAAACCAAGGTTCCACTGTATGTCTTGTTTTTGTTGTTCTATGGACCGCATATCATTGATTAATTCAATCCCAGCCAGTTCAGTCTTCAGTACCAACCATTTTAGACAATTTTGATTGATCTCTGATCTTTCAAGGCACACAGACTGCTGTGTTCTATCTAAGGCTACTTGTATATCAACATGGAACCTACCAAAAGAAAGCTTAGCCTCCCGTCTTTCATCAGAAAAGTTTGTTTCTACCTTTTTCCATTCTTTAGTAATCAGCAGTAGAACATAGGTAAGTTTCAGGAAAATATCAGTTCCCGACTAGAAAAGGGAGAAAACCAGCTTTTTGTGAAAAGATACATTTCAAGCATAATTTTCACTTTGACACAAATATTTTTTGCTTTTGTGACAGCTCAAATATCTAAACAACAATACCAACATAAACAACACAAAAAGGGGTTGTTTTACATCAAGTAACTATTTACAAATACAACACCATGAACTATTTACAATTTTCACATTTGGAACTCAACTATCTGTGTGCACGCGTGTGAGCTTGTGTGCGCGTGCTTGCATTAAAATTTCCCTACAATGTGTAAACAATACACGCTCTCGCACTTTTTTTTGTCCACATGATCTCTGCCAAACTCTTATCAAATGCATTTGTGCCACCTTATGGCCGTTTTTATAGCTTAAAATTGCTCTGAATTGAAATCCATTAGTGGGGAGTTGCGTCATCGCCTCTTTTTGGCAAAAAAACCCTAAGGGACGTATAAATACGTTGGGATTGGGCGTTCGGGTCTATAAAAACGTATAACTACGTCTTTGGTATTGAATGAGCTCACTAATTTGAGCCATCCTCTTTGAGGTTGACTTATTTTACACTTGAATGCTATTTAAGAATGTTAAATTCGTACTTACTGTAGAATTGCTGTACATGGTTTTATGATGGCAACGGTGTGGCCCTGGAACTGATTATTTTTTATTTCCGTGGGGAAATAGTTTCTAAACCAGAACAAATCAGAGTTTGACCTGCATCCCAGAACAGACTATACTGGAGGTTCCATTGTATTCAGCTTTTCTGCTGTCAGTTTATATATGTTCCTCAGCTACTCCTTGTGTGTCTTGTTTGTGATGTCCCTGGCACACGGCTGGCTTGTATTGTTTGTACGGTACGTCCAATCACTTTCCAGGCATCCCTTCTGGTTGCGACACTCTTCTCTCAGAGTTATTTTGGTCTATGTCACACCAGACAAGCAGGGGATAAGTTGTAGGGATCAGGGAAAGCAGGGAGCGCCATGATCACATTTTCTTCCACTGTCAACATGGAAAGGAACACTGATGTATGCGCACGTCTTCTGCTTTGGTTGCTGTGGGCCGCTTGCCGAGACTTTCATTGAAAATGAATGACTGCCAGCTGCTTCTGTCGCTTGTGAATGTTTGCATGCACAGTAAACATTGTAGAAGGGGGAAATAAAGACACTAATTTATGCAGCTGAACTTGACTTTTTTGTAGTGGGGGTGGGGGGGCTGGGGGGTGGTACTTAAACATGTATTAAGGTTGTGGAACTAAAACTGACAGAAGGGAGGACGTTTGTGCGTTCCAAAAGTTATCTTGGTGTATCATGGAAGGATGCAACTTTCGTCAAGTTAATGATGTGAAATGCAGTAGCTGTTTTAAAAATATATTTTTTTCTATGAAGCATAATTCAGTTTTACCGTTCGTGGTAATCATATTCTTCAAGATGTTTCTTTCAATTTCATCCAGAAAATGATGTTTCACCAAGGTTTTAACATTGTGTTGTTTGTGACAGTTCTCTCTTTATAGTGCTTGCTTTGCCACCAATCTGAGGATTTTCAACAAGAAATCACAGTATTTGTCTGAGAATTGTGGTCAGAAGTTTACAAATAAGTGGGCAGCGGTTGATTCAATGAGTGAAACTACCACCTGCAGTCAATCACGATCACTACACGACATGACAAGATGGTTTCTTTTACCACACTTATTGAAAGATTTAAGTGAATGAATGTGCAGTATATATTTGAAGGTGTATGCAGGGGCGTATGACCTAATTCTGGGCCCCCATTCATCAGGGTGACCAACAGCCTGTTTTCCAGGGACATGTCCTGTTTTCAGCCATCCCGGTTTGGTTTTTATTTGTGTGAAGTGTTGAAAATATTCAGGTTTTCATCATTTTTCGTTTGGCACTCTGCTGCATGTGACATAATCCCTGCCGTGTGGGCGCTTTTTTTGCACCACTAATTCAAAAAGCCAAAGAAAAAGCAAAACACGCACAGAGGTAATCCTCTGACGCTTCGTGGCTTGAAGTCTTGTAAAATTGCACAACAGAGATTCAAATTCCAAAGTTCTTTCAAATTCAGAGGTCACATTTTTCCCCAAAATACAGGCGTCTCTTGTTATTTGAATGTTCACTGCATGGGTTCTGCTTGTTACTAAAGCGATTGAAGTGCATTTTGAGTCTCTCCTAAATCACAAAGAGTGGCAGTATTCTAGTGGTCATTAGGTGTCTGTAACGTTACATTGATGAGCCAATAGCCACCAAAGTACGCTGTCAATATTAACGTGTAAGTCTTCTTATCTTATTAATGTCTAAGATGCCTATTTTCTATTATTCTATTATGTCTAGTATATTGAGTAATACAAGTGTAAAGGTGACAAAAGGAGTATCTACAGGGCTCTAATAATGTTAAAACCCGTATTTAGAAGGCCATAAACAGGTTGTCTATGCTTTAACTACGAAAATATTACATTTATTAAATTGAATCCGACTTCGCAAAAATTTACGTTCGTAATTGGGTCAGCAAATGTGGACTGCAAATGGCCTCTGGGCCAGATTTGGACGCACTTGATTTAAGATCAGGGGCCACATTTTGATAGGATGCTACTAAAATGACATTATTTTGCCTCATATTACAAGTTTATTCGAGTAAAATGACTTTTTCTCTTAGTTTTTTTAAACTTTATTCTCGTAAAATTAAACCTGCTTTTTTTTCCCATTTCTGCAGTGTTTTTTTTTTCCAACTATTCATCTTTCTTCTTCTAATTTTTTTTCCTCATAATATTATGACTTTATTCCCTTTAAAATTTGGACTTTCCAAAGAATTTCCATTTGAATTTCCAAAAGAATAACTTTCCCCAACCTAATTTTTTAAAAATGACAACTTTATTTTGTTTTGTTTGTTTCTAAAAATATTAATAATAATAAGACTTATAAATAAATAAATAAATCTGTCTTCAATATTTCCACTCCATGCTACTAAAATGACATTATTTGTCGTCATAGTATTCCATGATATTCCCATAAAATTACGACTTTTCTCATTACAATACAACTTTTTTTTTACTTTATTTCTGCTGTTGGGTTGTTGTTTTTTTTTTGTTTTTTTTTTACATTTTCCACCTATTTCAACTTTCTTCTTGTAAATTTTCGTCTTGTAATCTTATGACTTTATTCCCATATTATAACTTTTTCCCCAACCTAATTTTCAAAAAATTACATTTTTCATAATATTATGACTTAAATTTTTTTTTAATCTTTAATGTTTCCACTCTATACTACTATATTTACATTATTTTTATATATTATTTTTAAAATAATTTTTTTCTCTTAATATTTTGACTTTATTCTTGTAAAATTACTGATTTTTTTTTTTGTATATTTTTGCCATTGTTTCTAAATGTAGTTTTCT
Organism: Dunckerocampus dactyliophorus; assembly: GCF_027744805.1. Lineage (NCBI taxonomy): Eukaryota > Metazoa > Chordata > Actinopteri > Syngnathiformes > Syngnathidae > Dunckerocampus > Dunckerocampus dactyliophorus. The sequence continues at coordinate 28,404,353 of NC_072827.1, forward strand.
TGTTAATTTGTATTTTTACAATGTGCCGCGGGCCACACTTTGGACATCCCTGCTTTAGATGCTCACAGAGCTGAACTCTCACTGTATTTGCCGATATTGCTCATACGAACGATTTGAATTTTTGAAAGCAAATGTTTTCTATAAGATGTTGTTTGAACTCCAAATCGTTCATATTTTGAGGCACTGGAGGGTCCACATGATTTGCAGCAGCCTATATTTGCTTGGCTATCTGCAGCTGGTGCCTGCTATACTTTGGCAGGTCAGAGCAGTGTGCAAAAAGTACAGTTTGTGGGCCACGGCAGTGTTATTGTAAACACCTGCGGCTATTTTGACACAAGCCTCCTGAGTTTAAAATCATTTGCTGATGGTTTAAATTAGGCAGCTGTCAGGACGCCTGGTTAAGACATATGTGTGTGTGTGTGTGTGTGTGTGCATGTGTTTCAGCTACCTTTTCCAAGAGGAATCAATAAAGAGACATGGCCAGGTGGAGGTGCAGTATTCCTGGGTTGCTTAATGTTTGAGTCCACAGTCTGGTGGTCTCAGTGGATTTTATGGACGTGTGCACGCCGGGTGAGAGATTTATTAGCTCGGTGACTGCTCCCACCCAGACAGATTGGAAGTGGGTGGAGCAGACCCCCTATCTCAGCTGTCACACATTGCCATGTCATCACTTTTTGCCTCTTATGACTAGCACATCTGCCACCTTCTTAATTATTTCTCTCTGTGTGGCCGAAAAGGAAATGTGAAGATCAAACGGAAATGGAGCGCACGGACACCATCGCTTATTCCGTCGTCAGGCAGCAAAAGTGTGTGTGTCAGGTCTAATTTATACAGTCGGTCCGCTGTTTGCAAAGTGCCTGTGAAGTCGGAAAATGGCAGCAAAGGCCTTTCTCATCTCCCCGCTGTAAAAAGCAGCCGAGTGAGTGAGCTGCAAATATTACAAGTGCAGCCGTGATTGGGAATCTTATTTCTTCTTGTCGAGGTTGACCGCTTGCCTGCAGCTCTGTCAGCCTTCCTCAAAGACATCAGGAAATAACACCAAACTGAAAATTCTAAAATGTATTCATAAGAAAATAAGGAGTGTGGTTGAGGGAAAGTTCATGGGCTGAAAGTACACATGTGTGATGTTTTCTTCCATTCAGCTCTGAGGCTGTGAGGGAGCCAGGAAAATGAGAGAGCTTATTCTGGCAGAGGAGGGAAATTGATAGAAAGGCCGATGTGGAGGCTCATGCATCTATCACATATGCAGGGGAGAGAAGCTGCTCCAGGGAGGTGCAATATATGCATGTTCCCTTTAAAAAGAAACAAATAGCTATTTTTATATGTTACTGGGGAGATTGTCATATATGCAACTGCTTGTACAGTATCACAAAAGGGAGTACACCACTCACATTTCAACATTTTTTTTTTCAATTTCAATTTTCTCCAGGGACAAAACTATAGAAGTGAAACCTGGATACAGTAATGCCTCCTTTATCACGATCAATTGGTTTCATACTGTACCAAAACGTGATAAATTAATTTCCGCACAGTACCATTCCTTATTTAGAAATAGAATATTTTCATAGTTAGAGCATAGACAACCTGTTTACGACCTTCTATACATGTTTTTTTTAACTTTATTAAAGCGCTCTAGACATGAAACACCACCCCTATAGTCACCTTACACTCGTATTACCCCAAATAATAGACATCATAACGGAAAATAAGCTTTTTAAGACAGAAATACGACTCATACTGGTGTGTGTTTCTGTAATTGTGTTCCGGTGGTTCAAACCTGCAATAAAGGCCTGTTGTTCCGGCAATCAAGTCTGGTGCTTGTGTGTCTCACTGAACATTACAGTAACGTTAGTGACACCTAGCAACCATCGCAGAATACTATATATCGTACCAGCATCTTTGAATGAGTCTTCTGAATGCCTTACATTTTTTTTCTAGTTCATTCAGCCATTTTTGGCTTGCTTACTTTAGACATAAAAATATGTAAAATGTGCTAAAAAAAATGCACATTTTATTTTACCAATAATTTTTACCAATATTCAACCACAAAACAGCATTATTTATTCATTAATATATTTTGGAAAAACTGTGACAGAGTAAAGCCGCAAAACTGAAGCGCGAAGTGGCGAGGGACGACTGTGTGTGTGTGTGTGTGTGTGTGTATGTGTGTATATATACACATATATATATATATATATATATATATTTTTTACACAATAGAGGTGTGATGACACATTCAGCTCACGAGATGAGAGGTCTACAAGACGAGATGAGATTTTACAATGACAAATTTTAAGAAAGGTGGTTCCAATTTTCAAAAAAGGAGACAAACACCAATTTACAAATTATCGACCAGTTTCCTTGTTACCACAATTTTCGAAAATTGTGGAGAAGCTATTTAATAATAGGTTGGACAAATTTATTAATAAGAATGAATTATTGGCAAGTAGTCAATATGGTTACAGAGCCAACATTTCAACTTCTATGGCACTGATGGAAATCACGGAGGAAATCACTACTGCCATAGACAACAGAAGATGCGCAGCTGCAGTATTCATGGATCTGACAAAAGCTTTCGATACAATTAATCACACTATTTTAATTTCAAAATTAGAAAGGTACGGAATTAGAGGTTTAGTCTTAAATTGGGTTAAAAGCTACCTAGCAAAGAGGAAACAATTTGTAAAGCTAGGAGAATATACATCTGGGAGTCTACACAATACGTGTGGAGTACCACAGGGGTCCATACTGGGACCAAAACTGTTTAACTTGTACATTAACGACATTTGCAAAGTAACTAACAACTTAAAATTGGTCTTATTCGCCGATGATACCACTGCTTTCTGTTCTGGTGAAAGCACACAAGAACTCATTAAAAAGGTCAAGGATGAAATGGTCATATTAAAGTCATGGTTTGACAAGAATAGATTATCTCTGAATTTAAGTAAAACTAAAATAATGCTATTTGGTAATAGTAGAAAGGACACGTACGACCAAATACAAATTAATGGAACGGATATTGAAAAAGTGGAAGAATATAAATTCCTTGGGGTTATAATAGATGAAAAAATGAGTTGGAAATCTCATATTAAATATATACAACAAAAGGTGGCGAGAAATATCTCTATATTGAATAAAGCAAAATATCTTCTTGATCAAAAATCACTCCACACTCTGTACTGTTCCTTAGTATTACCATATCTAACGTATTGTGTGGAGATATGGGGAAATAATTACAAAAGCAATCTTCACTCACTCACTGTACTGCAAAAAAGATCTGTGAGGATAATTCATAATGCCAAGTATAGAGAACATACAAACCCTTTATTTTTAAAATCACAGATATTAAAATTCGCAGATTTAGTACACTTTCAAACCGCTAGAATAATGTATAAAGTTAATAATAACTCGTTACCCAAAAATCTAATCAAGTATTTCTCAATCAGAGAGGAGAAATATGATCTTAGAGGAAAATTAAACCTAAAACATTTATATGCGAGAACAACGCTGAAAACCCACAGCATTTCCGTGTGTGGAATTAAATTATGGAACGGATTGAGTAAAGAACTCAAACAATGTACAGAGATGAGCAAATTCAAAAAACAATACAAGCAGTTGATGTTTGCTAAATACAAGGCAGAAGAGTCCTGATTGTTCTGTCAGGTTTGTTATTTTATTTTATTTATTTTTTTATTTTCTATTTTATTTTATTTTATTTTATTTTTTATTTATTTAATTAAATTTTATTTATTTATTTATTTAATTAAATTTTATTTTTTATTTATTTATTTATTTTTATTTATTTATTTATTTATTTTTATAATTTTCTTTGTTGTGTTTAAAAAAAAAAAAAAAAAGGGAAAAAAAAAAAAAGCTTTGTTCTTATTTATTTATTTAGTATTGTCATCATTATTATCATTATTATGAATGTTCTCTCTTTTTTTGGGGGGGGAGGGTTATCTCACCGTTATCTATTATGTGTTATCCTGACTATCACAGAAAACATGACATGGAATCCAGGAAGTGAACTACATGTACTGTACTAGATGTAGAATGGATGGGGGGTAGGATTAAATAAGCTTTGCTTCTTCCTACTCCTTTTGGACATGTGGAACTGTCAAAGAATGATTCACGAGATGTATTCCATTGTAACCTTCATGTTCAAATAAACTAAACCAAACCAAACCAAACCAAGAAAAGTACAATAAAAAAAAATATATACGACTGGACTTTTTCATTTAACTGAGTCACAAAACAATGCAGGTGCATTTTGAACTTTGCAGGAGTGCAACTACCTACTGTTTGAGGGGTATGCAGACACATTAGACACTTTTTTTGGGAATGTTTACATGTATAAATATTATTTCTTCATTCACTAATAAAATATAAGACTTTTATTAGGTAACATATTACAGCAGGTGATGTATCAGTACTTGTCTTGTATATTTCTTACCTAGCTTTTCAGTGTTAAGTTGCTGTGTGATGATTTTAGCGTTCTTTGTGAGTCAGACTATTATATTTAGTAATGACCTGCGATTTCCGATGGGTTGACAAGCGTGTCGTGAGTTCCCTTACAGCTCGTGATTGGCTCCTGCCAAAGAAAGAGCTACCGTTTCCTCACTGCCTCGCGAGCGGCACAGTATTTAAACGATTTGTAGTTGTTCAGAAGTAAAGGAGATGTCAAAAGATTAGAACATGGCCATAAATTAGCCGCACCACTGTATAAGCTGCAGGCTTCAAAGTTTTATTACACATGATGAAAACGCTCTAGGGTGTGCGCACTGCAGCTCCTATAGTGTGCGTGGTGGAGGGTGAGAGGAGGTGAAGGAGCGGGGGTGTGCCTAATCAGTGACATGGCTCTGTTATTGAGCATATTATTTACACATGCACATTAACAGCTGTTAAAGATGACAGTTGTAGCTGCTTCTGCTTGGACATTAACACTGCAGCTGTGTGTGTGTTGATTCATTTTGAGAGGATAGTAAATCTATATACTGCTATACAAGCTGTATACTCTTATGTATATCCAAGTTTCATTTCTATAGATTTGTCCCTTCTTAAGATATACTGTAATAAAAATGCTTGCTGAAATCTGAGGGGTGTCCTCACCCCTGAAGTTGAACACCCTCGACAATGGCTACTTCCGAATTCAACCAAAAACAGGAGAAACGCGCCTCTAACGTTGCACTGAACTTCGGAATTCACACAACATATCACACAACAGCTCAGTGCAACAAGCATTAAAACATTAACTTTGCTTTCTCTTTGTCTTTCTTATGGCTTTTTAAAAAAATTGCATATTGAAGCAAATTCTATGCATTTTTTGCCTAAATTAAGCATTTTTGAGCATAAAAATGGCTAAATGAACTAAAATACATACAGGCATTTAGAAGATGCATTCAAAGACTCTGTGAATGATATGCAGTATTCTACACTGGTCACTAGGTGTTAGTAGTGTAGTAGACACACAAGCACGAGACGATTGCCGGAACAACAGGCTTTTATTGCAGGTTTGAATGATCTCACAACAGGCACAATAATCCCTAATAAAAATCTCAATGAAAAACACGGGCTACTGTTGCTGCAGTGACTCATGCCACACTAAACCTCAAATCTGACGTCACTTCCTGTCCGTCCACCACTCAGCTCCCCTAGGGAACACATTTCTATCAACACACACACGAGCACAAGTCTTATTTATGTCTTAAATGGCTTATTTACTCTTATTATGCCTATTATATTGGGTAATATGAGCGTAAAGGTGACTATGGGGTTCATGTCTAGAGGGCTACAAGGGCTATTAAAAACATTTAGAAGGATGTAAACACGTTTTCTATGTTACTAAAATATTCTATTTATGAATAAGAAACCTACTTCACGGAAATCCACTTATCACGACCTCTGGAAACAATTAACTGCAATAAACGAAGGATTACTGTAATGGCTTACTTTGTGTAATTTCCAATTTTTTCCATAAAACTATATCTGCATTGTAGGTCTTTATTCAGGTGTCGTTCTTTGTAAATGTGGGTCTAATTCGCCTTTATAGTACTAAAATGTACATGAATTCATATTAGATAGTATTGCATATAGTAACACAGTATAACAGGAAATGAGTAAATGAATATAGTATTAAAAAAATGAAGAGCCTTCCACTATCCTTGTGTTGTTTACCACAGTGGCTTAAAATGAAATTATATTTCACAGCTGTCGGGGGAGTGCAGGAAAAAAAAGGAAACAACAAACACTTGCTTATCCCTTACCGTTGCTTTAAGGCGCACAGCCTCTTTCAGACAAAATATCAATAGGACGACATTTTCATCTGTCTGTCCGGGTCAAATTGTAATGAAAATGAAAATCCTCCCACAGGCTACGATGACGACGCTCACATCGCTCAGATCAATATCAAAAATATGACTGGAATGTTTCAAGTCGACTCAGACTGCGAGCCCGAGGAGTGCTCATGCTTTCATAAAGACTCCCAGACAAGTGATTTATCGTTGTATTTACCAGACATCTGATGAAAACACCCCCCGCCCCCACCACTTGCTTAAAAAGTTCTACAAAAAGGGCAGCCATGTTGTTCCGTCAACTTGTGAGAGCAGAGGGTTTCTTTTTAAGCGTGTGATCAAGGACAAGGTCGGAGCTGTTTAATGGGGGTAAACGTTTGTTCCCCTTTCAAAGGTTTGTACAATGTTAATGATCTTAATAGATGATGTTATCCCGCTGGGAAAGTAGCCATCATATATCCTCTGCAAAGGCATCTTGCAGGACAAGGGCATGCTGTAGATGCTTAGTACCAAAGGCATTTCCACAAATCACTTCACGTGTGACACGATGATGTGCTCACTGATAAGCGGTCGCACGTCAGCATGGCACCTTGTGTAGTTCATTAGTTGCAAAATACACGACACGTGAAACAGTGTAGCGTTTTGCCTGTAGTAAGGTATGACTGCTGCTGCTCATGTCTGCCAGGTCAACGTGCTCGCGTTGAAGTTGACCTTTGAGGCGCGTGCACTCACAAGAGGTCACGTACTACATGAGTGTACACCCCCCCAGGGTCGCAATGTGCACAGTGTCAAATGCGCTGGAGGATGCACGTCTATGACGCAGCAATAACACGCACCAGCCACAACATTAGGTACACCTGCGCAAGTTAATGTGATATAATCATAAAGGAGATGAATCAAATATTCTGCTTTGAACAAGACAGTGACCGAGGTTCAGGTGTTTGTCTGACCACATCATGGCCTGTGGGAGTTTCTGCAATTAGCAGTGTGTACTCTGACAACAAGGAGTTACTAAATGGCAATGAATGCCCTTACGCCCTGATGTGATATCAAATATTATACTATATTAAGCAAGCTTATCTAAGCATAAATCAACAATCATTCACAAAAGTGAAAAAATGTTGCAGAAGAGCATTTTTCTTTCTCCATCCTCATGCTATGTAAGTGGGAGGCAAGTAACATGCATGCTATTTCATTCTGAGGTGAGGGGGAATGCTTTCATCATGATGAAGAGCGAAAACAAACCAAAAGACAATAAATTCCTCTAACAAAAAGAGAAAAAAATCTTGTACTTTATTTTGTTTATCTGTGCTTATGTTAGCTAGCACGCTGCTTCCTGGTAAGTGGGGGAGGGCCTACACGATGACATGTTTGATTCTGGGGCAGGAGAGAAGAATTTCATAACGACTCAAACTTAAACAAATTCAAAAAGAATCTAAAATCTTGTAGCACCATATTATTTGCTTGCCTGTCCATATGTTGTGATTATGGAGCATCATGACAAACAACAAAGAAACAAAATAAATTCCCCTAAAAAAAGTGAAGAAATTCCAATGCCGTGTTTTTGTTTACGTGTCTTTCCATGTGTAAGCTAGCAGGCTACTAGCAGGCTACTTCCTGGTAAGTGGGGGATGAAGTAAGATGACGGGAGCGTACCATGTTGGGGAATATAATTGTGATTCAAATGGAGATAAGAGAAACTACATTGAAAAATCATGCTGCAGCATTTTTTGGCAGGCTACTTCCTGGTAATTGGTGGATAATGTAATACACTCCTGAGCAAAACTTTAAGGCCAGTTGAAAAATTGTACATTTTGCACTGTTGGATATTAAGGAGGTTCTAAGTAGAATTTCAAAATGCAAATAAATAAATAGGAGTGAGAGAAAAAATATTGAGTAAGCAATTGTTTGCAAACCACCATTAAAGCGAAATAGGCTGTTAATAGCTTGAAGATCATAGCTTGAAAAACCCGAAACCCTACTAAAATAGAAATCAAATATTTAAACAAGGTTTCAGTAAAGAGCAGCTACGCCATTCTTGTTAATCACGTGGAAAATTGGTTTGGGCATGCTTGATGCCAGTGGGAATGTTGTTCCAGGTGGTGAAGATGGCTTCATGTAGGGCATCCACTGCTTGGAACTGATGTCCATTTTTGTAAACTTGCCTTGCCACCCATCCCCAAATGTTCTCAGTCGGATTTAGATCAGGGGAACATGCAGAAAGAGGGATGTTAATCCTCTGGAAGAAGTCCTTTGTCAGGGGGGCATTGTCAACTGCAGCGTTGTCCTTTTGAAAAAGGCAGTCATTACCAAACAGATGAGGGCCTTCAGTCATGAGGGATGCTCCCTGCAATATCACCATCTATCCATCTGCCATTCGACACCCCTGCACAACCTGAACCTTCATTGTTCCCTTGAAGGAAAAAGCACCACAGACCAAGATGGCGCCCCCTCCTCTAAGTGGGTGCAAAACTATTTAAGGCGGGATCTCCTTGTCATACCAGTAACGTTGGAAGCCATCAGGACTGTCAAGGTTCCATTCTTTTCTCATCAGAGAATCAAGCTATCTTCCTCCTTTCAATGTCCCATGTCATGCTAATTCCAAACGGGCAATTTTGTGTCGTTGAAGGAGACGAGGCCTTTGAAGACGTTTTTTGTTCTTTATACCCTTCTCTCACAGTTGCCATCTGATGTTTATTGGACTGCACTCATTGTCCCGTGTCTTGATGGACAGCGAATCGGATCCTCCAGCTATCCTACTGATATTTTTGGGGGTCTACCACTTGACTTTTTTGTTCCATAACCTAATAAGTTTAAAATGACTGTCTTACTGCCTCCAACCTCAGCAGCCATGGCGCGCTACGAGAGGCCTTGCTTACGCAGCTCAACAGTCTGGCTGTGTTCAAAGAGAGAAAGCTTTTTGCAATCTTTCTTTGCAATCATGAGATCATAAATACCTGACAGGAAATGACATTGAATCCACATTTTTACCAAGATTTTGGCTTTTAAAGTATGTGGTCTTAAACTTTTGATCAGCTGATGAACAGCTTATATCACTTTAATGCTTGCATGCAAAAAATTGCTTACGCAAAAATGTTTTTTTCTCACTTCATTTCTTCTTTTTGCATTTTGAAGCTCTGCTTAGAACCTGCGTAAGATCCAACGGTGCGACATGTAAATTCTTGCAATTTCTTAACTGGAGTATATTATTATAGTGTCTATAGTTTTTAATTGAATTAAATATTTAAGTAATTAAATATAATGTATTTAATTATATACGTGAACGGCCCTACATTATTAAATATAATGTAGGGCCGCACGGTGGTCTAGTGGTTAGCACGTTGGCAAATACAGGAACAGCCTGGAGATCAGGAAGAGGGTTCGATTCTCCCCTGGGCATTTCTGTGTGGAGTTTGCATGTTCTCCCCGTGTGTGCGTGGGTTTTCTCCGGGCACTCCGGCTTCCTCCCACATTCCCAAAAACATGCAGGTGAGGTTAATTGGCGACTCTAAATTGTCCATAGGTATGAATGTGAGTGTGAATGGTTGTCTATATGTGCCTTGCGATTGGCTGGCGACCAGTCCAGGGTGTACCCCGCCTGTCGCCCGAAGTCAGCTGGAATAGGCTCCCCGCGACCCTAATGAGGATGAAGCGGTATAGAAAATGGATGGATGGAAATATAATGTATTAATATACATGTACTACTTATATAAAATAGGTAAAAAAAATATACAAGACTACATCAGACTACATCACAATCATCACCATTAGGGATGTGTACCGAATCTCTTCATGTAGCATCCTGACAGATGACTGACGCGCTTTTTAAACTGCATTGCCAACGTTAAAACTCCAACAGCAGTGTTCAGTTCCAAAACGGCACACATGTTTCGCCGTAGCGCTCCACAACAGCAACACAGCGCTTTCTCATTTTCAACCAATTACGGTCACAGCCAGTGAGATGCATTCACAAACAGCGGAATTCTCAACATCAATGTGATAACACAAGCAGGGTGTTTTTTTTGCATGCTCCCCGTGTTTTGTATTCCTGCTGGTTTTGCTGTGTGACAGTTTCTAGTGGATTTTATTTCATATTGGTGAATTTATGACTTCGTTATCATTTTATTTATATTATTGAAGTATTTAAATGACTATTCTGTCACTGATTGACTGTTCAACTTGCATGTCACAACATTCTGTAAAAATCAAAAGGCGTTTGGCCAAAATTTAGATTTTTTTTTGGACAAAATCAGTATGTTTTCTTTTTTTTTTTGAGTACTACTATTACTAGCAGGCTTAAGAGATACTAGGGACATTTTGTGTCATTCAGTTTTTTTTATTTCCAAGTCATTTTAGCTGTGTTGAATGAATATAGGTCAGAATTTGCCAGGGGATATTAATTTTTAAAAACATCCAGCATAGTCATCACTGTTCCTTAAAATTAGCCTAAAATAGCAAAACTACACAAAAACTGACGCATTTTTTCTGAATGACATTGTCGTACTGAAAACTATTGAAAATTCCATTTTTTAATCCCAGTTTTGTCAAAACATATATGAATGCAACTCTTTACGTCTGTCCTGGTTAGGCACTGCAATGGGGGCGCTAGGCAGGAAAAGGTGACGTAATCTTCTCCGAGGCTGTGGGCATGTAGATGTGCGCGCACACTAGTCACGAGAAAGTGACAGGCATTAACGCCACGCCCCCTTTAGAGGCCGAACGGCAAATCGCACTCAGTTTTACTCACAATCTGTTCTCTGAAACCACAATTGGTAATATATGCTAGCCGGTGGTAGTGTTCTTATATTTATCGGGTGAATACTGCATAATTTGGACCCAAGGAGGGATAGCACCTTTAGGATTTCAAGTTGGACAAATGGCATGTTCATATTTTGTTCCCATTCAAAGCATGCAGCAACATTTGACACTTTTTACTGTTTTCTGCAAGAGTGCCGTGCTTCTTGAAATGATAGGTGCGTGTCCCTGTTGATGTTGGATAATGGTGTGTGTCTGTGTGTGTGTGTGTGTACGTTTATTTCTTTTTAAATAAATTTAACATACTGGCCATTTTCGGGCTGTTTGAAAAGACTGACTCGTTTAAACCAAACATTTTTCTGTGATTCGGCACAAACGAGTGAGGAAATTAAAAGGACCTCTTAAATGTTAATCAATATAGTGATTAGTGTCAGGATGTTTCTAAACATAAAAAAACAGTCAATGGATGTGCTACATCCTACATGACCTGGAGTCACCAAGTCAGCTAATGTGTGTCTTTATACAATCTTATGTCACGGTCATGCGTTCATTAATACACATAACAAGGACCTAGTCAAACTGTGGGAACGATATGAATCTTGTGGCTGCAAATAAAACAAGCAATATTTTTTATAAGGGGGTGAATTGAGTATGGAGCTGAAGCTGAAAACACTAACAGTAGGACATCTAATCCTGCTTTATCTTGTTGTTAAAAGAAATGGCGTTGATGGGATGTGCATACAGTTTAAACATGCAATAAAGATGCTTTTGAAATGCTTTAATGAGACAACTGTCACTTGATGATTGTTTATGTCTTGTCTGAAAAGTGTCTCCATGGATTAGTTGGTTTTACGGCTGATTTCACTCCTATGACTAACGCTGCACTGCTTATTTTTAGAGCACAATTAAGCAGGCGTAAAGGGGTACAGCGAGAACAAGACCGCATCCTTTGTGATTTTAATGCAAACCAAAATAGAGTGGTGCTACAGTACATTGTGTTAATTGCAATTTACCATGCATCCTGGTGAAGAAGCTAAAGAAAATACATTTTAATGTTTCTTTTTGGGAATGTGGAACATTCAGTAGTTGGTTTTCTGGATATGAAGATGATCCAATGCTAGTATAGCATCATGTCTTTCGACTTCTATCGTCAATTAATTTAATGAATGTTCGTTTTGTTACTGCATGCTCGCTAATTGCGGAGACGTTGTCCTGTTTTATTAGTATTCCCAAAGTGATTCTTTGCTGGAGAATCCAAATGAGAATTAGAGTTTTACCCTTCCCTGCATCACAATTTTGTTTTACTTGGCCGTGTAATTCTTCATTGAATGATTCCATCATCATTTCAATTTAGTCATTAATGGAAAGCTTGGCAGCTGTCAGAGATTTGGCAGGAATAGTAAATTGACAATTCTCACCTGACGGGGGAGAGAACATGTGTCACTTTTTTTTTGTCGTGTGTGGGCTGCATCACATTTTATGGGCATGGTACAACAGTGTAATTGTTAGGGTGATGAGAGGCTCTGTGTGGCCAAATTAGTTCCGGAATTTTGAATAAGAGAGGAAAAATGCCCATCTCAGAGGCAACAATTGTGGAGCCCAGTGTTCAAAATTGGAAGCTGTGTGTAAATTCATGGCCAAAATACAGTCCAAGGATAGTCTCATTTTACTGATTGACAGAACACACACACAGCGCTTGAAACAGTGATTGCCGTTCCCTCACAAATTGTGTGTGAATGCTAAGCGACCAGCCAGAATGCCAAAGTAAGAATACTGGCTAATCAATCAAAACACAATCAAAATAGATAGATTTGGTGCAAGTAAGGGGTTGAATGCTGTATAGAGAACAACGTCAGAACAATCGCATGAGCATTACTATTCATTTCTTACCACGGGCAACTACAATTTAACTTGATCAACTATGGGGAAAATTAACAACCAAGTGATAAGTATTTCTTGAAATAATCTCTCAGAATGTTCTGAACTCTTGTTTCAATGCCTGTGTTGTATTGCTAATATCAGGTTGTTCCTCTTTAGCCCACAAACTAGACAGGATTGAATCAACAGCGCCTCTGCTGGTTGCAGCCAAGTAGCGCACTCCATTGCTTAAAGACATTAATGAACAATCAATCATGAAACTATCGACTACCAATTATTCAATAAATGGATTGTTACCTCAATCTCAAGTGATATCATCGGGTACCTTTCATTGGACAATTTTAATACATGCTATGACAACATTGTCAAATTATTGCTTTATTTTGATGATCTTACCTTTCACATTCTTGCAGAAAGTGTCCCAACTTTTCGGAGCAGAGCTGACAAAAATAATAACTCACCTGTCTGTAAGACGGGTTTGGATTCACGCAGGCATTTTCTGATCCCTGCATTCATTTCCTATACTGCTCATCTTAGGACAGAGGTCTGACTCCAACACTGGACTGGTCACCTGTCAATCACAGGGCAGTTGTGAAAGAGACATTAATTGACAAGTGGCTACGTGAAGCACTACACTACCAATGCCAATTCATTCAGCATTCATAGCGTTACATTCACAAAATAGTCTGGTCTGGGCAGTCAGAGTACGCAAGGAGCAGGACAAAACGTTTACCGGTACTTCTTATATGGACTAACTTTGTCTTCTGATTCACAGGCGTGACACGCCAAAGACCTGATATCCTTCGGTGGGAAATCGGGTGCAAAGGCGTGCAGAGATCAACATCCCAGTTTGGATCACCCAGCCGGTCCCTCCGCACGGATCAAGCCTGTCAGCCCACAGAAGGTCACGGCACAGGTGGACATATGGGAACAGTGTGTCTGACAAGGAGACTCCCTAAAGGGCAGATTCTCATTAGTATGAAAAGCATCATTGCACTAGTCACAAAAATCAAGATTCAAATGTCACATTCTTCTCAGCCACTCATCACACCTGATGAACGTTTTAATCACAATGTTCATAAATAATATCACTGTACACATCATTTTAGCGGCATACATGGGTTTCCCATGAACAGTGCAAAACTGAAGGTGAAAAATCCATTGTTGAGAAGTAGAAGCATTTGATTTATAATGTATTAAAAAAAAAGTTATAAAACATAGCATGTCCTTTTTTACATCATTGCAACAGAAGACCTTTCCAGAATTTATCATGACCACACACCTGAGCATCTGATAGCGCAGGCAAAAAAAGGGGTTCTATTAGACCTTAGAACCAGTGTGCTAAAATATGCAAATAAAAGGTTTTGCAGCATTTTTCTCCACTTATCCTTCCCAATGGTCATTGAGGGAATCGGAAGGCAAGTTGCCTTACTGGCCAGTGAGCTAAATGGCTGATGAACAGCCCTTCAGTTCCTCCATTCAGACAGCCTAAGAGTCCTTGTCTGAACAGTCCATTATCTTTCAGCCTGCTAGCCCCGCACCATCACACCCGTGCAAGTATGCTTTATCCTTTACCATTTTGCTGTTAAGTGAGACACAGCTGTTTTGCTGGATCTGAGATTTTATGTCTCCATGTTTTAAACAAACAAAAACAGGATCCTGACTTCATGGTGGACGGCTCAGCAAACACTTGACTGCTCTTTGGCTTTGTTCGGCCATCTCAGCTCTGAGCGCGTCTCGTGTCTTCCTCTCAGTTCTTCAGCTGGATGTGCGACATCGCAACCCAGAAGACATTCAAGGTCATTACTTATTCACAGACAGCAGCAGGTTAATCTGGGAAAAGAAAAGCAGAGCGCTTACAAAGACTGTTTGCGTAGCCTATTTAAGGTTGCTGCAAGTGAACTTGTTCTCAGCAGAAATGAGAGTTGCAGCATTTTGCATTATTAAAAACATGTCTGGTGTCCTTTCTCTTCATTACACAGCAGTGTACCTGCTCCACTGACGGGCATGCGATGATTTGAAGGTCCTCTCCGCTGTATTCCTCCTGGAGCAAAGAGTGCAGTCTTTGGAATACCTGCTGGATATTATTCTGTATGGGGAAAACACGTTTAAAGTTTAACAAGTTGAACAGATAATATGAACAAAATCTTACAGTAATTAAAGGTAGAAGATTAGTGGACTGATTTAACCTTTGACTTTTATTTGGCATTTTGTGTCAATAATAATCTGGGAGGTTTTTGCTTCACAAAGGGTTTAAAACTTGCATTGTGTACAGTCATTTTCAAAGTGTAAGGTGGGCCTCCCCTGCAAAAACTTAAAATTCTTAAAACCTGCTAAGAGAATTTACAGATTATTGGCAAAATTAATAGATTTTTTAGTCCCTATTGACAAAAATGCAGCCCTTTTATGTTTTCAGAGTGGAGGGTCATTGTGCCACATTTTCAAAACCTTTGCTCTGGCAGTACTTTGACCAGTCTGACTCTAAATATCATTCAAAATGAACAAAATTCTTTCTTCAATACTGTACATAACAATGATCCATGAAAGACACAAGGAGATCTGCTGAAAACTGTAACTGGCAAGATTACAAGAATCACACCTCTAATTAATGAAAATTGTGACCACAGGAAGCTTAAAAGGTTCTTACACTGATCTGACCTTCGACCCCAGCCATCCTGCATCCATTTACTTAGTAAAATTAAAAGGTTACCTGCTTGGATACAATACCTATTGTAATATTTAACAAGATCATTTCAAAAGTGATGAAAATGATCATTTTGATGCAAGAATTGGACCTTTGATATGGGTTGTAAATTGCCCCTAGAAGAACGACAGTAAGATACAAAATCAGGCAGCTATCTTAGATCATACACCAATAACAGCTTGTATAAATGTCAGTGAGGACAATGTTTATATACAGTTTAAGTGGTTTGACCTCATTGTGTCAGATCCCCTAAAAGGGAATACATTTCTACAGGTTTGAAATTGTCACCAAGCAAAGCACAGTACCTAACTCAACCTTTGCCCTTAGTTTCCTCAGTCACCCAATCAAAAATGAATATATTCAATTAATCCTATTACCACACTAACAAGCCTCTGCAAGTGAACTTGACACGTGAAAAGCAATGTTCCTTCATGTGAGCTAAAGTCATTTGCTGGTCTTTGCACTACAGTATTTACAGCACTGAGACTAAAGTGATTAACTGAAATATGACAATGATCTTGCATACACGATTTCAAGCTGAGAATATGACCAAATGTAACATTGTTTTAATTAGGTAATGACCAAAGTACAAATGCTGGCTATCCGGAATATAAGAGTGAGTTCTGAGCCACGTACCCGCACTGGCTTGAAAAGGATGAACTCAGTGTCTCTGTTGGCCAAGTACAAAGTCATGCTTTGCAGCGTGCTCGGCAGCTTGTTCTTCATCACCCGGTAGGTTGCCATCACCAGGTCGTTGATCTTTGCTGAAAGGAGAGGGGGAAATAAAATGAGTACGGAAATACAAACACACCCTAGAGCGCATTCAGCAAACGATGAGATGAATTGCAGCATTATGCTAGTGGCCTTTCCCCGAGCCCAAAACCTACCAGGCTGAGCCCAGGGCTGCTGAGACAGCGTGTATGCTGGGCCGCCTTCGATGGCCATAGTTTTGAGAGCTGCAACCTGGGTAGAAATCAAATAATAGTTTTGTGACAGCCTTGCAAACAAGCACAAGAAACACAATCATCTTCACTGTGCTGCAGAGTCAAACCGATTAACTACCAAATTGAGCCAATTTTGTTCATTTGACAATTGAACAATTGGTGGTGTTTGCAGAAAAATGACAATGGGAATGAGTTGGGTGGGAGGAAGCGGGAAGAAAAAGGTGGGTAGCAAATGATTGGAAGTGAATTGTATTCAAAGAAAACAATAGGGGAGCATCACAAGTGCATATCCCCAGCTGAAGGGAAGACATTTGTCTGCAGTCAAGAGCAACTAAGACAAGTATCAATCCAAATGGATTTCAATAAACTTAAAAGCTCAGAGCTGAAGGTCAGGACGTGGTTTCTCTGCCTGAGGACATGTCTGGCGGTTACCTTGGTGAGAAACTCCTCAAGGTTCCGCGTGAAGATCTGAGTCTGCTGCTGAATGAACTGTTCGCAACTGAACTTCAGGTGTCGGTCCACGTCCTTCTTGGAGTCGATGTAGTGCTCCTTTATCTCCGGGGTTCCCTGTAGAGCGGAGAAAATGATGCTTTCAAGTGCAGGCTCCCTTGGCAGACAGTAAATGGCATGTAGAATTGAAAAAAAGGACAAAAGGACGAAAGAAATAAAAACCTCCAACAGGAATTCGAGAATGGCGTTGTGACTGTTAAGCCGGAAGAATTTGGGAACAGCCTTCGGGTTCAGGATTTTGAAGGCAGCGTCTTGACAAAGAGCAGAGAGATGAAAATCAGGGTGCAGCATTGGAGTGCCCTCTAGTGGCACAAATCAAATATGACCTTGAATGAAGGTGGTGGGAGGAGCAAATGTGCCCTGTGAGCCAGCAGTTAACGTACATTAAGGTGTTGGATGACACTGTAATTTCCACATTAATTGTTGCCAGCGGTGCATGTCACAGGCACAAGTTGCTTAATGAGCATGGGAATGTAATGAGTGGCTTTGTGGAGCTGAACGCCAACGTTCGCTGGCATCTTTAATTATCTTACCTCGCGTTTTCTTCAGGTCCAGTGAAATCTCCTTGATGGCAAAATCAGTGTGAAATGGAGCAATCTGTTCACGCATTATCAGCAGGTGCTTGATCAGGAAAAGCTGCCCATCTATTTGTGTCTACAGAAAGCGAGAGAGCACGCTGTTAAAATCCAGCACTACACCACGCTGCCAAAGACAAAAGGACTGCAGAAAACGTAGAAAGAGCAAGCAGATGATAAGGAAATTCGGCTAATTAATAACTTCTGCATAGCCAAAATTGGAAAGAGATGTGATGCTGTGTGGAGGCAAAAGAAGATATCTGAGGCCATTTATTGCTCAACACTTTATTAAAGACTGGAGGGAGCGAAAAAGGTATGGGGAGGACACTTGTCCCCCGAAATTGATGTTGCCGCATTAATTCTAAATGTTAGGTTGAAACGGGGCAGGCAGCGCAGACATTAACAGCAAATTTGAAGGTGAGAGTAGCCCATAAATAAAAGGACGGTTCGCTGAACAGTCTGCAGAGCATAATAACGCCGCCATTACAATAAACTTTAAATGACATCCCAGCTGCTTTGGTTAAGTACCCCAGTTCTAATGAAGTAGAATTAGGCTGGAAGTCGTCTACAGCATCCAAAGACAGGCATGGGTTTCTAGCTGGTTTTATAATAATACAAAATTGGAAAAGTACAAAACTTCCTTTGAGCGAGTGTGCCAAACCTTGTTCTTAAGGATGCTATCAGAGGCTCTCAGCAGGGACTGGATGCAAGCAGATAAGGCTTCTTGAGATAAACCCTGGAAGACAGCTCTCTGGAAAAGGCAACATAATGGGGATGGGAATTGAAAAGAAAAAAATCTAAATATGCGAGGATATCCTATTGTGTTCAAATGGCACTCACATCTATACATCTGTACAGCTTGGACAGGCAGACCAGCGTCCGTCTAACTGTAGGGTACCACATGCCATGCAAATCGGCGGGAGAGACGGACGACTGCAGGCGGGACGCCTCTGCTTTCCCTGTAAGTCCTCATTCATGTAGAAGAAAGTCAGGCTTGTGATTACAGCACCAGAAGTGTTTAATTTAAAAAACATCAATGCGGTAACACATACCGGCATTGCTGTTTCTTCTCCCATCAGGATCCTCAAGCTGAACATCCGAAAAGACGGACACCTGGGACATTTGCTTCATCTGCTCTTCCTTCAAACTCTGAGCAATTTTCTGATAAGAAGTGCAAAAGAGTGGGGAAAAAAATGCTATAAAAAAAGCACAGAGTATTACGAGCAGAATTTACAACCAAAGATTTATATCTTTCTGTTGTGAGGATCTTTACAATCCCTATCAGCAACGTGAACCTCACCTCCATCATCTCCAGTTTTTCAGGATAGGCCAGATCCCCCGGGGCAGGGTTGTAGCCCTTGATGTCCGTCTGGATGTAAATGTGCGTCCTGTAGACGAGCCTCTCCTGCACATCCTCCAGCATCTGCTTCACCACGGTGTCGAAGGCCCCCAGCTGGCTGGCTGTTTCAGTCAATGCAAAACAACATATGTGTTTTTCTGCTTTCACTTTAAATACAAATGACTCTAAATACTTACAACAAATACTAACAACTGCTATGGAATGTAATTGTGATCTGTAACAGCTTTATACACTCGCTGGCCACAATACTTTTAATGCAATATTATTTTTGTTATGGCAGAATTTTTGATACAGCCCTTGTATTATCTTATTAAACAATGCAAGTGTACTTAATGTTGTGGCTCCTGTACAACATTCAAATAGCTTTGAGAACAAAAGATTCCACTTACCATTGTTGTGAACGTGGTCCTCCAGGATCTCGTTCTTGAGGATGCCACAGAGCTCAGACAGAGTTTCCAGGTGGATGATGTGAATGATCAGAGGCCGCAGAACGTCATACAGAGACGAACACAGCTTCTCTAGCAGCTCGCTGTCATGAAAATAATATGAAACCCCTTTTAATTGCCTTGTTCCACTGAAAGAATTCTGAAGTTACACTGTCTGAATTCTAAAATAGGACTAATTTGCTAAAAATACATTTGCATCTTGGCAGGCAACTGTTTCCTTTCATAGACAGCTATGCCATTATAAAACCTTTATAAAATGACATTCTTTTAATTAGCATTTTAACCGTGTAGGTGCCACAGTTTTTTTCTCCAATGTTGACATTACTATTTCAAAAGGTTGTAGCTTGAAAATGGTCAGAGATATCGGCATACTGTAAATGAGAAAAAACATCAGCATGACCCAAACTTTGCGATGGGAGTAAATTCACTCATTTAATTTGCATATTATGACATCACCAGGCTCAGAATTTGTCAGATAACTGTCTCCACGATACCAGCCAATAAAAAATGTCTGATCCACTTCCTCATCTTGCAAGCAAACCCAGCCATCATCATAGTCATTCACAGCGGGATCTTGAACACCACTGCTGCCTCCACCACATTCATCAGGTCATATCTATCCATTAGCAGTGCATTTTCTGCTGAGGAGTCTTCGCGTATACTTACTGATTATGCGTTTTTTTTTTTACATTCCCGCTATCCCCCTCACCATTAGCGGTGTATTGACACCCACCACGTCCCCTCCTGCCACCCCAAACACAGTGAAGCATATGCTGCGTGTGGACTGTCATGGTGAGCGGACTCGTCGCTGCACGTGCATAGGGCTTCAAAGTCTATTATAAACTTATAAACTTTGAATAGAATTTTAAGATAATAGTGGTCAATGAGGCAGAGTCATCAAACAACTGTTGAGCAGCTAAGATAAATGAATTTACAGTAATCCCTCGTTTATCACAGTTAATCGGTTCCAACCCAACCATGATAAGTGAATTTCCACAAAATAGGATTTGTTATTTACAAAATAACACCCTAATAGTCACCTTTAAACTAGTGTTAGCCAATATAGGACACATAATAAAAATAAATAAGACATTTAAGACATAAATAAGATTCGTGCTCATGTGTGTTGCAATAATTGTGCTCCCTCTGGGAGGGGCGTGTCATGTGGGGGTTTAGAGTTGAGTTTTAGCTTGGCGTGTGTTACGGCCAAAATAGTAGCACATGTTATTAGCGATTATTCTGCCTGTTGTGAGAAATTCAAATCTGCAATAAATGCCTGTTGTTCTGGCGATCAAGTCTGGTGTGTGTATCACCAAACGTTACAGTAACATTACTGACACCTACCTACCGACCAGTGTACAATACTACATGTCATTCACAGCATCAATGAACGGCTTCTATATGTATTTTAAATTCATGTATCCATTTTTATGCTTGAAAACCTTAATTTAGAAAGAAATATCTAAGATTTGATTCAATGTGCATATTTTTAACAGGCCATATTCAACCACAAAACAGCCTGATTTAATAATTAACTTTTCTTTTTATTTTTGAAATACACAGCGATAGAGTGAAGCCGTGAAATCCAAACCGCTAAGTAGCAAAGGATGACAGTATATACAATTTTATTTCAATCTAGAAGTTATTTTACTGATATTAAAAACATTATTTAAAAAATATTGTTATTTTTCCTTCGATTTGGTTGTAACAAAAGTGGGTCTTGAAAAAGCTGGGTTGTCTTATATTCACAGTCGTCTTATAGTCAAGTCAACATGGTATTTCTGTTTGTGATTAATCCTTTTGATGCTCACTGGGCTGAAGCCTAGCGAGTTTAGCTGAGGTCTCGCAATACGACCGCGGTTCAAACTGTAGGTTTTTGTGCAACTTTAGAAGTACATTTTCTCCAGAAACGAGGCTAGAAGGCAGGGACTACTTACTCTAGCTTGGGTGTGGGCTTGGTGAAGAACTCATTATAAAGCTGATGTTCATCCTGGCACACATGCACCATAAAAGCACAGCCACTGCGGACCTGCACAAAAAGCACAAGATTGCTTGAAACCCTCCCCCAAAAAAAAAGACAAGACGACACAAATGTCGGCAGGTTGGAGCAATTCATCATGTGCACAGACTCATAAACACTCCAGGAAATATGCTCGGGTACATCTCAGTGTATTCTACCCTGGTAGGAAATGTCACTTGACTACTTTTAAAAAGGGCAGCTGTGCTCTGAGCTCGATCATGCCTCACCAGGGCGCAGTGGTCTTTGCTGTTCTGCTGGGTCAAATCTGTGATGGTGGAAGTAATGCTGGGACTGAGGAGCTGCTCTCTCTGGTCAAGGTAACACTGGTGGATTTCATCCAACAGGTGATGGTATCTGCACAAGTAAAAATTACAAATATGAGATGATTTACATCCCTTAATGGAAACAGGACTTGTGTGGTAAAAACCCACTCTGGAATCTTCTCTGCCCGCTGTTCTATCTGTTCTATCAGGGACTAGAATAAAAACATTACAGAATTATAAAGTGCTAACATAAAATTGTTTTTTTCTTTAAAAAAAAAATAAAAAAATGAAATACTCACTCTCACTTTGGGTGCAGCTGCTCTAAATCTAACATAATAAAGTGTAAAGGCATTGTCAGCGTTTGCCAAACCCATTGGATCCTGTGGAAGGTGCACAGAAACAATTACTGCCATTAAGAACAGGAAAAATAAGACTTCTTAACTATGTGGCATTGTCTTACCCTTTTTGTTAAGACGCTTGTGAGGTTCTGCATAGTGTTCACAATGTGGACTTTCATGAAGTGCATGGCTTTGGAAAGACACTGTTTAAACTTGGCCAGGTAAACTGGGTAGTCTTTGAAATTGGGCTGAAAAAAGGAGTCAAACCACTTAAATATAGTTATAAGTACATAAAAATGCAAGGTGTCATACTATTCTTGAATTTGATCTCAGATTGTACAAACTGTTAGTGAGTGTGCTTTTCCACTGCTTTTTTGGGGGGGATGACATTAGCACAAAAACAAGTGTATACTCACATGTGACGAAACATAATCGATGCAGTCATCTAATTTAGACAGCATTGGTATAAAGCCTTCACTATTCACAGACAAGGTTGGAGAGTTGAGTTTCTGTAACAATAGAGAGAAAGAGAAGAAAACTAAGCATGTGGCTTCACCTGTTCAAAAGACAGCACAATAATACCTCACAGGAAGGTGAAGGTGAAAACAAATATATAATACAGTATAAATAAAAAACTATACCATGTCATGCAAATAATACAATTATCATGATTATTATATTTCCAGAAGAAAAAAATATGCCAACCGTGTTTATATGTTCCAAGTCATTGAAATATGACAGTTTCTGCTGTATGCTCTCTGCAAGGTCGACAAGCTCCGCCTACAAGAAAATTACAAAACACGGTTAAGTATATAAAGTATAAAGTCATTTCCAGCAAATTATAGCTGGGGGGTTTATTTACCTAAACTGCAAAAAGGACGGGGCGTTAATTGGAAGCAGGCGATAATAAAAGAGAGGCTTTTATTTCCACACTGGGAAAACTTATTAAATATCACAACTTTTTTTTTTTTTTTTACTTTATGATATTTTTATGCGCAGGAGAAAGTGGAAAGGAAAGTATAACGCCCTTTGACCTCATGGTCATTTATTAACAACCACATTAAACAACACAGCAGCAATAGAACCAATGTTGTCATAACAGTAAGGTGCAAACTGCACAGCCAGGAATAATACTGATGACATAGCTGAGTAGTATAACTGACATTTTAAAGCGCATTCAGTCCTAGCTAGAAGCTGACCACTCATGATACGTCCTCCTGACTACCAGTAGTTCAAATCTGTCCTCTGTAGTGGACATTTGTAAACCTCAATATCTCTCACCCACTTCATAGAACTGAATTAATTCCTTTGTGCTCTACAGAGGCCATTTAGAGCTTTCCAATGCTACCAAATGTGAAGGGGTGGGGCTTTGTTACCTTTGATTACATCATACAAGAACATTTTATGGGAAGAGGAAAAGGAAGTGTATAATACATTTTATGAAACAAATTTTGGCTTGAAATATTGTTGCTATGTTTTCTATAAGTCTCTTAAGAAAAAATTTAAGCGTTGTTTGTATTATTTCATCTGTATTTGAGCCTAGTATTTAAGTGTTTAAAAAATGTCTTCTGTGGACATTTGTAATTATTTCATTAAGATTGTCAACGACCTTGATGTTTCAGATGAGGAAAAAAGAAGTGATGTCTTGTGGAGAATCAGGCTCCTTTTGACCAAGTAAGGCAAGGGTGTCTGAGTTTGCCTAGAACAGGAAAATTGTGCATTGACGAGCAAAAGGTTCCTTTTACTAGTCGATGCCCAGTGTGCCAGTATGTACTGGGCAAACCAAACCCAACTAGATTGAAGTGTACCAACTGGTCTAGTCTTTGACTTTGTGGTCTACCAAGGCAAGACTACCTTCACAGTTACAGGAGCAAAAGGGCATTGGAGAACAAGCTGCTCTTTATTTGACAGAGTCTGTTCCCCTCACCCAGCTGTTCTTTGACAGGTACTTTGCAACAATCAACCTCTTTGACACCCTGATGACAAAATGGCTGACAGGGACTGGAACATTGATGAATAACAGGGTTCCAAAAGACTGCAAGATCATAGGGGATAAGCCTACAGGGGATATAGGAGATAACAGACGGTGGTGAGACAAAGCACACCTGAACTGCTGTCATAAATTGGGTGGACAACAAGCCAGTGGTCATGGCATCGTCTGCCTGTGGGATTGAATCTCAGGACGCACGTAGAAGATGGTCCAAGAAAAAATTGCTGAGTTCAACACCAACATGGGTGGTGTGGACATTGTCGACCAAATGTTGAGTTTCTACGGGTTAGGCCTCTCGCACTAGGAAATGGACAGTGCGTGCAGTTTTCCACTTTTTGACCTGGCAATCACCAACTCATGACTTCAGTATAAGAGTGACTCCCAGTTTCTGGGGAAGAAACCACTGAAGTTCCTTGGCTTCAAACTGCCCATTGATGAATAGTTAATTACTCGAGCCCAAGCAGGAATCACAAGTGACAGCGAAGATGACTACACCCCCCCACATCCAAAGTGGAAACCCGCAGCCAAATGCAGCTCTGAGACACCATGGTGCCATCCACCTTCCAGAGATGGTGGACGAAACACATGCATCAAGGTGTTGCAGATCCAGCTGCAACAGTAAATAAAATCTATGTGCACAAAGTGCAAGGTTTTCCTTTGAGTTTCCAAGAAAGGGAATGGCTTTTTCAAGTATCAGACCAAATAATCACAGAAGAACCAAAAGAAAAGAGATGATGCACCGTTATGTTTATGTTGAACTCTTTCTCATGTTGACTTCTTGATATTTTCTGTTGGACTAACTGGTTGCCAACAAGTGTAGTGGACACATCATAGCTTACAAATAAAAACTTTTTTTTTCCAAAAAATTATATTTCAGTATTCCAATTACTTTCCAAAGATTGGGGAATTTCAATCAGAAGGATTTGCAGCTACTACCATCTTGTGGAGTGATAAAAACGACATCAGGAGGTTGCCCACAGCCACAGCTGTTAACACCATATGAGCATGTGTTCCTCCTTCTCTAGCTTTGGTGTGTGATTTGGTTCTGTCTGTGTGTCTGTTTACAGCACCAATGTGCTTTATGTATTCCATGGTTTTCACCCAGTGAGCTGACCTGAAAACGTTTCCAGGTGGACATGACTACTTGCTGATCTGACATTTTTGTTCAACCCGCTAAAAACAAAAACCCCAGGAGCGTTCCCATGTGGGCAGGGCCTAAATGAACAAATGGTACTTTTTGCTCACCTAGACGCTTTATGATGTTAAAGACTAAAGCTTACCTGTTCTTTCAAAAGTTGTTCACAAGCCTCGTGTAACGTGCCTGTCTTGTTAGACACAAAGAGGTACTGCTTCTGAAGGGAGTCCAGCTGCTCCAGAGCTGCAGTGACATCTTTCAGAATGGCATCACATTGTTCCTGGTAGCAATACAGAACATCTCGAGTTTGCCTGCAATTGAACAAGAACCCATCACAGCTTGTAAAGAAGCGGTGTTCCAAACAACAACAACAATAGTAACATTTCAACATTTTGACTTGTGCCAACAGCCAACGTGACTTTGTAATCCCTCTCTCATTTAATGCAAGGGGGAGCTTTCTGCAGGTGTTATGTTCATGCAGTGCGTATTCTCATGCAGATTGCATTAGTGTAGAAATGCAGTGCATTATGATGAAGGACGTTTTAAAACAATGGCTCAACATAGTTTGCTCTTCAACACTGGCCAAGCTCTGATTTTCACATCAGAATGAATGGAAACAACTCCACAAAATATGAGGGAAGGCTCACTGTACCCCACATTGAAAACCACTGCGCTAAATAATACGGTAAACAACATATTACAAACACCTTTCACAGAGCTGCAGTGACGTTGTACACATTTACAACCACAATAATAAACATTCTGTTAATACCTCATTGAGTGTATCATTATTACGTGTTACATATAAGTATTGCATTGTGTATTGTATATAATGATATAAATATGATATGACCCCAAATCAATATCACGATAAATTGGGCAGTTCTACCTTGATAACAATAAATGCACAATAAATCCCCGGCTACTATAATATATCTTTGACATGCGGGAAATGCAAATTAACTGCTTTTTGTTGATTTGTTGACCAATTGGCACACATTACTTTCAATGAAATATAATGCATATAATGGGACGCACCTGTTCCGCCTATAAAGCCTTCTGAAAAAAACTCCAAAAAGCGCCGACAACGCCCCATTTACATAATGTGCTTTGGGTGGTTTCCACAGTTTTCATACTCACTCTGCATTTTGTGTTCTTTTGCTCAACATCATCTTTGTGGAACCCAAAATAAATCTCCCTGGGACTGCGGTCCACAGATATGAATGTATGGTACATACCCTGGCATACTACATCCTGCACACACGTATTAAGCTACACGTACAGCCACATAACATGACTGGCATCACGTCTCATGCAATTCCATTACTAAAGGCCACGTATCACACTGTACAAGAATAACGGCGTTGATATCAACCCAACCTACCACAACCACGTCAGGTAATATTTTCCAATAACAATAATAATAATAATATCATTTATAAATATAGTGACTTTCTCGTTTTTCTAAGAATTCTATTCAATTCCAGACATTCCATTGTCGTGTTATTTGCCTGTACTGTATGTGTGCGCCATGTTGGCTTTAAAAACTGGATAGATAACCATCATCAAAATGATCATTTACACAATGAAAAGAGAATTTCACATGTTCTTGTAGCCATGTGACCATCTATTTGTGACATCAAATAAAACAAGGAAACCTTAAAAACTGCTACCAACAGTAAACTAATCATGGTTGCCCATAGCTTTTATAATCTTATTTTCTTGTTCTTTATTTGTGGATTGTAAATTTTGCATAATTGGCCACGATGTACATGCTTTTTTGTTTTTTTAAGGCTTAAAAAACACACATATTTAAAGTCAAGTATTTGTGCTATTAGTTTTTAGTATCACTGGGAGCAGCATTACGATGCATACAAACGGGGGAAAAAAAAGTATTTTTAACGCATGAGTGGCAAAGCACCATAGCACATCTCAGAGAGCTGTCATCTTTCCTGCAGCTCTGCGGTATCCAACTGATAAGCGAGTGCAGCTTGTATGGCTGAGATGTCAAAGTTGTAGGAGACTTGTAGATTTATATACAGATGCGCCAAAATGTTACTCTACTTTGATTCACTTTGTATGGACTTATTTCAGGAGCAAAATGCAAATGAAAGAGTTGAAAAACGCAGTCGCACACGTGCTACCATTTTATTTTTTTCTACTCGCACCGTCTATTTCTGGGCGCATATGTGAGTGAAATGCTGGATGGGTGGAGTCACGTGACTACACACGCTGTACCTCATCTTCAAGGGTAATGAACATAGCATACCAGCACACACAGTCAAAACAGTCTTTTAAAAAAAAAAAAGACTTATTTTCTTTTTTATTAAAACACCGCATTTACCGACACGGGCAAAATGACGTTGGCTATCTTGGTAAATGTCGGTAACGGTAAATTTTCGTTTTAACGCCCAAGCCTAGTGTACACTGTATTTTGTACAGTATGTATTGATTTGATTTAATATGAAGTGGCCAAAAGTGTGTACAAGTGGTGTAGAAAGCATGACTGTATTAAATATTTACACACCTGTACTTTGCACTCTCATCCTGATCCATGTTGGCTTGTAACTTGGCAAACCAGGCAAAAAACTGCAACAGAAATGAAGACATCACATTACAACATTAAGAAGTCTACATAAATGCAGACTGTAAATTGTGCACAGGTGTGAATGTGAGTGTGAATGTTTGTTTGTCCTGTGAACGACTTGGTGAACAGTCCAGGGTGTACGCCTGATGAGGCCAGGCTGCCTTGAAATGGATGGATGGATTACAATATTCGAGCCACTTATTGTTTTATGCAATGTTTGGTCACCTGCTGTGCAGTTTCTACTCGGTCGTTCTCCATGTTGAGCATCTGGAAGCCTTTGAGCAGGACGTCCTCTGTTGACTCTGGCACAGTGGCGGTGAAAGGCGACTGGAGGGAGCGAGATGATAGACTGCCCAAGTCCTCGATGGGTAACTGCATAACAACACACGATGTCTGTACTAAATACACAATCACTGAAAATGAAAGGAAAGATGGATTGAAAACACGCCTCTTCTATGATATATTGCCTTTAATGAATTACTAACAGACTGGCTTTGGCACAGCTGCCCGTTATTATAAAGTACTGTAAGTTAGCAGCATTGCTAGCCAGCTAGCTCCAGGGCTACATCTCACCTCAGACGGGACAGCAAGCGTCTCAGCCGCGGCTTGTATCTCCAACACGGAGTCCGTTTGCTTCTCTGTAAGAGGAGCCATGGCGTCGTGGCGGCGGTCCCACAGTGACAGCTTCTCACGGGTTTCTTTATCTGTCAAGTCAGGCAGGGACTGCTCTGTGGACGCCATCGTCACTGGAAGCTTAAACGTCAGCAGCAACACACACAGCTAGCTACTTCCTGTTCCGTGTATGATGGTGGTGGGCGTGGCCTAGTCAAATATGGCGGATGAGCCAATACAATAAATCCCTTGTATATTTTATTTTTTACAGGATTTTACAGGGGTTTTTTTTACATTGGTGTATTCATAAGTGTATATAAACCATATGTCAAAGGTATTGCAGAATGACCATTTGAGGCCCACAGCTCCTTTTAAAAAAAAATCATTATGAACAATTACAATGAGTTTTCTTTCTAACTTATAACACAAAGCGCAGATGTAGGCTGTTTTTTATGTTAATAGCTGCATAGCATATTTGTACCAACTTTTTATTGTTTTTTGCATGCAATTAAGTAATAAACGATGAAGAATATTGTGTAATCCAGCCCTCGGTGGAAAAAGTGTGAATGTAGACAATATATTAAATATTGTATTGTAGGCTAGTGTATGAGGCATCTATTATTTGCAAATATAGAGTGCTGTGATGCTGCTATCTGGCTGTAAATTATAGCTCAAGAGGAGATCTGGATCTAAATTCTTTAGTACAAGCCCAAATATTTGAAATATGGGAGTTGGTCGTGCTACACAAATATTGTGAAGGATGGGACACGAGCGAAATATGGAAAGATACATCCTGCAAGAACAATTTGGCTTGTTCATAATGAATTGTCCACGGAAATAACAACACATTTAAACTGAAATATAACCAATTAAATTACTTAGTTTTCTTGTATTTTTTATCCAATTTCTTCCACTGGTTTTCGCTATACCTCAGAGAAAGCTGGGGGCACAAACATTATTAGAGCATTAAGGTGCAAGAAGCACAGCAATTTATTTTGTGGCAATAAATTAAACCATCACTGTAATACAAAATTAATACGAAGAGCCTTGAGGCTGTTTATGGAAGATTTTCAGCCGTTTGTTATTGTCTGCAATCTGTTTTATTGTGTTTTACGCGCAAAGCAGACACTTTCACAATTATATGACGAGATATTGTGTGGAAGAAGTCACTTTCTCCATTATCTGCGCTGTGCAAGTAGTCATGAAGCTGTTAAAAAAAACAATAACATTTCTTCTGTTTATATTTAGAATAATGGAAAAGAGGCACGAGCAACAATGAAGCATTTTGTTCGGGAGTTGTGTAGATTTACATAAACCTGCTCCAAGTCGAGTTTATTTTTATGTACTACTTGTCACAAAAATACATCCAAATTGTGCGCAGTTTTTCAAATTCATCGAATGGCCTGCAGTATTTGTTGATACATCTTAAAGCATGCGATGCGGCGGTAGCCTTGTATCTGCAGGGGGTCTCCCGAGGAAGGAGGTCACGCAGAGTTCAATTTATTTAGTGCTTTGCTCTTGTCTGCTTGATTTTGAAAGGAGATGCTGTGCAGAGTTCAAGGCACGTTACACCAGCACAAAAAGGGGATGTCAGATCACATCACATCACAAGTAACATGTTGGCTCACGTGTCCTGCAACACACACACACACACACACACACACACACACACGTTGCTGTTTTTATTCCCTCCCTGTTTTTAAACAGTGGTGTGACGAATGTTTAGTCAAGCTTTAATGAGACATTGTGGCTCCATTCGTGTAAACAGGCGTGTAGACCCATCACATTCATGAGATGCATTTGTAGAAGAACCCTGCATCGTGGCACCTTAACATTTGGACTTCCCAAAAGTGGTACCATTTGGTTTTGAGAAAGAGTTGTCAAGCCATCATCATCCTCCCCAAATATCACCAGCATGTGAGCTTTCCCACAAGGGAAAATAACATCCTGGACCAAGTCTACAGCAACATGAAAGGTGCTTTGAAGGCTGTTCCAAGACCGCACTTTGGAAAGGCTGACCACATCTCTATATTCCTTTATCCAACATACAAACAACTTCTCAAAAAAGCTCCCCCTGTAAGTACAGCAGTTAAAGTGTGGAATGAAGAAACTGATCAAGTACTTCAGGACTGCTTTGGCTGCACAAACTGGGATGTGTTTAAAACTGCAGCGGGGAGGGAAGATTGTACTGTTGATTTGGATGAATATGCTTCTGCTGTTACTGGCTACATTAGCACATGTATAGAGACTGTTACCACCACCAAGTATTACAGAAAATACCCTAACCAAAAACAGTGGATGAACTGTGATGTAAGGGCTAAGCTACGTGCTCGTTCGACTGCATTTGTCATGGGCACCGCTGAGGACTACAAAAAGGCCAGATATGACCTGAGGAGGTCCATACGGGAGGCCACAAGACAGTACAGACAGAAGCTGGAGGGCTACTATTCCACCTCAGACCCTCGGCGCATGTGGGCGGGGCTCCAGCACATCACAGACTATCGACAGCGGAGTAGCGAAGCCACGTCCAGCCATACCACACTTCCTGATGAGCTGAATGAGTTCTATGCCCGCTTTGACTCCCAAACTCCTGATGAGCAGAGAGGGTGGCTGGACTTGGGGAGCACACAGGACTCACCTCTCATGGTGACATCAGCTGATGTGCGCAGGGTTCTAAACAAAACAAACCCACGAAAAGCAGCAGGCCCAGACAACATCTCAGGACGTGCACTTCGGGTTTGCTCATCAGAGCTAGCTGATGTGCTTGCTGACATATTTAACCTGTCGCTTGCACAAGCATCTGTACCGACCTGCTTTAAGTCCACCACCATAGTGCCCGTACCCAAGAAGAGCAACGTGACCTGCTTGAATGACTATCGCCCTATAGCACTCACTCCTATTGTTATGAAGTGCTTTGAAAGATTAGTCATGACCCACATCAAAAAGAGCATCCCGGCGGCAACTGTGGACCCTCTACAGTTTGCATATCGCCAGAACCGGTCCACGGATGATGCAGTCAACACTGCCATCCACACAGCCCTTTCTCACCTACAGGGCCAGGACACATACGTCAGAATGCTATTTATAGACTATAGCTCTGCTTTTAATACAGTCTGCCCCCACAAACTCACAAATAAGCTCCTCACACTTGGCCTGTCTCCCTCCCTCTGTAACTGGGTGTTTAACTTTCTAACAGGCAGGCCCCAGTCAGTCAGAGTCCACAATCGCACATCCAGCTCAAGAATTGTGAGCACTGGGACCCCACAGGGGTGTGTGCTGAGTCCGCTCCTCTACACGCTCTTCACCTACGATTGCGTGGCCTCCCAGAACAACACCAGCATCATTAAATTTGCAGATGACACTACAGTCATCGGACTGATCACTGGTGGTGTTGAAACATCATACAGAAGAGAGGTGGTGGACCTCATAGCTTGGTGTCGTGCTAACAATCTCCTTCTCAATACAGATAAGACCACAGAGATGATCATTGACCCAAGAACAAGGGAAAAGGAGCCGCATAGACCCCCCTTTATTGATGAGACTGAGGTGGAGAGGGTGAAAACCTTCAAGTTCCTTGGCACACACATCAGCGAGGACCTCACCTGGTCTCACAACACCCAACAAATTATGAAGAAGTCCCAAAGGAGACTGTACTTCCTGAGAAGACTGAGGAAATTTGGCATGTCCACCACAATCCTGAGTTGCTTCTACAGATGCACTATGGAAAGTGTCCTTACCGCCTCCATCACTGTTTGGTACGGTAACTGTACAACACGTGATAGGAAGGCACTCCAGCGGGTGATCAAGACCTCACAGAACATTGTTGGGGCAGCCCTCCCCTCACTGCAAGACATTTATAAATCTAGAGTCCTACGCAGAACACACAACCTCATCAAGGACAGTACACATCCACAACACTCATTATTCACACTTCTACCGTCAGGCAGACGCTACAGGAGTTTGAAGTCCAGGACCACAAGGCTGGCAAACAGCTTTTACCCACAGGCCATCAGGCTTCTCAACGAACCACTCACACACGCCACACGCAACACACGCACACACTCATAGCACTTTATTTATTTATTTGTATTAATGTCTCTTCTGTTTTTGTTGCTTAATTTATTGGTATATATGTTTATGTGTTTATGTTTCTTATGTTCTTATTCTTTCTTGTGTTTTCTTTCTTTTCGTGGGAGAATGAACAGAATAAGATTTTCATTGCATGGTATAACTGCTGTTTTACCATGCACATGACAATAAAACTCTCTTGAATCTCTTGAATCTTGAATCATGTGTGATGCCATACAAGACATCAGCAAATCTGGTGGAACTGGCTTTTTTGCGACTCTTACTCCAGGAAGAAAAAGCAGCGTCAGCTGAGAAGGAAATTCACCGCAAGTTCTGTAAAATAAGTAGACTCACATTAATTGAAATGCACCCTAATGCTAGCTTCTAGTGCAAGCCGCAGACTGACTATACTAAGTGTCACTGCTTGTTATCAGAGGTACAGTCGTCGATCGTTTATCGCGGT
The DNA here is from genome assembly GCF_027744805.1 of Dunckerocampus dactyliophorus. Classification (NCBI taxonomy): domain Eukaryota; kingdom Metazoa; phylum Chordata; class Actinopteri; order Syngnathiformes; family Syngnathidae; genus Dunckerocampus; species Dunckerocampus dactyliophorus. The sequence goes on from NC_072827.1 coordinate 28,437,291, forward strand.
TAATCGGTTCCAGACCAGACCGCGATAAGCATATTTGATATCAATAAACAAAAATGATTTGTAGTTAGAGCATAGAAAACTTGTTTATGACTTTCTAAATGCGGTTTTTAACAATGTTAGAGCCCTATAGACACGAAATAACGCCCCTATAGTCACCTTTCCACTCCTATTATTGTTTGTTTACACCACATTGCTCAGGCTACGGGATCACTGCAGGGACATAAGAGACGTGTGCTATCTAGCCACCTACCGATTCAATGCCCTGAGAATAGTTAGCCTCTCCAATTTACGTGTTGTAAACTTAAGAAAATGTTTCAAATGGAGTGGGGAAGAAGGACGAAGTAAGAAGCCTAAAACTTACCACTTCCACACAGAATGGGAGGACAACTTTGTTTTACTCTATCATGTCGGACATGCCATGGCTGACAACATGCAGGGTGAAGATAATGTAATGAAATGTCATGTCTCAGCAATGTAACATTACCGACACCCAGTGACCAGAATACTACACATAACTTGTCTTTCAATAATTTTGACTAATTTACATCATATCAGTGGTTAACTTCTTTTTACACTTGAATGACTGTTGATGCTAGAAATTGTAACTTGTATTATTACTTGCTCAAATGAAAACTCATTTTAGCAGAACCTTGGTTAGCGTCGTTAGTTCGTTCCAGAATGACTGACTCGAACCGAAACTTTAAACAAATACATTTTTGCCATTAGAAATAATGTAAATCCAATTAAACTGTTCCAGAAAGCTAAAAACGTTTTATAATCATAGTTTTATATTCATTCATTCATTTTCTATGCCGCTTGTCCTCACTAGGGTCGCGGGGGTAGGCTGGAGCCCATCGCAGCTGACTTTGGGCGAGAGACAGGTTTAGACGCTGGACTGGTCGCCGGCCAATTGCAGCGCACATATAGACAAACAACCATTCACACTCACATTCATACCTATGGACAATTTAGAGTCGCCAATTAACCTAACATGCATTTTTTGGAATGTGGGAGGAAACCGGAGAACCGGAGAAAAAAACCCACGCACAGGTAGAACATGCAAACTCCACACATCCAAGGTTCCGCTCTACTCGTTTTAAAGGTACTGTCTGTCATGGTTAGGTGCTGCAATGGGGGTGCTAGCGTTCGAACATACTATATCCCGCCCTCATCCTGCTCAGCCATCACTGATAATTGTCGATAGCTCCTCTGAGACTGCATGTATGTATGTACTGTACGTGTACATGTATGTGCTCATGTATGTGTACACAGTCTCCGGCAGGGGTGTTCCAAGAGTGTCCCGAGGCACATTTGCGGCCCACCGGTGTTTTTAATTGCTCTGAAAAATGGATAATAATTTAAAAAATATTAGAAAAATAAAATTATAATAATAAGAGACAAAAGTGGTCATCTTACATGAAAAGAAGTCATTTTACAAGCATAAAGTCATAATATTATGAAGAAAAAAATATTTTATAAGCATAAAGTTGAAATATTAAGAAAAAGAAGGATGTTTTTCAAAAGTCGTAATATCGTGAGAAAAAAACAAAATACAAATACAAAAGAATAAATGTGCAATTAGGTTAGGAAAAGTTTTACAATATTATGAGAATAAAGTCAAAATATTTTGGGATAAAGTCACGATATTATGAGAAAAAAGACTCACAAGAAAGAAATGCAAAAAAACTGTAATGTAAGGATAAAAAGCTGATATTAATAATGTGCTTTGTCACCTAAAACACAAAGCTTCAGATGGAGGCATGAAATACATTAAACTTCTGAGCATGTCTACATGGATTGGTTTAAAAACGCAAAATATCAAAGTAGTCCGTGCATGCCTTGATTTTTCACTATGCTGCCCTTGGTGGGAAAAAGTTTGGGCACTTCTGCACTTTGGGCATGTGCCTGTGCAGGAGCCATGAGTGACTCCTCATTTTGTGTTTTCGGGCCGAATGATACATTTTTTTATACAATCTGTTCTCTGAAACCACTATTGGTAACATATGCTGCTAGTGGTGGTGTTCTTATTTATTTACATAACTGGAAATTTGAATTCAACAAATCAAAAGGCCTGTTCAGAAGCTTCATACAAAACTGTTTCTGTTTAAACAGGTGAATGAAAAATGCATTCTCTTGTTCAAGTGGCTTCAGAATGCATTTTATTGTGACACTCCCTGTGTCGTCTCAAAGTGCTAAAAAGTTTGCAAACACATATTAAAAATATACATTTATCACAAAGCCCTCCAGAAACAGACCAGTGACACAAAAATCTTTTTACATCGCATGGATAGACATGCACAAATGAAATGTACAATGCAGCCTATTTAAAATATTTTTAGGAATTGAAAATAGTCAGTACGATCCCTTGAAATGATCCAGCAGTATCATGTACACACAGTAAATGTGCAAAGTAAAATGCTTGAAGAAAATGCAAATTGTAAGTTCAATTCAGCAAAAGGTTCTCATCAGCCATTTACTGTGCTGAAAAGCATCCACACAAACACCCAAGGTGGTCCTGTCAGTTGCTGGACTCGGTCCCCTCCAGGTGATCCGGGATGGGCAGTCCAGTGAGGATGGTTACGCATCGGTTCCACACGTTGAACACGGGGCAGACGGGCTGTGCAAAGGCGATGTCGAATGTGTACAAGTGCTGAGAGCCCACGGCGTCGTAGAAAGACAGGAAGCCGGAGTCGTAGTCCAGCAGCACGCCGAGACGCCGCAGGTGTGGCGAGGGTTCAATGGGTGTTTCCTTGCTGTTGTGACGAGCCATCCATGAGTTGTTACAGCGGGACAGTACCCAGGAGGCGGAGTTTTTGCCCACCCATTCGTGTTTTGGTGCCGATTTATAAGCAATACCCACGGCAAACCTCCAAGACAGAAGGGAGAAAGGACAATGTCACTGAAAATTGGACTTTTAACAGTGACCAGACTACAAGATATTTAGTGTTTACCGAAAATGCATTTGGGAAGTTGATGTGTTTACTTTGTAACGAAAGCACAATGATTCAATTATTCTTTTATCATTAAAGATACTAGAGTTAGACAAATAGATTTTTAGACTTGTGTGGTATCTTTTAGCTGGATTGACATATTCAGTTCATTTGAAGCTGTCAATACATACAAATAAATATGATCCTGTCCTGTCATTTATCTTTCTGTTAATTAAATACAGTAGAAATGGGCATATTTCAGACATAGCTGCTAATGGTGATTAATCATGATTAATTCATTTTTAAAACATGGATTAATCTGATCAACATTTGTAATAATTTGACAGCCCTAGATTTTTTTCATGAAAATTCGTAACATTTTAAATGTGTTCCAAGGTCAACCAGATGCCGAGGCCAAAGTTCCCACGCTTTCGGGTCCCTAGAGGACAAAAAAGTGCACTCCCACAAACTGCTATATAAACATAACATCCCATCCCTCCATTTTCTATACCGCTTCATCCGCATTAGAGTCGCAGGGACATGCTGGAGCCTACACACAGACAAACAACCATTCACACTCACATTCACACCTATGGACAATTTAGAGGCTCCAATTAACCTAACATGCATGTTTTTAAGAATGTGGGAGGAAGCCGGAGTGCCCGGAGAAAACCCACACGCACACGGGGAGAACATGCAAACTCCACACAGAAATGCCCAAGGGAGAATCGAACCCAGGTCTTCCCGATCTCCAGGCTGTTCCTGTGTTGGCCAACATGCTAACCACTAGACCACCGTGCGGATAAACATAACAGATTAATATTTTTTTTTTTGTACTTTTTTGGCTTATATCTCTCAATCAACTTGAGTTCTAATAAAAAATACCAAACATGTAAATATTTTTTATTATTTTAACCCTCTAAGACCATTTGATTTTCAATGATGTCACTGTTTTTGCTTCACAAAATGCAAACAAAATGAGTTACTTTTCATATAATAAATGTTAGGCGGCTGGGGCTCTATGTCAAAGATCAAAGTCAGATAGGGGTATTAGAAGAGGGCAGACCTCCACCAAGGTCGAATAATCGTTATTTCTTATTAGGATTCATGCAAAATTCCCGCCAGTGGACTCTACTCTACCCTTTGGGTGCTGTACCAGTGATGTTGGTGCTCAAACAGAGGGCGCCAAACACTTGTACTAATGATGTTTTCTTTGTTTTTTGGTACCCTTTATTCAATTTAGTAATCTTTCATATCAGGAATGAAACGTTGCTGGCAGAGGAGGAGTTTTTGTAACCCCTTGTTCTGCCCCGTAAATGCACACTTCCTGTCTTTTGAAAAACAGAACCTATGACAGCTTCTGCCAATGGAAACTCTTGTGTAACTGCACTGCCTGATGAGGCTCTGGTGCAATGTGCACTGGAAAGTCCAGTCAGACTAAAGTCTCGTTCAAAAAAAGGAAAGAAAGAAAATAAGAGTGTATTCACCATGTGCTTCCTCCTATCAGAGCTTCCCAGTAATGTCGTCCGCTGTCAATATAAACATTGCCCATGACGCCATAGCTGCTGTGGCTGCTAAATCGGTCCTGACTGTGGCTCTTCTTGGACGACGTCTCATCTCTCTCCACCGTCAGGTTGTCATGGGACACCCTTAACTTCCGGTGAGCCGACTTTGGATCCAGTTTGAATGGTTGACCTTGGACAAAAGCAGTAATTAGCTTCATGAGAAATATTGGGATTGTGTCTACTTGCAGACATACTGTTGGTCTTGAGTTTCCCTGGTTCGCTGCTACGGGTTCCAGCCTGGTTGATGGCTTTAACAATGAAGACGTACTTGGTGCCGCACTGGAGGCCGTGGACCGTGTAGTGGTTTTGTTTGATGTTAGGCACAATCATCCAGCTGTCAGCGGAGTTACACAAACCTGAATGCACAAACATAGGTCACCGACAATGGACAGCAACGATGGAACAAAACTGTAATATACATGTCAAGCTCCAACTTCAAATCCCCACTCAGATTCCTGTCCCATTTTCCAGAACAGATACTCCACTGGTCTCCCACTGCTTCCTTTAGTGAAGGCTGGGGGAGCCAAATGCAGGAATCAAAGACATAACAGAAGATTCATTGATCAAACCTTCAGCAGGGGGTCCTGAGAACGCAAACACAACACAAACAGAAGCCAAGACAACCCGACTTTAGGAATTGTGCTTATGAAGAAATACACGGGTGGGAGAACCACAGAGAGATAATTCACTGAGTGAAAAGAAAATGAAATTGTTTGACCACGATGTGGTCAGTGTCAGTTTCTGCAATCGGCAGCGTGCACTCTGACAAGAATAAGGCAGTAGATGAATGAATATTGCTCATGGCTGTTTACAAAGCAAAGAATCATAATTGGCACCGCACTTAAAACACGTGCATCACTATCAGGTTGGAGAATGGTTTGCTTTTTCAGAAATATAATTAAAAATAATTATAGACCGTCGTGAGCGAGGTTAGTTTTACCCTACTGATGATGTGTTGTTGCAATAGTAATCCTGGTAGTGACGAACAATAACAATACAGGACTCTTTCGAGGCCCTGTAATTGGAGTGGGTACACTTTAATAAAAAATATAATAAAAGAAAAGTATACAGTTGTCCCTCACAACATCGTGGTTTGAATTTTGTGGCTTCACTATCACGGTTTTTCAAAAATATATCAAATAATAAATCATTTTGTGGTTGAATACGGCCTATTATTTGTCCAAAAATATGCATATGCAAATGTTATGGCTTCTGCCCAGCTGTCCGACCTTGTGTGCCACACCTGCGGCAGAGACTGTCATGCTAGAATCGCACTCCTGAGCCACACCAAACGCTGCTCGCAACAAGACTGATTATTGATCAACCGTTACCATTGTCACTTGAGACAGAAGGATGACACAAAAGAAGGCTTATTTTTTGCCAAAATTAAGCATTTTCATGCAAAAAAGGCTAAATGAACTAAAATATAAATATAAGGCATTCCAAAGACGCATTCAAAGATGTTGATCAAATGTAGTATTCTACACTGGTCACTAGGTGTCAGTAATGTTACTTTTTGGATTTCCAGGTAAAGTGTTCCCTTGTTTATCGTGGGGGATAGGTTCCCAAAAGAGCCCGTCATAAGTGAAATCCACAAAGTAGCCAACTTTATTTGTTTACAGTTATTATATCCGTTTTAAGGCTATAAAAGCCCTCACCATACACTTTTAACACTTTTTAGGCATTAACATTTTCTCACATTTTAAACACTCACAAAGTTCAAATTTCGTTAGAATTTTATTGATCAATCTACTAGGTTGGACATCAGAAATTATTAAGTGACTCGCGTATTCACTCCTCTGACCGTGCCTCGTCCTGGCACCGTTCGGCTGTAGTGTTTTTGTATCCTTGTTAAGATATGTTGCTCCTGCCGTCGTCCTCCTCCTCGTCCTACTCCTTGAACCGAAGATTCATTTAGCCGGTTAGCTTCTTCTGTTTCTTCTTCCATTGTTTATTGGCGGTTAGAAAGCAGCTCGCGCAGTTATATAGCGACGGCACGAAGGAGATTGATTGACAATGGTATACAGCCAATCAGAATGCAGAACACAATGGGCGATTCTCCCTTAGCCAATAAGGACTGTTGTGGGTCTATAGTTAGTTGGCTATTGTCTACTGTGGTTTCCTAATATGCTAGTCCAGGCACGTAAACACATACAACAGAGCAATAGATTACTCTCACAAGGATGCAGAACACAATGCGTGTTCATACGCTATGAAAAAAATATGCAAAATTGCACTTAAAATCTGCAATGAGCGAGGGAACACTGTATTTCAATGAGTACCTTATACTGTAAAAGTTCAATCAAAACATAAGTCGACATAAACAAAAGTCTAACTCAATAAGATCAATCATGATGTTTGACTCTTGCAGTGAAAAGTGAAGAACATGTGATGTACGATATTTTGGTTGCATATCTGTCTGCGTGTTGGTTGGCAGGTTACTTCCTGCACGGTTCACGGAGAATGCTTCCACTGTGACTCAATCAAATGTGACAATAAATTCCACTCTCTGCATTTCTATCCGGAGTTGCACCAACATTTCACGATGTTTTCTTTTGTCTGGCAAAGGTCTTAATTAACTTCACTTTTAACAGCAAACAATTTGATACAGTAAAGCAGTAAACAGAGGGACAAACACAACTAACAGGATTGGACCAAAAATACAAGACCAATTTCTACCAAACTTTGTCGAGCTGTGGCATATACAGTAATGGCACTCCCATTTGTTTACCATCCTGCATCAACAGGCTAACAACTAACTAACCAACACAAATAATTTTTTTCAATTTATTAACAATTCAGCTTTGGTGGAGGTACGTGACATTTTTGTTATATGAGCTCATTAAAAAGTATTGCTAAAACACATAATAGTGGCCTAAAACTTTTTCACAGCTCTGTATAATGGTGGTGTATTTTATGCGTACGCCCACCAACAAATAAATCACAATAATGTTCTCGTGCTTTTGCAGTTGGTGGCGGCACCTTGAATAACAACAAACACAACAGGCGACAACAGACTTACTGACAACATTGCAGTGACTGGTGAAGATGGCGTACTGAAGTTCATAGGACACGACGGAGAACTCATCATCTGACGTCCAGTGAACTGTGATTGTGTCGTATGAAGCCGTGCATAATTCCTCCCGGATTACCGGTGGGTTTGGCGCTGAAGCCGCGCAAGGAAGAACAAAACAAAACAAATGTTGTTCAGAGATTAGCATCAAAGATGAGCTGTCAAACAATTAGTCACAGGGATTAGTGGTGCTTATTAGCATCAGGTCTTTTGTGGTGTTTGTTTTTAAACAGCTAACGTGTAATTCAGATGCACCACAAACATCCATTTCATATTTATGACCCATTTTTCAACCCCTACCAAAAGTGGAGCGTTTGGGAGAAACCTGAGCAACCTGAAACTACAAGTCAGCCACAGAAATGGATGGATGATTTATTTATTTGTTATCCATCCATCCATTTTCTATGCCGCTTTTCCTCATTAGGGTGGCATGGATTTATTTGTTATGATGCAACAAAAACAATAATAAATCATGCGGTTGAATATGGCCTATTAGTAGTGAAAAATTAAGCATATTTAAGCAAATGGTATTTTGCTTCTTTGTTGGTTAAATGGTTAAAATGAGCTAACATACAATAATAAGTCATTCATTACACACATTCAATGGTGTTGATGAAAAATAATATTTTACACTAGATTGCCGCAACAACAGACTTTTATTGCAGGTTTGAATTACCTCCCAACAGGCACAGTAATCCTTCATCAAAAATCCTTAATAAATCCTTAATAAAAACACTGGCTATTTTTGCGGCTGTTACCCACGCTACGCTAAAACTCAACTCTGAACCCCCAACGTCACTTCCTGTCCGCCTCTCTTTCAGGTCCCCTTAGGTACACATTTATAGTAACACACACAAGTCTTATTTATGTCTTAAATGGCTTATTTACTCTAATTTTGCCTCTCATTTTCGGTATTATGTGTGTAAATGTGACTATGGGGTGTTATTTCATGTCGAGAGGGCTCTAATAATGTTAAAACTGTATTTAGAAGGTCGTAAACAGGTTTTATATGCTGTAACTACAAAAATATTTGATTTATAAATAAGGAATTTTATTTGGTGAAATTCACTTATCGGGTGTGGAACCAATTAACCGCCATAAAGGAGGTATGACTGTACATGATATTCAATGGACAGCACTATCATGTATTCTAATCATGCACAACACGTCGGTTGCGCTACTTAGTGGGGAAGTTTGTGTTAATTTTTCGAATTCTTTTTTGAATTACAGGTTTACTGTTACAACGTTGGTTCTGTTGCTGCTTCTGCTGCTGATGTAGTCAAAGAGGGCTACGTTTTCCTCTCCACTTTCTCATGCAGTCCAAATCATTGTTAAAGTTTTAAAAAAGTAAGTTGTGAGTTTTAACACTTGAGAAATAAGTCTTTCTGAAATTATTGCCTGCTTCCAATGAACGCCAAAATAAACACTTAGATGAAAATTACAGCATTTATGCCATAAATTCATGAACACTGAAGACGGGGATAACATTTTTGGTCCCTGTCGCGCTCTATAAACACACAAAATGCACGCAAATGTTAAGACATACAACTTGAATGTTAGCGTACAGTGTGGGATACCGATGCTAATTAAAAGATTCATTAATTGAAAAATAAAATTAAAAGACTCACCTGTGAGATAATCTAAACTCTCTAACATTTTCTTCTCCCTTGTGAAATCCAGCGCAAAAGTGTCAAAAGTGTCATTCAGGTTTATTTCTGGGACCAAGATCTGAGAGGACGCTGTTGCCATAGAGACGCTGTAGTAAGTAAGGAAAGAAGGATGCACATTAAGACATTTAAATCATTCTTTCTTAAGGGTGGTCTTCGCGTCCTCTCACCGCTCACAGACGCTTTTGGCCGACTGAAGGAAGCGAGTAGGGTCCGTCTCTTTTAGGGTGTGGTCAGCCTGAGTGATGAGTGCGGACGACCTCTCGATGCACTGCTTGCAGCTGCCTATTTGCTGGGCTAACTTCCTCAGGCGCACAGTCTGGATGGACGAAAGGGAATTGACTGAATTCTTAACTAAATTATTATGCAAACGACATATCAGCAACAGCATTTGTTACTGCAGCATTCTCACAGGAACAATCTGCACTGATGCTGAGGTCCTGCATCTCATCTTGCCTGGGGTTGCAAGGTTATCAAGATATAAAAGGTGACAAACTATACCTTTCCCTCCTTTATCTTGGTACCGATGATTTGCCGTCTCTGCTGTATGATATTGATCAGGAGGTCACACTCCTCCAGCAGCTTGTTTTCTTGCCTGGACGCGTTTATCTAGACATGGCGAGACAAGTCTAGATAATCAACAGTCAGTAATGGAGTGTAGTCACTTCGAGCGGAGTTGAGCCACTACAAATCCCACACAAGAAGGCTTGACTAGCTTAGACTACAAATAATGCAATTCAATTTCAGCTCATTCCACAGGGAAGGCTCAAGCAAACATAAGAGAGTTTATCTTGATCAGGTTTCACTTAAAGAACATTGCTTTGGAGGTGAGTTAAGAATTCTCTCAACTGTGGGGAATGGATTGTTAATTACTGGCGGCTGGGAGCAAATGAGTCAAAATGGAGTGCAATACTTTCACTGTTGATTCAGTCTCTGCTAGTTTGCTGTCTAAAGAAGCGCAAAATGACATCGGGACTACCTGACTGATGAATGAATGAATAACTTGTTGGCTATTCATCTAATTGAATGACTAACGGATTAACTGAAGAACAGACTGATGCTGACACAATGATTAAGGGAAAAATTAACTGTACAACTGACTAAGTAACAAGTTACTAACCTTCTGACTGACTGACTGGCCAACTTACTAACAAATTCACTGACTGAGTAACTGACCAAGACACAAATTAACTGACTGACTGACTAACTAACTTGCCAACGCATGAATGAAGTAACAAGCTAATTAACTGACAAACTGAAAAACAACCAATTTATTGATGAACTGACCGACTGATTTACTGACTAACTAACTAACCAGCTAACTAACTACTGTAACCATCGAACTGACTGACTAAGTGACTAAATGACTATCAAACAACTAATCTACTGACTAACCAAGTTGCAACTAACAAAACACCTAACTGACCGACTGACTGACAAACTAACTAACTAACTAACTAACTAACTCACCAGCTAACTGACTGACTAACGAACTAACTGATTGAATAACTGACAAACTAACTGACCGGCTAACTGAGTGACAGACTAAGTAACAAACCAACAAATGAACTAAACAACTTTGACTGACTGACTGACTGGCTAACTAACTGGTGTAAGAATTGAATGACTGACTAACTGACTGAATAACTAAGTAACCCCCCCCTTGACGTAAGTGCAATGGGAATATAACCTCTTGGGGCACGCTTTGACTCGTGGTGGCAGTAATTCTGTATTTGGCGCTACAGCAGATGTTGTTGAGCATGTTGTCAGTGCACCTCCACAGTGCTGATGATGACACACTAAGAATCAGTGTAGAGCTGATAAAGAGCATCACCTCCACGTGCTGGCACGTTTGGATGAGTTTGCCCATGAGCGTTTCCAACTCGCTGGTCCTCTTGATGAGATTGCTCAGGTTGGTATCCAGGGCGTGCTGAAAAAGAACAGAAAAATCCCCCAAAAAGATTAAAGAGAATATTTCATTACACACCGGCCCCACCATGATCAGCTTTGAATTAAATACATGCTGGAGCATTGTTTAGTGAGCGGGAGCGTCTGTGGGTAGGAATGAGCACATTTGGCTGCTGGTTGGTCGGCGGCCTCCACTCTTCCCCGCGTGCCAAAGATCCCATCATGCCGCCTGCTGAGGCCATGAAGCTTAGCCCAGCATCTGTCTAACGAAACCCTGGCCGTGTTAATCAGCGACTCCGATCAAAGGCTTATGACTCCAACTTAATCTCTTGCTGTAATTGGGTGCCGTAATGACTCCTCCATTATGAAACATTATTGCTGCCAAATTAAAGATTTATTATGTGTCATTACATAAAAACAAATGGAGCGAAGTACTGTACAGTAAGACTCAAATGGTAAAAAGGTGCTGCTTGCAAAGGAAGAACAGGATTTTTTAATCGACAGTGCTAAAGCTAGATTAGGACTGTATATGAAGCCTTAGCCAATCACGATGAAAAAAATGCTTGTCTTATCAGCATCTGCATTTATTGATTTAAAGGTAGTGTAGAACACAATACAGTTGTACAATCTGGTCAAATATTGGCATGAAAACAACTGGCAACAAAGCAACATACAATTTATCGCGGTTAATTGGTTCCAGACCCGACTGTGATATGTGAATTTCTGCGAAGTAGGATTTTGTATTTATAAGAAAAAAATATAAAAACATAGGAGATACTTTCTCTGCAATAAGAGTTTTAAAAAATGACCTATACAAAGATAATACAGTGATCCCCTGTTTAATCCCTCGCGGTTAATTGGTTAATTAACCGTGATAAATTTGTTTCTGTGAAGTAGGATTCCTTATTTATAAATGGAACATTTTAGTTGGTAGAGCATTGAAAACCTGTTTGCAACTTTCTAAATACGTTTTACGGTACGTATGTTTTACTGATGTGTTGATGACTAGCTAGTGCGCTGCTAATTCTAGCTAATGTTAGCGCCGCTAGTGCTGAATTGACCGACGCCCCAACATTAACGCCTGCCATTAACTTTAAATTTTAGCTTGCAGTTCCAAGCAAAAATTTAACCCAGACACGGCTCACTTCTAAAAAAAAAAACCCATTCGTTAGTTGGTACACTCGTATGCCTCGGTACCACCGTATAAATGTTACTTTAAAAATACCGGCAGTGCTTTAGTACCTTCATGCTTCTCTCTAGCAAGTTGACGGCAACGTAGTCCGTGATAATTCCAATCACAGCGACAGTAGAGACAAATAACTTTGGTCTTGTTGCTAGAACCATCTGCCAGGGCCTTGAAACTAAATTTACCAATCAAAATACCAATTTCTTCATACATTTCTGCTCTACATTTGCTCCAACTTGTCGCTACACGGTGACAACTACCGAGGGTCAAACAGGACGTGCGCACGTTAATCGCATGTCAAAAAAATAGTGCCGTTAAAGGAAACTTAACTTTGACAGCCCTAATAAAACTACATTAAGAACACAGTGGGACTCACACAGTGTATCAATGACATGACGTATTTATGTACACAAAAATATTGCAGTGGATGTGCCAGACGAATGACTATTAAGCCAATGTGATGAATCATAAATGAGCTTTATTATCTTCGTAAAAGGCAAATTGCGTAATTCTTTAGATTAGATTGTGCAGAGGCAGCTAATGTTGAACATAATGAAGTGAATAATCATTCGAGAAAGCTGCAAAAGAAGCAAAGCCCACATCCACTTTGTGACTTCATAAGATGGCTGCAGGTGAGTGTCAACCAAAATAGCCCAGAATTTTTATATTACCCGACTCAATACGTGTGATTTATTCATAACAATGAGGAGACGGAAGAACTGTTGAGCTGCAGGTAAAAAGGTGAATGTGAATATACGAACATGCAGAAAATAACAACATCAATCAAAGTGATGATTGTAGCTTAAATGTCATGTGGAAGTATCATAGAATGGATTCAAATACACTAAAAAAGGCAGCAAAAAAAACATGACAGCCGCGTTTCCTCTTCCTGTGCTGTCTCCTGCTAATGTAAGTGCTCATTTTTGTTTAAACAGCCGTCTGACATGGACATCTCCTTTCCTAAAATCATTTCATCCTGGTGAGCGGAAAGAGCCGTTCTTTTTCAGCTCCCACACCTCCACTGTGGCCACGCTCCCTTCCTTCCTATTTGGGCGCTGACAGGTCGCTGTCCTGCCCTGGAATTTTATCTTGTGTGAGCATGTGGAATGTTTCCCATTGCCGACTTTGATTGTGTGACAATGTGAGCAATTTGGAGTCACGTTATAAATACACAATGCATTCTCTGGCCGTAACGTTCCGCACACCTGCACACTCTAACGAGCTGGAGCAAAATGTCAAATAATAGTCCAAAAAGTTCATGACGAGATGCTGTTTATCACATCATTTCCAACAGGGTGAGTGTCACCGGGACGTCGTTGTGAGAGCTGACCCCCTTGGTGAAGAGATGCTCAGCGACAAAATGGCGAATTGTGCCAAAACTTTACAAACATGGCGGCCATGCTGTGATATAAGTTCCAGAGAAACACAATTTTAGTATGAAAAGACACTATTTTGCCTTGAAAGTTCAGTCAATGTTAAAACACAATTTTGCCATGGAAACTCAATATTATGGCATGAAAAATGACAATTTTGCTACGAAAACGGTATTCATGGAAACATTTTCCATGAAAGCAGGGTTTTTTTTTAAACCACGTGCACACAATACTTTACCTTGAAAACGTTACATTTTGTCATTTAAACGCTCTTTTTTTACCATGAACACATCGTACCATCAAAATGATATCATATTTACCATCAAAAAGTGAAATCTTGCTTTGCAATTGCTATATTTTGTCATGAAAAGACTTTCTTGATTTTGCCATAATATCAACTCAATAAGGGATTTAGATTTGGGTAGAGTGGCATTTTAAAATGAAATAATAAATGTAGTCATCCAAATATGTGCTGATATTAAGTGTGTGATATGATACTTGATCTGCCTAGGAAGTGCGAAGAAGAGGTTTGGATAAATGAAGGCGGTGGCTAAAGATGTCTTACCTTGAGTTTGTCGTAGCGGTCTCCCAGAGCGGCGACTTGGTGGTCCCTGTGTCGTCCCACCAGCTTGCACAAGGCGCAGATCAACTGTTCGTCCGTCACACAGTACATGTTGACCTTCTCGTCCTCGTGCTCCACACACATGACCCCTCGTAAGTGGGAGTCTAGCAGGGGCTCGATGAGGCGGTGGCCCGTGAAGGGCTTCTTATTGGGGTGAGTGGCTTTGAGGCACTCGTCGCAGTAGGACACCTCACAAGTGACGCAGGTCTTCACGGCGTCCTGCGGAGGCTCCTGCTCGCAAAACTGACACTGCACCCTGTCGCCGGGCTGCGTCATAGCGCCGGTGTCGGGGGCGGCTCGTTCCCGCCGAGTCTGATTGGGCGAGTTGGGTCCGCTCAGGGAAGCCTTCTGGTAGCGGTCAATGATGTTCTGCAGGGTGACGTTGCGCTTAAGTCCCTCTAGGCCTCTCTGGTTGAGGTTGATAACATAGCGACAGGTCGGGCACTGGAAGGCGCGGATGGACTGGATGGGCTCGCTGGGGGTGCAGTGCGACACCAGGATGCGGTGGGCGCAGTTGGAACAAAGGCTGTGAGCGCAAGGCAAGAGAAGCGGGTCCTCAAAGAGCTCTAGACAAATTGGGCATGTCAGCTCGGACTCCAGTGTTTCCATCTTCAGGCTAAACTAAGTGGAGTTGGCAGCGAAATCCAGGGAAGCTGCTCAGCTATCTGCACACAGGAACACAATTAGAAAATGTGATGAGACTTCAAAAGTAAAGGAGCCTTTAACCTTGGGGGGTATGACCAACATCGAGGGCCTTACTTGGGAGAAAGATGGTTCATAAAAAGATGTGATCTACTTTCGTTGCAATCAGAGCTATAGAAAACTGCATACAAAGATAATACAGTGATCCCTCGTTTATCGGGGTTAATTGGCATAGAGAACCTGTTTAGGACTTTCGAAATCTGGCTTTTAACATTATTAGAGCCCTCTAGACATGAAATAACACCCCTATAGTCACCTTTACACTCGTATTACCCAATATAGTAGACATGATGACAGAAAAGAAGCCATTTAAGGCATACATAAGATACATGCTCCCGTGTGTTGCTATAAATGTGCTCCCTATTGGAATTGAGTGGCGGCACGGACAGGAAGTGAAGTCAGGGGTTCAGAGCTTTAGCTTGGCATGTGTTACAGCTGCAACAGTAGGCCGTGTTTTTATTAGGGATTATTGTGCCTGTTGTGAGATAATAATAAATGCCTGCAGTTCCGGCGATCAAGTTCGGTGCTTCTGTGTCCCACCGAACATTACAGTAACATTACTGACACCTAGTGAACAGTGTGGGGTACTACAGTACATATCATCATGTCTTTGATTGTCTTGGATTTTAGTTCATTTAGCCATTTTTATGCTTGCAAATGCATAGATAAGGCACAAAATATGTACAATTTGCTTCAATATGCATTTTTTTTTACTGATAATAGGCCATATTCAACCACGAAACAGCATGATTTATTAAGATTTATTAAGATTTATTATGAGTGAAGCCGCAAAATTCAAACCGCGATGTAGCGAGGAACTACTGTACCTTTAAAGCAGTTTTATGTTATGTGAAGCAATTATTATTATATAGTAGTAAAAGTCGTATATTGCCTGCTAATATTAATACAAACGGTAAACAGTATCTCACTCGAAGCAGCGCCTGAAGGCTCACCACACCGATGTTCACTCAGAGGTAAGTCCCGTTATCCATACTGTCTTGTAGATATGATGTTATCCGACAGTCAGCTTTTGATCAATTTCATAGTAAGTTTTCCTGCTAGCTAGCTTCAGGCTTAGGTTAGCTTTGTTGTGCTAACGTCAATTCATTAGCTTATACGTATGTGTGTTACTGTTACGTGTATGCAAGGATTTGTGGCTGGGCAGCAAGTGTAATGAGTTGTCATGGTGACCCATGTTTGAGTGACTGGCTGAAATATGGAGGGAAATGTAGAAATTTAGACTTCTTGCTGCTCCTTGTGTGTCTAAATCAGGGCTGTCCAAAGTGCGTCCCGGTGGCCATTCGCGGAATGCGGCACATTATAAGAATAGAATATAAAAAGGGAAAAAAAACAGCAAAAATGGAAAAATATCTAATTTTTTAAATGTTGTAATATCAGGAACAAACAAAAGATCGGATAAAGTTGCAATTTTTAGAAAATAACATTGCGTAACAAGCTATATAACATTACGAGAATAAAGTAAAAACGTTCAAATAGTTAAAAATAGTAAAAAAAAAAAAAAGCAGAAATGGAAAAATTGAAAAAAAAATGGAATAAAGTCAAAATAGTATAGGAAGAAAGTCAGAATTAAGAGAAGAAAAGTTACAAGAAGGAAGTTGAATAGTTTGGGTAAAAAAATATTTAAAAAAAAACAGAAATGGAAAAAACTGATGTAATTTTCAAAGAATAAAGTCAAAATATTGAGAGAAAAAAGTTATATTCTAATGAGAAAAAAAGTCTCAATTTGACAAGAATAAGCTTGTAATGTTATGAGTTAGATTCATGTCATTTTTGTCACATTGACTTGAAACATTAAAGATTTTTTTTTTTAAGTCGTAATATGATGAGAAACAAACAGAACCAAACAAAGTTTTGAATTTTTGGAAAATTAGGTTAGGGAGAAATAATGTTCCATACATAATATTACGGGAATAAAGTCATAATTGTGAGAAGAAAATTAACTAGAAGAAAGATGAAATATTTGGAAAATGTAAAAAAAAAAAAGCCCAACAATAGCAAAAATGGCCAAATT
The DNA here is from genome assembly GCF_027744805.1 of Dunckerocampus dactyliophorus. Taxonomy (NCBI): domain Eukaryota; kingdom Metazoa; phylum Chordata; class Actinopteri; order Syngnathiformes; family Syngnathidae; genus Dunckerocampus; species Dunckerocampus dactyliophorus. Next base: position 28,454,349 of record NC_072827.1, read on the forward strand.
TCATTCTAATAATACGCTTTTTCACCTATATCACAAAGGTGAGATGCATTTTTTATCTTGAAATACACTATAGATAACTTCTTAGCAAAAACATCAAAGTGGCCCTTGTATCCTTTCATTTCTTTATGTGGCCCTCGGTGGAATAAGTTTAGACAACCCTGGTCGAAATGAACAGCACACGTGGCTTCTGTAATGTTAGCAGCATGCTTACAATGAAGTTGAAGGGGGGGAGACACACACAAAAAACAAATAAACCAACAATACGTACACATTACACTATGCTTTAACCGTTTCTCAGAAAGCAAGCGTAACTTCAGGATGGGTGCCGGCCATGTGGTTAATAAGCTATGAAAACGTATTTTGGTTTTTCTATCACATTTCGAAATGAGAAATGTGACTAAAACTAGTACGCAGATTCGTACAAAAGACTAAAACGAAGATGAAAGCCAAAAACAACCAGACTTTGTGATACACATGTTGGATTGCGTGCCGTTAGATAATGCAGGCATACCTAATAAAGTGTCCTGTGAGTTTAGAACTCAAGAGAAGCGTCACCCTTCTGACCTTTCTATCCGTAAAATCTGCCTCGACGCCTTTTAATTTGGCCCAAAAAGTACTTCCCCTTTCCCCCCCCCCCAACACACACACACTTCTTGCCTTCATATGTTCCAGTGAAGACTGACAGCTCAGCCAAGCAGAAGTGGATTGGCCCGCTTGCTGATAGCTGGGACTCCATCCACACCATCACACACACTAAAGCTTTTGTTTCCCGAGCTGGGTCAGACACCCCAGCTGTGAGTAGACACACCAGCCCGCCAACCACGGGTGTGAACCCTTTACCTCCACTGCTCATTATGTGTGAAGGGGGCAAAAGCTTATTGTGGGGGAAAGTTTGAAGGCACTGAGGATGCAACAATTATCTTCCAGCTAGTTCTTTTTTTCACAGACATTCTAATGCAGCGAACGGAGCTCATCCCAGCATGTTTCTTGTGCACGCTAGCCTCCACTTTGACACTTGTGGCGCCCTCTATGGGTTGCACTCATAATGCTTTGGAAGAAATGCTACCATAAACGTAATACAGATATCTTTCAAGTTTTATAATCAGTAGACAAACGATCAATGGCTTATGGATAATTCCTTTCTAAGTCCCACCCATGCAAATGCATTTTTCTTGATGGTGGCCATATTAAAATTTGACCTACATGTTACAGGGGGTGTGAGAAATTTCAAGTCAATCCAATTTATGAGGTTTAATAAAAGCATCACAATGTGGTCTATTTGTCTGGAATATAATGGCACAGTTAACACAGCAGGGGTGCATGTTTTGGCAAATGTTCACCCTTTTGTGTGTAGCGGTTTAGGAGTAGAAGGAACAACAACGTACACTCATGTCTTACGTCCCTACAGAGTTTGTTTGAATACTGGTGTCGCACAAGCACATGAAGACAAGAGCACACACAAGTTGCGATTGCTGCGCTCATCTCTGGTGACAGTGATGTCACTTCGGGATGTCCTTTGCGTGCTGCTACGTCTCGAAAGCTGAAGCAAACTCAGGTAACCTCAAGACGTTTTTCAGAATAAAAGACACAGGTGGGCAAATAAACGTAAAAATCTGTAACTTTGAGAAGAAATTGTATCGGTTTGAGGTAAAACACAGCAAATGTCAAACGAGTTCAGATACTGACAAAACACACTCATGTCCCTGATGCTAACAAATCCACCTCTACGATTACCCACCGATGGATTTCGCCCCGCTTTGCGCTGCTGCCGCTGACACATTTCTGCAGAGAGAACAAGACCTTTGACCCGAATTGGGAAATTCATATCCACAAGAGCGGAGGAGACATCAGGAATCACCGCAGCCTGCAAAATGTTCCCTGTTAATCCCACGTCAGGCAGAGCTTGATTGAGCGAGACTGGAGCCAGCACAACAGGAAAAGTTGCCCGACAATTCCAGGAAAGCTTCAGCTCCACCTACAGCCAGAGGGATGGCCGGGACTGGAAGAGTGTGTGTGTGTGTGTGTGTGTGTGCGTGTGTGTGTGTGTGTGAGAGTGAGAGAGGAGGCTAGGATAGGAGGCTATCATGTGCTCACACACACACACAGGTACATTTTATGTGCTATCAGCTATCAGCTCCCTTTCATGCTTTCTTTTGTGTGTCTGTGTGTCCCTTTGACCTTGCACAATGCCGTGTGCGCCACTAGAGATTCCAAGACGCAACATGAGAGGCTGTCCAACAAATGCAAACACAATCTAGAGGGGAGAAACAAACACAACGTCCACCTCCAGCGCTCGTCTCTCTGCCGTGATAGACGCCAAGCCAGAGTCGATGAGACGTGACATCGTCTGCCACATCCCAGTCGGCTCTCAAGTGGAGGCGACGTCAGCTTTCTTATGTATCGTGTCCTGTCACTCATCGGTAGTCCCCAGAGTGACTCCTCTGCCGGAATGATAGATAGACAGTCGATATTAAAAGGCACACAAAACCAAGACACAACACTGCAGCAGAGCTACATTGCTGGGAAGGATATACCAAATTTGACTAATTTTCCTACACTGACTGAGCAGCTACGTTTTTCCCACACTTTGAACCCTGCGGCTTATACAGTGGCTCATTTATGGCCAAAATAACTACAGTTCCCATGATGCTTAGAGTGCAGTGGAAGTTAAAATCATGTTTTGAAGTCTTATGCAGAAATCGTGTTTAATCTGACAAATCTTAAGTAAGTTTGATCAATTGTAGAATTGCTACAGTTTCTGTTTGGGTTGCTTGTTTGGACTGTTGAACTCAGATGGAACAAAGCGTCTCAGGTTTCATCAACTGAGCTCACGAGGGACGCTCCAACATTGAGTAGAGGTAGGATTTCAAGGTTTATAGTGTGTCTTTCTTTACAGTGCGTTAAAAAATCCACGATCACCAACAGGTTTCGAAAGGCTGGACTACTGGGTGATGACGAAGACAGCTCAAGCCAAAGGATCGAAACCGACACCGAGAGCGACAACGAAAGAGAGAGAGAGACTGACAAAGTGTGTGACGAAGGAATTACGAGGCTGTTGAATTCTGATGCTGAAGAAGACGACTTTAGTGGTTTCAGTTCCCAGGTGGAGGATGAAGACGGCAATGAATGTCTTTTTCTGGTAGGCTACTGTTTAACTAGCCGTATTATAGGTGATGTTCGATGCTGTTTGAAAAAGCATTTCTTTAATCAAAAGTTAAAAAAATCTAATTTCTGTCTCCTAAATATCCCATGTTACGATATGAATGTTAGACTGGTGCCGCTTATATATGTACAAATACTTCTTCTCTTTAAATTGAAGTGGGTGCGGCTTTTATACCTCTTAATTCACATCATTACTGTATGTCCCATAGCTGAAGTCATGCTGTGCAGCACACTTGTTGAGCGCCTCAGCCAAGTCGTGGCTGCCAAGTAGTGCGCTCCATTTTTTCTAAAATAACCAACAATCAATCCCACACAATGATCACAATGCTTCATGATCCAAAAATGACAATGTTTATACAGTTTGCATAAATAATTGCTTTTAACTAAAACAAAAATAAATTCCTTTGACATTATTTACATAATTACTAAGCAAAACAAACACTGGAAAATTTACAGAAAATGTACCAAAAATGTTGTGACTATTTGCAACCCTGATGATTAGCGGACTGAGGAGGAAATTACATGAATTACATGTGAAAAAATTGGAACAATCCATGGTATATGTATTGTTTGTGTGAGAAACCCAATTACTCCTGAAGCTGAAGGGCAAAGGGTGAAAATTTATCTAAACATGCCCTCCTATTGTGTTGCATGTGCTATTATCTTTCTGACAAATACGCCGCATGGTGGCGCTGTTATTAAACGCCAAAATTTGACCATATAATTCGGATTGACTTAACATTTTGAACACAGATCAAGGCTCTCTACAAAACATCCATCCATCCATCCATCGCATGTTTGCACGGGCACGAAAACGCTGGCTTTTCCTCTCTCTGAATGTGCCTGAGCACATTCCAGCTCATGCATGAGCACATTCCAGCTCATGCACACCCCACCCCTCAGGATGAAGCAAGTACTGCAAGCGCCTCCGGCATGATAGTTCGATGACTTAGCAACTCATTGTCCAGATGACACTGACCATTTGTCTGATCATGATGAAACTTCAGGACATATGTATTACACGTATGATAGCATGTCTTCCTAAGCATTGTGACCACAACCTGTAGGGGGCACCATAAATGTAATTTAGCCATGTGACACCCCATCGTATGTTGGAAGAGCAGAATTTCCCTTATTTTCCGGAAAATTTGCCTTAGTTTCAAGGCAAATGTTGACAGGTACGGTATTCAGCGACCCCCTCGCAGTTAATTGGTTCCAGACCTGATCGTGATAAGCGAAGTAGGATTCCTTATTAATAAATGGAATATTACTAAATACAGTTTTTAACATTATTACAGCCCTCTAGACATGAAATATAGCCACCTTTGCACTCGTATTAACCAATATAGTAGACATAGTGAGAGCAAATGGCGGTCGAGGAGTTCGGAGAAGCGATGGAGAATGACTTCTGGACGGCTTCGAAGAGATTCTGGACCCCCATCATCCACCGTCACAGGAGGGGGAAGCATTGTATGGTCAACACTGTGTATGGTGGGGATGGTGTGCTGCTGACCTTGACTCGAGATATTGTGGACCGGTGGAAGGAATACTTTGAAGGCCTCCTCAATCCTACCGACATGTCTTCCATTGAGGAAGCAGTGCCTGGGGATTCTGCCGTGGGCTCTTGTATCTCTGGGGCTGAGGTTTCCGGGGGTGGGCCCAGGGGGTGGATGAGATCCGCCCGGAGTTCCTGAAGGCCCTGGATGCTGTGGGCGTGTCTTGGTTGACACGACTCTGCAGCATCGCGTGGACAGTGGGGGCGGTGCCTCTGCATTGGCACACCAGGGTGATGGTCCCCCTTTTTAAGAATTTCATGTCCGCAGCAGTAGCCAATGTTTTTATTAGGGATTATCGTGCCTGTTGTGAGATAATTGAATCCCATAAAAGCCTGTTGTTCCGGCGATGAAGTCTGGCATTGGTGTGTCTGACCAAACATTACGATAACATTCCTGACACCTAGTGACCAATGTAGTATACTACATGTCATCACAACATCTTTGAATGCATCTTCTGAATGCCATATATTTGTATTTTAGTTCATTTAGTCATTTTTATGCTTGAAAATGATTCATTTAGGCGATAAACACACAACATTTCCTTAAATATGCATATTTTTGGCCTAATAATAGGCCGTATTCAACCACAAAACAGCATGATTTGTTAATTCATATATTTTTGGTGATAAAGTGAAGCTGCGAAATTCGAAGCGCAAAGTGGCGAGGGATTACTGTCATAGAAATCCTTAATGCTATCATGTCTTAGAATAAACAGTCCAACCAATGTTGTGAGTCTGTCTAAAACATTGGCGCCAACGCTTGTGCTAACGAAATGTGAGCGGCATCCTGGCTGGCCCACAGACTTGGTGATCAGGGGTCACCATGGCAACAACACAGATAGCCAAATTGTTGAATAGCATTCATGCTCCAAGCATAATATTGCCATGAGATGTTTTGGTGTGTAATTAAGTCTGCTGACGCGTGATGCTATGAGTGAGACGTTGTACGACTCGCTGGAGCTTCTGCTGCAAAAAAAAAACGTGTGGGGGCTTTGTCAAAGAAATGAACTTATCACTTGCAGTTTGATTTGATTAGCAAGTAATGGCTCGTTTAGAGATGAAACGACGACAATGTCAAAGATAGGAAGACAATTTCTCGCTCAAGCACTTCCTAATCCGTTTGGCTACGGCCTTTTATCAGCCTTAATGACGGCCGCAAAGCACAGACCAAAGGAGGTGCTCAAGATGCTCAGATTGCTCCTCGTTCCCTTTCCTTTCCTGGAGGAAGACACCTAATGTCATTATCTATGATCGTGTCTGCGCAGCGCAACCGTGACCGACGTCCGACGGAGGCCTGCTGGTGCTCCTCTGAAGCCGCCGTGCTCGGCTGCAGCCCACTCAGGCCTGTAATGTGATTTACGGCTTTAGCCCAGCAAAGCGCTTGATTAGACAGACACAATCTACCTGATCTGCAGCTCAACACAACACTGAGATTAAGATGCATGCTTCCTGCTTCCGGAGCAGCGTCCTTTCATCAGTTTGTAGAGCAGCTGTAGATTTAGCTAAATCACTTTGCATGCAGGGCTGAGACAGGCGGGCATAAGTCAATAAATGTTGGTGCAGATCTGGATAAAGGTGGACATCAGAGATGTTCTACCTTCCTCCACCAACCACAAAACGAGACTACGTATCCATCCGTTTTCTATGCCGCTTGTCCTCATTAGTGTAGCAGGGGTATGCTGGAGCCTATCCCAGCTGACTTCGGGCGAGAGGCGGGGTGCATTAGTTGTGACAGTGGCAACGGAAGAGAAACATAGAAAACAAGAACAACATAAAATGGTTGTTTGTCTATATGTGCCCCGTGATTGGCTGGCGACCATGACCATGATACGAGCATGATTAAAAAAAATAAACATTTTGGTGCAGATCTGATCTAAAGAGTAAAAACACACAGCGGATCTCGCTCTAAATAATAAGCAAACCCGAAAACTACTTAACCTATTTCCACAAAACGTTTGTGGAACGTTGTGATATGGCCCATGGAAGACCAGGGATTTATTTTGACCTCCACCAAGCGCAAAACGTGACAGTGCGTGTTATGTTTTTGCTTGCGTTTGTTTAGAAGTTACAAGCCTGATTAAAAAACTGTCGGTGCAGAACTGTTAAAGGTTGCGATCTGGGCCAAGGAAAAGGAATCCAGTGGAAAAAAGGGTGCACATCTGGATAAAGGTGCATGATGGGATTTATTTCACCTGCACCATGTGCTAAACGTGACAGAGGAAGTTATGTTAATGTGTTGAGTTACAAGAATGATTGAAAAACTTAACACATGCGTTTGGTGCAGATCTCGGTAAAAATAGCGTTCAAACGATCTGTGATGGGTTTCCATACAAAACAATCATTCTTGAGGTGATTTTGGACCTGAGCTGCTTTCTATTATTCTTTCGGCGTTCTCACTGTGTTGTTGAGGTCGGCTGCAAATTCTCATTTCCTCTGTGTGGCTTGGCACGTGCCGACAGTGACGGAAAACACCAAGACATCTCCAAGACCAAGAGGGGACTTTTGTCGTTGTTGTTTTGACAGGCGCACGCAAAGAAATGAATGTTAAAAAAAACAAAAAAACTAGCCACTTCAAATAAAACAATAATGTCAGTGTTTTTCTTCAAAGCAAACTGGCAATTTACAGAAGCCAAACAAGGGCGAGCGTTTTATTGTGGACAACAGTCAAAGTCCACCACCACGTGGCTGATTTCATTACTGCAACCACTGGAGTGTTGGATTTGATGTTCTAATTTCCTGAACGCTGAAGATCACACATTGGAACTAATATTGTATCATAAAATAAAACCTAAAAACAAAGTATAAAATAATATATATATATATATAATAAAATAATATGAACTAATGTAAAGAAATGAACTACAAAATGCCAATAAAATCAAATATACAATGAAATTACATAAAATAAAGTTAAAATAATGAATGAGGCTGCTTTGTATCAACAGACACTCAAAGAGAGAACAAAGTATGTAGCTCAGGACAGGTGATTATTACAGTACATACAAATACAAAAATGGCATTTAAATCTCTCGAGCAATAATGCACATATGCAATATTATTATCAGATGATCATAGCACTTGACTCAGGATCCAATGCGATTGCTCCGATATCATCCCCTGCACGGTAATCCCTGCTTTATCGCGATTAATTGGTTCCAGACCAGACCGTGATAAGTGAATTTCTTCAAAGCAGCATTCCATATTCATAAATGAAATATTTCTGTAGTTAGAGCATAGAAAACCTGTTTATATCCTTTTCAATATGTTTTTTAACTTTATTAGAGCCCTCTATACATGAAATAGCACCCCTATAGTCACCGTTAAACTCGTATTATCCTAAATAGTCGACACAACAAGAGAAAATAAACCATTTAAGACATGAATAAGACTTGTTCCGGTGATAGAGGGGCTGTGTGAGGAGAGGACAGGAAGTGACGTCGGGGTTCAGAGTTGAGTTTTAACTTTTGCTTGTGTTACGGCTTCAACAGTTATTAGGTATTTTTGTTAGGGCTTAATGTGCCTGTTGTGTGATAATTCAAACCTCCCAAAAAAGCCTCCAGTTCTGGCGATCCTTGTGTGTCTCACCGAACGGTAACGTAAGACTCCTGACACATAGTGACCAGTGTAGAGTTCTATATGTCATCAGCATCTATGATTGCGTCTTTCAAATGCCCTATGTTTGTATTTTAGTTCATTTTTTTCATTTTTATGCTTGAAAATGCTTAATTTAGGAAAAAAAATAGCTTAAATATGCATTGTTTTCCACAAAACACTGAATATATTTTTGAAAAACCCGGATAGGGTCAAACCGTGAAATTCAAAACACGAAGTGGCGAGGGACGACCGCACCGCTCAAGACGATATGACATACAGTTTTCCCTCGCTCTATTTTGCGGATTCGCTGTTTCGTGGATTTTTTTTTTAGTGCTTCTTTTATTTTTTATTACAGCGTATGAATGCTGTTACAGGCCGAGCCTGGCCCTTTAAGAAGAATTGCATTGTGGGAAGTTGAGCGTGTATGTCTTCCCTCTCTCGTCTGTCTGCACCGCCCGTGCTTTTCTGCGTCCCGATTGGCTGTAGACCATTGTCAATCAAGCTCCTTCGTGCCGTCCTGCCGTGTCTCCTGTGTCATCGCTAGCTTGCTAGCTTGTGACTGAATCTTCAGTTCGAAGGAGGAGGACCGCAACAGGAGGAGGACTGCAGCAATATGTTTTAAGAAGGATACACAGTTCTGCTACAGTACAGCAGAACGGCGCCAGGACCAAAAGGCGCAGTCACAGGAGTGAAATACACACGAGTGACGTAATAACCTGTAGGTTGATCATTAAAATTCAAACGAAGGTTTGAACTTTGTTGAGAGTTTTTAAACAAGTGAGAAATGTGAGAAAATGTTATTGCCTGTCTGAGAAAAGAGTATAAAGTGCGTGGTGAGGGTTTTTACAGCCTTAAAACGTATCACAACTGTAAAAAAATGAAGTTGGCTACTTCGCGGTTTTCACTTATTGCGAGCTATTTTGGGAACCTATCCCCTGCAATAAACGAGGGAACACCGTATTTGCATATGTCTGTCAAAGTTGATACAACTTTAAAATATATCCCAGCTTCATACGTTGTGATGATGTCATGGTAGCCATTATCATAAAAATGGCCAAAATCACGCTTAAAGACATTACTTCACAGATTCTCACTTGAACTTTTCCTCAATAATATTGACTCTTTCAAGAGCCCTCCCGCCTGTTTCCATGGTGACACCTCCATGTCTGTTTGTCTCAGCACAGTCTCGTGGGAAGATGTCAAACATTCCTCCTTACAGGAACCAGATAAGTCACCAATTAGCAGGATGAACCATGGAAACAGACCGCTGTGTCCCACTCATGTGCGCAGCCAGCTAATGGACATATTAGCTCTACAACACCCACAAGCAAACTAGCAGCACAATAGTAAACATATGCTTTGGCATTTTGAAGGTCATGAGGTGAGCAGGTAATGGATGAAGGGCCGTGTTATCGCTCTGAAAGCAATAAAACAACTTTTATGACTCACAGGAGCCACAGAAGCACGTAGTTACAAGTTCCATTCCAAAAGGGAAATGACTGCACGGGCTCTATTTAAATAGTCGTCTGCTCTACAAAATAGCGGGTTTCACTCTGAAAGAAGTTATATTCCTGCCTTTGATGCCGCCCCGTCGGCCTTCCTGCTCAGGCATCCCACCCCTTTGGGAATTGAGCAATCAAAGCACGAAGGAATCGGTAAACACAAGAAGGCCCTCCGTGTTCAAATCCAAGCTGATGACTCGGCGTTTTCTATAGCTAAGACATGCACGCACATACGCAAAAGTGACCCTCTGACTTACCCGCCTCATGATGGCATCCATCAGTAAGCAAGAAGGGAGCATTCAAGTGGTGTGCAGGGCAGTGCTGAGACTGACTGAGTGAGTCAGTGAGTGAACTTTGGCCACCGTCGCTCCAGCCTGCTCCTCCTCATCCACTGACATGCACGAGCAGGAGGAGGATCGAAACTTTCCGCCCGGCCTCTCTTCTCGCTTCTATCGAGCCGCTTTTTAGGCACGCATGCATGCAGGCCTGCAAACCGCTGCACTAGCCAATAGTACAGAGGGGGGGGCAGAGCACGAAAGAGGCCACGACGCTCCACAACCATTCTAATAGAAATAAGCACTGAGTGCATTAGGAGCATATTTGTCTGAATAGAATGATGACACGCTCGCACAAGTGTATTTATTGCCTTGATTATTGCAGTTGGGAAAGTGAAATGAGGCTACAGTACTTGGGTTAATCGTTGTGCACATCAGACAGTAGTATTTTGGAACTGTATATATCACAGCAAGAATCTTGATGTGTTAGCATGTCTACTCTTTTGTTTTTATGTTCATATTTGATGTTTTTCCCCATTATCTGCCTTCTAGTGCCTAATACTGTATAAAATCAGCTCTTTGTATGCATTATTATTTTGATTTATTATTGTCATCATTGTCGCTGTGTATTATTATTGATGATGGTCCCCCAAATCCCTTTTTTAGTTTATGTTTGCAATCAGTAGATCCTTTCTAAGTGCCTGGAAAAGCTGTCATTTGTCGCCTACACGCGCTACAGTTGGGAAAGAAATATGCGGCCGTGCTGCGCCCACCTGCATTGGCAAAGCTGAAAAAGCTTTATTATCTAAAGCAGGGGTGCCCAAACTATTTCCACTAAGGGCCGCAGGGGTCGGTAACCCGCGGTTCCAGAGCCACATGCGACCTTGTTGCAGCTCCCTTCGCCGACCTCTGTGGGGTTTTTTCAAACCGAAGTGGAGGAAATGTGCGTTTTCGAAAAGAGTTTGAAATATCCAGCCTACTGCAAGTCCGTGAATGCAACTGGACTGAGTTCTGACTGCTGACTGGATGAATAAGGGAAGGTAGAGACGTCTTGTTGAGTGTGCTACCCACGCGGAAAGCTATCCATAGCCACGAATACGTCCCTAAAAGAAAAACCTCGGAAGAAGGTTGAATTCTGAATGGACACATTCCTTCGTTGCCAGTGAGCCGGTTTACCCGTGTGCTTGATATGTGGCAAACAACAAAAAATGTAACGTTGAAAGGCATTTTTAAACAAGCACTCAGCTTTTTCTGCAAAGTACCCAACGGTAGGCTGATTTCGGAACTACGATGGAAGGTTGGGCTACAGCTGCTAGTGTTGTGGCTGCACGTGAGATCGCTAGGAGGGGGAAGCCGCTCGCAGATGGAGAATACATGAAAGAATCATTTATACAAATATCAGAGCATCTATTCTCCGAATTAAAATAATAAACTGGGAATTATTCTGAAAATGAAAACAATGGCTCTTTCTGCAGAGACAGTCAAGGCCAGGACCAATAGAATGGCAACAAACATCACCAGAAGGCAAACTGATGACAATAATTCAACGCAAGCACATTGAATTGCCTGCGATGAGTCAAGCGATGCAAACGATATTGAGCAGATAGCACTGGTATACGGAAATGTGAACTCTGATGGGCTTTTTCATGTTGGCTGCGTCTTGTTTTCATTTTCCACAAGTACGGGAACGAGTCAAAAAGGCCTGCGTAGTTCAGTGCTTACTGGTGAATGATCTCAAAGTAGGCCTACACATGCACTCTGCACTTGTAAAAATGTGAAAGAGTTTACAACTTTGAAAACTTTATAAGCTTCTTTCATGTTTTGCGGCTCCAGACTATTTTTCTTTACTGAAGGAGGAGGCAAAATGGCTCCTTTGATCGTAAAAGTTGCCGACTCCTGCCCTCGGAGAATCTCATTACAGTGTGACTCCTAAAAACTACAACACCTAAAAACTGGCCCTTCAAAGAAATTACAAAAGCGAGTACACCCCTCATATTATTAGATGATATCACATTTATCTGATAGTGTATTTTCTCGAGGGATATCATCAAAAGTAAATGGGGACGTACAATTGAGTTCGTCAGCCACTGCAAACATTTCTACAAAATCCTCAAAAAACGTAATGCCCGTGCTTGCGGTTAATGAAGACGCAGTCACTGATGCAATTCCAAGTGTAATCTAAGATATTTTTTATGACACCCTTGAGGGTTGGGCCGATATTGACCTTAGCATGTATCACGATATGACGACATAATTACATTAAAAAGCTTTAAAAGTAAAACATGGAAAGTAAGCTTACAAATGGCACCGTGTAGAGCGTGTCCAAAGCAAGCCAGTCTATTCCAGTTGTGAACGCTCAAGTTCAAGTTTCGTTTGAATTTGAATGATCAACCTACGAGGTTGGACACAAGAAATGATTAAGTGACCCACTCCTCTGGCCGTGCCTCACCCCAGCGCCGTTCGGCTGTAGTGTTTTGCTGTCGTTGTTAAAACATATCGCTCCTGTCATTGTATTTTCCTCGCACGGTCAGCATCTTCTGTTTCTTCTATTGTTTACAGGATTGGCGGCCAGCTGCACACTGGCTACTCTAAACTGCAATCAAGATGCATTTCTATAAAAACAATTGTCGGACCACTGCATTCATATTACAGTACAGTTGGTTGGGTATTTTTAGCTCTAATCAAGCTGTCATCACTGTTGGTGACATAGCAGCAATATTGACATCCCTGTTAAATCATTGATCCATCCTACCACCAATAATCTATACAGTTAATCCAGTGCAAGGTCATAGGAAGCTGCAGCCAGCTGACATTGGTCAGGAGGTGGGGTCTCTCTGGACACCAATCAATCACAGGGTTGACTCTCCTCATGACTATTTTCAGATCAATAGAAAGTCACAGAAGACACACTGTGGTGCACTGATGTTGCTGTTGACGGCCGCTCGCCAAGGAAAGAAAGGTACCCAGGTCAAACATAACTGGCTAACAAGACTGGCTCTGAGACAGCTGCCCTACGCTGGCTCGGAGCCAATGCACCGTCTCCTTCCCGCTGTCTTTCTCTATAACATTTGCAGTTATATCTAAGTCGGGGTGGACCTTGTCATGTCGGCCTATAGCATCAGTGCACTGTGAATGATGTGTAATAAAACCCCGACGTAGGAGGGGTTGGCGGTAGTGTGAAAACACACGTGAGTGCACTGAAATCTAGTGAGATTGTCAGGAATGTTGTGGTTTGTCAGTCGCGTAAGATAACACGCTGGCATGATCATCACGGCACCGGGGAGCGAAAAAGGTGAATGCAAGCCTTTGGGTTGCATTTCCGTTATTTATGACAGACTTTCAAGTGACACGCATTGAAAAAAAAAAAGAGTCCCTTACCTCTCCGCCATGTAGCCCGTCCAAATTGAGCACAGAAAAGGAAGATTTCCCCTCACAAAACACCAGCTTGTCTCCTCTAAGCTCAAACTGCTTCCTTAGTCTCAGCTCTACCTCCTCACACAGCCTCTAATCCTCTCTCAAGGAAATCCAGGGCCGCTCCAAATGCTTCAACCAGACTTTTTTTGCTATTATTTTGTTGGCTGGGATCATTAACTTCGTCCCATGAGAAAATCACAGCACCTCCTTCCTGTGGGAGGCTGTCAATCACATGTGATGATGAGGAGGAGGCACAGAGGTGCCCTGCATGATGAATGGGAGTAGTGAGCCGGATGGGCACACAGCTTAGCCTGTTTTAATAGCATTTCTCATAGACTTGTATGCACTAAATAGGGACGAGTGAGTAAAAATGTCATGTGCCTTTTTAAATAATTCATCGTCTTTCAGCGGTTTTTAGTGCGGTCTGGACACTCAGCAGGGGGCCCAAGAGGAGAGTGTATAAAGCATCCGTTGCCATGGTATTGTGGCGAGAGCGCAGACGCATCCTGGCGCTGGAGCCAAATGCCACTCTGATCTTTTCACTGGCACAACCTTCCGCTCTGTCACGGCTGCTTGTTTGTTTCTCAGTCCAGACCCCTGCTGTCGGTCACTGGCCGGCTCCCTGCAGCATCCCCGGGCTAATCCCAACTCGCTAAAACAACGTTTGTTAAGACACTTTTAGCGGGAGCACAATACCTGAAGAGGGTCACTCCGCTCCCAGTGACCGCAGCTAAACTCCTCTGCGGGACAACAATGAATGAATGAAGACAAGGCACCCTGGTGATCTGACTCCTTAAACGTCTTTGCACGTTTGTGGATTTTTAAGCAGAAGCTGCAGCCGAAGCGTCCGCTCCCAATGGGGGAAGATGCACGAGACGAGCAGTGCAGCAATGGATCCTGCAGATGGCACTGTGTTGAAAAAAAAGGGAACGTACAGTACAGGTTGTAAAGGCCATTCTCGCTTTTTAGTCTTTCTTCCCGGTTCTTGGGACGGCATTGCTTTCGGAGAAATAGTCAGTGATCACAAAATTTAAAAGGTTTTCAAATTATATTAAAAAAAATTATATTAAAAGTAAGTGTCAATAAATGTCAATAAGGAAGGAGCCCAGAATGAAAGTAAACAGAAAGCGAAAGTTAAGATTGTGTAGATGTGAGAGTTAAGCTTGTGTGAGTGGCAACCATGCATCTATTTGTGCTCCTCCCAGTAGTTCTGCATGGGTTATCTGTGAGTTAGTGTTATTTGATTGTGCTGTGTGAGTGTGCGTGTCAAAAAGAAAAAGAGATTTTGTTATAAACTACAATGGTTCGTTTTGGCCAATCAGAGCCCTGTATATTGAGTAGCCAATCAGAGAGCACCTTCTGGCAGTTCCGGGATGTGCGGGCAAATTTGTCGATCTTCAGCACTGTCTCTCCAGTGTGAACGAGATGGAAGATGTTTGATTCTGCTACGTGACGCCAGTAAAAGTACGACGTTCTACTCACGTTAACCCAGCATTAGACGGCAGATTTGGATATAAATCCTGATCCTTGGCTGTTTGGAGAAGTTTTAGTTTTCTCCTTTTCCTGTGATTCCTTTGATGTCTAGTGACATCACAGTTACCAACTGACGAGCAGTGAAACTATGATGAAGACTGAAGCGAAGGAATCTGGGCTTTGGCGCAACCGATGATTTCTGCCTAGCAAAAAGGAGCTGTGCAAATGTGCGTCTTCTAGCTAGACAATATTTTTTTCCTTGGAAAAAGTCGAAAAAAGTCAGGTCGTCTTACATTCGGAGTGTAGAGATTCATACATCATTCATACAAATGAGTCAGAGCTTTTTTTCCTGTCACTCACACACAGCAGTGGCCTGGGGAGTCTCAGCCGTGACATGCCAAACATGTACATTTTGACTTGCCAAAAATGGGTCTTGAAAAAGAGAAGTTAATTTCTATTCGGGGCGTCTTACATCGGGTCAATACAGTAGTATGACATCCTACATGCTTCGTGTAACGAGTGTTGCCGAAACATACGAGAGAGGATACTGAAAAGTGGGACGGATATTTTGGGCCCCTTTATAATGGAAATGCCAGAGTGCTACAGCGGTTGATGCTTCCACTAATTTTATCATACACAAACACCCCTGTCACCGCCTTATGTAAAACACCCCCATTCACATTCGTCACTTCTCATTCGTGTCATCCCTGCAGTAATTCACAGCCAGGAAATCGACTTGAAAGTGTCAGCGCTCCCGCCCCGCAGCTATAAACATCCATAAATTGTCTGTGAAGTAATGACTTCACCGCGTCACGGTGAGTCTCATTGTCGGATTCATCTTGGTGCAATAAAGTGTAATAAAACTGCTGACATTTATATTTGGACCACGCTGACATTTGAAGCCGGGCGGGGGGATCCGGAGAGGTCAAAACGCCTTGCGGAGTCCGGGGTCAACCCAAAGTTAGGTCCCACTTTGGACTAAAATATAAAAATGTCTGAAAAGGATGGCCTGGTTTTTGCGGTTTTCCGAGATGTCCCCACCTCACCCTGTGGAAACACAAAGCGGTCCTAGAGCCAGACCAGCGTGAGAGCTTTCTCTGGCATGAGAACGTTTATTCTTGTGCATTCCTGCGCGTAGGCAGCAATTACGTGTCCCAACCAACACAAATATGATATACTCTGCGCACCCAAGTACTTGACATTGACTGTCACATTACAGCAACGCTTGACATAGAAGAAATTGTTTTTCTTACAACTAGATCCACCTCATAATTCCACTCCTAATCAAGTCCAGAGGTTGCAATGCTGACAGAAACAATTCCATGTTTTATTTATGTAAGCCGCAAAGTCTGGAAAAATAGCCGTGCTGTTCTGTACAAATACTCCCTAATCAATAAGTAACATGGCTGTCAAAGTAGTTATAGTGTTGAAAACAAATGAATATTCATAGCGCTTAAATAAGGCCATTTGCAGCCTCAAGCAAATGCTCCGCTTGCCAGCTGGCGCATGAGGACTGGAAAAGAGCCACGGAAAGGAGCTGATAAGAAGCAAAAAGGATGAAATATGATACTTAAAATGTACTGTAAATAAGAAGCTACATGAACTTTGATCCATGTGGGTTGAATCGGAACAAACACGTCACAAAGGAGCTTCTGCTAAAGTAGGATTCGATATTAATGAACAGAATATTTTCACGGTTAGAGCATAGAAAACCTGTTTAAGGCTTAGACTTTAGCATTATTAGAGCCCTGTAGACATGAAATAACACCCCTACAGTCACCTTTACACTCCTATTATTCTTTGTTTACACCAGATTGCGCAGGCTACGGGATAACAGCAGGGACATAAGAGACGGCTGCCGCTAGCATAGCAAGCGACCTAGCTAATTAGCCTCTCCAATTTACTTATACTAAACTTAACTCATTCACTACCATAGACGTAGTTACATGTTTTTATAAACCCAAACGCCCGATCCCAGCAACATATGTATACGGTGTCTTTTTCGTTTTTTTGAACAAGAGGCAAAAAGAGGTGATGGCACAACTCCCCACTAAGGGATTTCACTTCAGAGCAATTATAAGACATAAAAACGGCCACAAGTGCATTTGATAAGCGCTAGGCAGAGATCATGTGGATGGAAAAAACACACATGACAGGAAGGAGGAAGTGAGAGAGCGTGGAGGAGTGTAGCACTGTAGGTATAACGAGCGTAGCGAGTGTAGGTTATACATTGTCGGGAATTTTGCACACACACGCATGCACGGGCACACACGTGCACACACATGCACATACATAGTTCTGTTCCGAATGTGAAAATTGTAAATAGTTCATGGTGTTATATTTGTAGTTGATGTAAAAACAACCATTTTTTCTGTTGTTTATGTTGCTGTTTAAATATTTGAGCTGTCACAAAAGCAAAAACATATTTGTGTCAAAGTGAAAGTTATGCTTGAAATGTAAGCTGGTTTCCTACCTTTTCTAGTTGGGAACTGATATTTTCCTGAAACTTACCTGTGTTCTACTGCTGATTACTAAACGACGGAAAATCGTAGAAACAAACTTTTTTTTTCTGATGAAAGACGGGAACCTTTCTAACCTTTCTGTTGGTAGTTCCATGTTTATATAGCCATAGAGCACTAATATTCTGTGTGCCTTGAAAGATCAGTCAAAATCGCCTAAAATGGGCGGTACTGATGGGGTTGTCTTTTGAAAAATGGCTGGGATTGAATGAGTTCAGAAAGTGTTTCAAACGGAGTGGGGAAGAAGGACAAAGTAAGAAGCTAAAAACCTACCACTTCCACACTGAATGATGGGAGAACCTTGTTTTTACTCGATCATGTCAGACACAGCAAATGTCCCATCAGTGTAACATTACTGACACCTAGTGACCAGAATACTACATGTAACTTTTTGACTAACAATGTAGGCCGTAGTCAACCAAAAAACAGTGATCACTTATGAAGTAATTACTTTTTGAAATAACGCGATGTAAATAAAAAAATCAAATTACATTTCGGTTTGAGTCGAACCTTCTGGAACGGACGGTGGTGGTAACGCTGTAGTCTGGGGCTGCATGAGTGCTGTCACAGCTGGGGAGCTATGGTTCTTTGAGGGAAACATGAATTTGCACATGTGACATTGTGAAGCACTGCCTGATGCCCTCACTTTGGAAGCATGGCACTTTTCTCTGTGATTGTCCGTATACTCCCGGATTAGTTGGTTACACTCGTACAGCATGCAAGCATGCAGTTAACTGTGACACAATTCTGAAGGCTGCACACGACAAAGGTAACTATCCAAAGAACAACGCTGATTTAGTCTAAAACTATAAGGACGTCTTGTAGCTAACAACAAAGCCAGTGTTGAGTCAGGGCCTTTGCACTGTCCCGGTTGAGCAGTACACGTCCACGTTACGCCAAGCGGGCCCCACAATCACATCCGCCGCATTCAACTAAGCAGAAATGCAGGAACACAAAAACCTTCTCATTCCTGAGCCAAAAAGCAAAGTTAGCCTGACTTACATGTGATCCACAGAGGATGTGATGTGCATCTCCCACTCAAGCCTCAGCCTCAGCATCTATTCCAAAAGACTAAAAGACAACATGCAGCCAGACGACCACCCCTTCTTTCATGCCCCACCCTGAACCCCAGCCTGCCCCAAGGCCACAGCCGGAGGCGCATGCAAGCGGAAAATGTGCCCTGGAAGCGTCACTTCCGCAGGCAAGCTCCATGGATGCTGCATCCTTTAGGTGCCCCCACCCCCTCTCTGAGGGGTAAGACAAAGAGGTAGCAAATGAGGAGACAAAGCTGCAGAAGAGGAGGGGAGGGTGCATAAGGCCCAAACAGATGGTATCAGTCTCCAGGGTCGGGCCTGCACGGTCACATGTGTGCATCATATGTGCCCCAGCTAAACAGTCATCATCAGAGGGCGTGGGCATGTGGGGGAGGGGCTTGCACATGCTCAGAAGCCTAATTGACTTAACACGGACTTTTCTTGCCATCAAGGATGTCTTTTTAAGTCTAGACGCTGACAATAAGTAATGGCGGTGGCTGGAGTTCAACATTTTAATTGCTTTCTACCCTCCAGGGATGGGTAAGGGGCGGGGGCATTCTGCACCCATAAGACGCAATCAAAGCAAACAGCCCAATTTAAATGAGCAAGACAAAACCCAAGCCAATTTACACTCGCTGTAATTTACTTTTCCCTTTTGATGAAATTAAAGGTGCGATCAGCGAGAGAGGCAACGTCACAAAACAACAGCGAGTGTTGCCATGTGTCTTGTGTGATTGTGTGATTGTGTATGGGTAGCTGGGAAGATAACACACACGGGACACTGCATTTGCGTTTTTATTATTTGTTTATTATTATTATTATTATTATTATTATTATTATTATTATATTTGTATTAGTAGTAGTGTTCGTAATAGTAGTAGTATAATTGCCATTACTAGTACTATATTACTATTTTTAATTGTATTTTTATTTGTAAAATGTTTAGTTCAATGAGTTAACATAAGATAAACTACTTATTTTAACTTATTTATTATTATTTGTGTTTTAAACTTCAAATATGTTTACATTTATGCTGTTAAAGTTTCCATTGGTTTTCCAAACATAGGTCAGTTTTTATTGGGTTGCCATTTGTCAGTGCTATTTCCAGTAATCCCTCGTTTATCGCCATTGAATTGGTTCCAGACCCGACTGTGATAAGTGAATTTTTGCCAAGTACGATTCCTTATTTAAACATGGAATATTTTCATATTTAACGTGTATTGAAAAGCTGTTTACGACCTTCTAAATAGGCTTTTTAAACTTATTGGAGCCCTCAAGACATGAAATAACACCCCTATAGTCACTTTAGCACTCATATTACCCAATACAGTGGACACAACAAGAGAAAATAAACCATTGAAGACATAAATAAGACTTGTGCTTGTGTGTGTTGTTTGTAAATGTGTTCCGGCGGTAGAGGGGCTGAGTGGAGAGAGGACAGGAAGTGACGTCGGGGTTCAGAGATGAGTTTTAGCTTGGCGTGTGTGACGGCTGCAACAATAGTCCTTGTTTTTATTAGGGATTATTGTGCCTGTTGTGAGATCATTCAAGCCTGCAATAAAAGCCTGTTGTTCCGGTGATCAGGTTTGGTGCTTGTGTGTCTCACCAAACATTACAGTGACATTACTGGCACCTAGTGACCAGTGTAGAGTACAACGTATCATCACAACATCTTTGAATGCGTCCTCTGAATGCCTTACGTTTGTATTTTAGTTAGTTTTAGTTAGCCATTTGAACGCTTGAAAATGGTTGATTTAGGCAAAATCTAGGTAGAATTTGCTTAAATACGTATATTTCTGAGTAATATTAGGCGGTAGTCAACCATGAAACAGCATGATCTATTCATTTGTTCTGAAAAGGAAGTGGCGAGGGATTACTGTATTCCTAGCCAAGCAGGCACAGCGTTCCTGTGAGCTTTTTGGTTCATGTTTGCTAAAAAGCTAAAGAAACTGGCAAAAATAACACTCGGTGTTAATAAAATTGGGGGGAAAAAAAATCTGCACTCAAATTGAATGGGGTGTTCCTGCCGACTTGAGTGGGTTTTTTTTTTGCATAATCCAAACAAATAAAAAGCTTCCTTGTGTAATCTAACACACCACTAAATTTGATCACAACCTGTTCGTTAGTTTTTATGAACTCCTGCTGGCACAAACACAAATAAAAATCACACGCGTGCAAATTTGCCCCCCTTGGCAGAGTTCATTAACTCTTCTCCGATAATGTCATCGAATGTTGTATTGTCGGAATAATCGGAATAATCACTAGATTTTTCACGCGGCTGTTGTATTGGATCCCATAAGACTGTGGGGGGGTACTTTGTAGGGTGGCCAGTGAGTATTTAGGTTAGTGTGGGAAAAAACAGCAGCAACAGATTCAGCCTTGCAGTGATGTGAGTTTACAAAACTGGAGCAGAAATGAGAGGGAAAAACAAGGTCAAGGAACTTTGTTTGTTTACATTCACAAAGGAAACCCGTTATACGCCTAATTAGGGTTAAAGTCACTTGGATGTATTTTTGCACAGTTTTGGGAACCAAAGGCAGGAGAAAATAGCGGGGGGGTGGAGATATTGCTTTTAAAAGGCGCCTGCCGCATTCTTTGCTGCTTGGAGAACTTTCTAATTGGTTCCAGCCTCTCGGGGGCGTTAAAGAGAAGAAGAGTCATGCCTTTATCACAAATCTCCCCCCCAGTGAGATTAACTCATCACTGAAGATAGTAGGGAAAGTGAGGCAGTGTGCCAAGTGCATCCACACACACACACACACACACACACACACACACACACACATGCACGCACACACACCATTTATAGGGCAGTCATTCAAATACATTGACATCAAAATGGCATTTATATACAATAAAAATATATATATATAATGTTAAAGTTAAAAAAATAGACCTTTTCAAAATGTTTTTTTTTTAATTTAGTTTTATTTTACTTGATATTTTATACATTTTACGACTCGGTGACCTTTTCTATACATGTATTGTTTTCACCATCTTTTATATTTTGAAATACCGTAACTATATTGAGCGGCTTGTACGTTGACGTATCCGCTTCTCCACTGACAATGTCTCATTTCTCCTCACTTTTCACTTTCACTTTCCTTTTCTCTGACACACTGCAATCAGAAGAGTCTTCCTCACGCCAGGGAGACATAATGAAGTGAAAAAAAGTGACCTAAAAAGAACCAAAGGCGACGTTGGCCTTCTGCACAACATATTCTTCCGCCACAGACACGTAACGAGTTCTCTGTTTCTTTTTGTACGGTATTAATCATTGATTGGAGTGAGCACAGAACCCCGAAACATCGCAACACAAGGATCAACCTGTATTCTGTAAATGTTAACGGTACCAAATACTTGTATGATTCTTTAAGGGCTGCCATTGCTTTTGCTTTAGTGCCATTTTTTCCCCCCAAACATGAAAACCAGCCTCGTGAGGGTGTGTCACGGGTAAAAATGGCTCCCTTAAGGTTAAACGACAACATGACAACATGATCTGTGTTGTGGATCACAAATAAACATCATCACCATGGCAACAAAATATTCCTTTTTTTTTTTTTACATGTCTCCAGTGTAAGGGATTAGTCCTCCTTTAAAATGGATTAAACATTAGCAGTGGCAGCAATGTATCAATGATAAAAGAATGTTCTTGAACTGGACAGCTGATGAGTCCACACGCACGCGCACGCACACGCACACGCACACGCACACGCACACAGACAGATGGAGGCGGCCCATTTCCATCCACACTTATTGGTTCTGACAACGAGAGTAAGCGAGCATCCGCTCCCGCCCTTGTCAAAACAAGCAGCACCCAGAGAGCTAACAGCTGCTGATGGAGATGCTTTTTCTACTTTAATTGGAATTTAGCGGAGTGAGATTCAAAACAACACATGAATACAAATGATAATAGATTTCAATCAGCTGTACGTTTGGAAATAACCGGGCCTGTGTCAGTCTGTCAAGGTTATAATCCACACCTCATAGTGCTATTAATTGGCCGTCAAGCTAACTTTGGGTCAACTTTGCGGTCAATTTGAAAAGTCCGTCTGTAGGCCTACTGTACAACAGCTACGCGTTTCAACTTTAAAAATGGTTGCATACAAAAGTGTAAAGGAAAAAGCAGCTCCATTTGACAACATGGTCAGTTATTGACAACAACGCAGCAGCGACAGAACCAATGTTGTAAAAGCAGTAAGGAGCAAACTGCTTAATAGCAACGATGAGTTCGTTGTAAACAGCAGTACGGCAAATGTAACACGTGTGTGTTTCACACCAACACCTGCGTTTAAAGCGCAAATATAGCTAAATATAGAGCCACCACAGTCCTTGTTGCCTACGAGAGAACCTGGCCATTGTGTTCTGCGTCCTGATTGGCTGTAGACCATTGTCAATCAATCTCCTTGGCGCCGCCGCTAGCAAACTCGCTAACTGTGTGAGCTGCTTGCTAGCTGCCAATTAATAATAAAATAATAATAAGAAGAAGCTAACGAACTAAGTGAATCTTTGGTTGAAAGAGTAGGACGAGGAGGAGGACGAAGCAATAAGTTTTAACAAGGATACAAAAACGCTACAGCCAAACAGCGCCAGGACGATAATTTCTTGTGTCCAACCTAGTGGATCATTCAAATTCAAACAAAATGTGAACTTTGAGAATGTTTAAGCAAGAGATAAATGTGAGAAAACGGTAATGCCTGTCAGAGAAAAGTGTATCAAGTGTATTGTGAGGGTTTTACAGCCTTAAAACATAATAATTGTAAACAAATAAAGTTGGCTACTTCGCGAATTTCACTTATGGCGGGCAATTTTGGGAACCTATGCCCTGTGATAAACAAGGGAACGCTGTACAATTAAACAAGAAAATGAAAAAAAAACCCCAGCAAAAATGGAAAAAACAGCAGTGATTTTATGAGAATAAAGTTGAAATATTAGGAGAATAAAGTCATCATATTAGGAGATAAAAGTTGTACATTTATGAGAATAAAGTGGTAATATTATCAGGAAAAAACATCCATCCATCCTCTATGCCGCTTATCCTCACTAGGGTCGCGGGTATGCTGGAGCCTATCCCAGCTGACTTCGGGCAAGAGGCGGGGTACACCCTGGACTGGTTGAGGAAAAAACAAAATTATTAATAACACATTAAATCAAAATTAAAATAATCAAAATGAAAGTTGAAATATAAAAAAAGGCATTGTTTTCCGTCATCCATCCATTTTCTATACCGCTTCTCCTCATTAGGGTCGCGGGGGTGTTCCGTCATATGACAAACAAAACAAAACAAAACAAAACAAAACAAACTTGCAATTTTCGGAAAATTAGGTTGCGGAAAAGTTATATTACAACAATAAAGTCAAAATATTATGAGAATAAAGTCATAACATTGAGAGAAAAACAACAACAGAAATGTAAAAACGTGCTGATGCTAACAATAAGCTGTTTCAAAGCTGAGATGCAGGCTGCTTCTTCTTGAAATATATTTCACTTCGTAGCACATCTACATTGGTTGCTTTACAAAATGTAAAATATCAAAGCGGCCCGTCCATTCTCTGATTTTTCGATATGCGGCCCTCAATGGAAAAAGTTTGGACACCCCTGGCGTAGATAGTGTCGTGTAGTACATTAGACTACACCAGATGTACTTAACAGAGTGACCTGTGAGTGAATCAACTTTGAGTACAGTTGCAGAGGTCGAGGGGATTTATGCCAAGTATTCTAAAAACAACATCTCAAAAACAAGGAGTGCAGTCGTGAGTCAGAGCAACAGCAAAACCAGATGCTGGCGCGGTGACAAGCGTAATTCTGCAAGTCTGAATCTGACCAACACAAAGCTTCTTGACCCATGCTGCACATTTCTACTACTTTAATTGCAAAGCAGCACTTTTCGGCCATCAGCAGAGGTGCAAACAAGACTGAGCTTGTTTTTTTAAAGACAGCACATCCAGCTTCCTCTTATTCCAAATCGATTTCCCCTCCTCCCCCTCCTCACACACCAACACCCAGCACTTTCACGATTAATACTTTGCAGCACCTTTTCAAGCCTGAGCTTGCCTGTGTGTGTGTGTGTGTGTGTGTGTGTGTGTGTGTGTGTGTGCGTCAGTGCATTTGTTCATCTAAAGTGTTTATGTAGGCTGTGCTGCGCTGGGCGCTATCTTCATTTCCATAAATTAGCATCCAAGTATTACAGGATATAAAAAGACTTGAAGTGTGGCTGCAGCTTTATTTGGGTTTATGCATGAGGATTTATGCCCTCAGAGTCACCTCAGCTTCACTAGCTTGGCTAGTCTGTAAAATGCAGATAAAAGACCTGCATCTAATTTGTATAAACTACCCACGCCCGGCCCCAGCGCTGCCAATGGGTATTTCTCTATCCGATCTTACCTGCTTCCCCATGGCTGCGGTGCTAAGTGTTCCTCCCTGGTGGATAGTAGGCCAGAGCTGAGTGCAAAGCATTAGGCAGCTGCTGTGATTCCCAGAGGTAAACAAGGCAGGAGGCAGGAGGTGGAAGGTGTTCTGCCTCTGCTGTACACTCCCATTATCAGGGTGTGTGCACACATACTTCACTGACATGGACTGGCTGTCATCTCCGCTGCAGGTTTACACAGGAGCATGAAGAGCCTCTGGGGGGAGAGTGCTTTAACCCTTCCGTGGACTGGAGCAAAGAAGACCATGCATGCTGGGAAGCCCAAGCGCACGCTTCTCCAACAGGAAGTTACCCGACATGCCTTGCGTGTTAAAGTTAGTATATAATAGCGTGGTTTTGCACGTCTATTAGCGTGTGAGCATTTAATTCAACACCCGCATAGTCCGTGTGGTACAGGTACGTTGGTTCCATATTACTTTTACCTGCACCGCGAGTGAAGGTGTTTGGTTTGTGGTAGCATTTCAAAATAGACTTTTTTTTCCACCCTTCGAAGGTGGCACTTTATAAATAATAAATTACAAATCTTAAATAAAATGTTAATCTAACAGTGCAAACTAACATTAGCATGTGTTTTTTAAATCGTCAAATTACTACAATACATTTTCTCAACCAATGAGCAACCACCAGTGGTTTACGTCACCCACACGTTTTCGTCTTGACACCCAATTTTGTTCTAAAAATGTTTTTTATAAAGACAGGTCACCTTGTATTCAGTGTCGTCTTGTGTTCGGGCCAATGCGGTGTATACAGCCGTCCCTCGTTTATCACGTGTAACATGTTCCAGACCCAACTGTGATAAGGCAATCTCCGTGTACGAGAACTCCTTATTTATAAAGCTACTACTGTCATAGTTAGAGCATAGAAAACCTGTTTACAACCTTCTAAATATAGGTTTTAACATTATTAGAGCCCTCTAGACATGAAATAACACCCCTGTAGTTAACTTTACACTCCTATTACCCAATATAGTTGACATAATAAGAGAAAATACGCGATATAAGAAGTGATAAAGACTCACACATGCACGCACATCAGTGTCGCCAGGTCCACTTATTTTAAGCGACATGGGGCTTGTTTTTCTTGTGAAGTTGCTTGCAAATGCCCAAGTTGCCCAACTTTTGGGTTTGTTTTCAGAGAGGTAGTCGCTTGTTTCTTTTGTGAGACCTGGCAACACATCCCCCGAGCCTACACTACGATTTGTTTCAGTGCGTTTCAGCATTCAGTACAGTACTGTATGTCTTTTGAATGCCTTATTTTTGTATTTGAGTTCATTTAACCCTTTTTATGCTTGAAAAATGCTTAATTTAGGCCCAAAACTCATGAAAATGTGCTTAAATATACATACTTTTTACAAACACTAGGCTGTAGTCAACCACAAAACAGCAAGGAACATGATTTTTTAATGAATATATTTGAAAAAGCGGTGAAAGTCGAAGAAGCATGGAGTGGCGAGGGACGACTGTAGAGGGAATATAATCTGTTCCAAGGTCAAACTGCCTCCATTATAAAAGCTTCATTCACTGAACATCTACCCATCCAACCACGTCACCAGGGTTGTGGAGGTATGCTGGAGCCTATCCCAGCTGGCTTTGGGCGAGAGGCAGGGTACACCCTGCAGTATTAACCGAAAAGACCCACATTTAACATTCTTGGATGTGAATCACAGATGAGAGCGTAAAACAAAGTGAGGTGTCATCACACGCATCACTTTGTGACGATATTGATTGCAAAAAGAGGTTGACCTTAACTAACCTAATTAATAAAAAAGCATTTATAAACCGAGAAGGGTATTTGTATCGTAAAGTTGCACTAATTTGTGAACTTGTCTGCCTTAAACACCACAGGAAACTTTCCCCGTCCAGTAAACTAAAACTCCAGCTGGGTAGCGGTCAGTAGCCAACAGGCCGGAAGCTGCAGGGACCAAATATTTTTGGTTTTGGTTTTCTCCACCCTTAATGATAATTCATCCTGGGAGATGGCTGAGTCACACACACACGCACACATGTGAAAATTCCACCCTTGCAAAAATGATATCATATGTGAGGAATGTGGTGTACATCCGTCAAGTAAAAGTTAGAGGAAGAATTTAGTGCCAGAGACCATAATGTGTAGTCCCAAACCTTGAAACCCAATCACCAATTAGTAAGTCTGGATGCAATTTTGTCGAAAATTAGTAGGGTTCTGACACTGGACGAAAACATATGACATAGAAAGCCTATATTTGTCCCTGGGAATTCAGTGTTGCTGCCTCACAGCACAACACATGAATAAACTGCTGAAGCATATCTGGTGGTCAGTACGGAGTACATTTCCCAAGGGTTTGTCCGGAGCCTTGGCATTTGGATGTTGGTCATTTTGCCCTTTTAGACAGTTGTTTACGCTGTATTACATATATAGTTGTCCCTCGCCACTTCGAGCTTCGACGTATGCGCCTCCACTCGTACTCATTTTAAAAAATCATTGCCGTTTTGTGGATGACTACAGCCTATTATTAGTCAAAAGTAGGCATATTTAAGCAAATGTTATGTATTTTTGGCCATAATTAAGTATTTTCAAGTATAAAAATGGCTAAATGAACTAGAATACAAATATAAGGCATTCAGAAGACATACTTTACAAACCCATTCAGTATAATTACATAAGTATTATACTATATACGTGCGTAGTAAGCGTAACAAATGAAACAAACCATACGCTAGGCGTATACAGTATGTGTGTTGTAATGATATGTAGTATTCTACACTGGCCACTAGGTGTCAGTAATGTTACAGTGATGAGACCATAGCCACCGCAGGAAGTACTTCATGGAAAGTATGCCCTTACGACAAAATATTCCAATTATAAATAAGAAATCCTACACCCTCACATGTTTTGGGAGTACAGTGCCATAGCTGTTGATGGAAAAACTTAAGTGATTTGGACTATCACCAAGAAAACCATGGAAAAGGCCAGATATCCACTCTGGAATGAAACTCTTATGAGCGATTTTTGCTGTCACCATTATATTTGTCCAAACAATTGTACCTTTAGTTGTACCAGGCATTAGGTCTACTCATTTTTTCCATCACTGTATATAAAAATATTCCTTCAAGGAAGATAAAGTCAAGTCACACGAGATCGGCAGGCGGATTGGTGCGGCGTCTGCAGTGATGCAGACTCTGCATTGGTCCGTTCTCAATTTACCGGTCAATTTACCTACCATCACCTATGGTCGTGAGTTTTGGGTAGTGACCGAAAGGACAACATCATGGGTACAAGCAGCCGAAATGAGTTTTCTCCGTGGCTGGGCTTCCCCTTAAAGATAAGGCATCCGGGAGAAACTCGGAGCAGAACCACTGCTCCTCCGCATTGAGAGGAGCCAAATGAGGTGTCTCGGGCATCTGGTCAGGATGACTCCATGGGGACGTGTTCAGGGCATGTCCGAGCGGTAGGAGGCCTCGAGGAAGACCCAGGACACGTTGGAGAGACTATGTCTCTCAGCTGGCCTGGGAACGCCTCGGGATCTGCCAGGAGGAGCTGGATGAAGTAGCCAGGGAGAGGGAAGTCTGGGCTTCTCTGCTTAATCTGCTACCCCCACGACTCGACCTCGGATAAGCAGAAGAAGATGGATGGATGGATGGATGGATGGATGGAAGATCAAGTCAATTGCGCCCAAGAATTGAAGCATTTATGCCGCAAACCTTTGTTATGTGCCAACGCAGCAAACCTCTGCAAATCTCTCAATACTAACTGTGCGTGTGATTACGTTCAAAACGTTTTAAATTTCTCTTGGAGATGAATAAATCTTATCTATCTACAATTGTCTGAACAGTTAATAAAGGTTTTATTATGGTGACAAATGATTTCCCTTCATTCTTTCCCTTGACACCCCATAAGGGATTTTGGTCTGTCCAGTGTAGTAGATCTGACATTTAGGTGATCATCTCGTGAGAATATTGCCTTGTATGTGGTTTAGCAGCTCTTTGGGAACGAGGCCTCCTACTGCGCAGCTCTACCCGGTGAGTTGTCTGGATCCATGTTAGTTTTGGACACAGGCGTTGTAAAGCAACGGCGCAGGCATGAAAGTGGATAACCACACGTCATGAAATGCGAAACTCTGGCAGTTTAGCTTCACATGTCTTTTTGCGGCGTCCACGGCTTCCACTGTGGGGGAGCTTTACTTAAGCAGTCGTGCAGTTGCAGAAGAAGGGATACCAGGCAATACACTCCCTGGATGATCCTGAATGCAAACCTCCTCATCTCTTGGGATTCGGGGAGTTTGTGTGGGGCAATGAATACGAAGGAAATGGAGCTGGATTACAATTGACACTAAAAGGATGTGGATTAAAAGCGACAAAGTATCGTCTGCATCATCTCTGCAAACCACAGCTTCCAGGTGAAATCACTGTGATCAGACAAAACAGCAACAGGGGAATCTATTATCTTTATAATGTGGTTGTCTTTTAATATGAATATCTACAATATATCGTTGTGCAGACAAACCACTATAAAGAGTACTGAGGCACATCCGTCAGGTAATAGCAATGATCGCCTGGAGATATGGCGAGCGTGATGAGCACTTCCTGAATGTGATTACACCTCACATGACGGCGCTTGCCGGCTGTGCTGACTCTGTGCTTTTGACACAGCGTAGGCGGGCGAACGGAGATGGTGGGCAGCGGAACCGTAGATGGCCTGGCGCACATCACCGCCGAAGGTGGACCATTATGACTCATGGGGAAATGTTATCATTCGTGTTATTACGCAAACTGCTGGAGTTTTTATGAATATGAAGAAGTAAATGAGGTGGATGGAGATGAAACTTGAGGAAACAGGTAATACCAGTGATTACCAGCACGAAAAAGTATAAACAACTGACTGAATTGCAGTGTGTGTTCAGTTACTATATCTGCAGCGCGTCACAAGCTGTACACTGACTACTCCAAAGTACATCCAAGTTCTATTTTGATAGCT
Organism: Dunckerocampus dactyliophorus; assembly: GCF_027744805.1. Classification (NCBI taxonomy): domain Eukaryota; kingdom Metazoa; phylum Chordata; class Actinopteri; order Syngnathiformes; family Syngnathidae; genus Dunckerocampus; species Dunckerocampus dactyliophorus. The sequence continues at coordinate 28,484,257 of NC_072827.1, forward strand.
TTGTCCCTTGAGAATTTGTGGGGGTGTACTCACGTTTGTAAGACTACAGTAATCCCTCATTTATCGCGGTTAGTAATTGGTTCCTGACCGTGATTAGTGAATTTCTGCGAAACAGGATAGAATATTTTCATAGATAGAGCATAGAAAACCTGTTTTACGACCTTTTAAATACGTTTTTTACCATTATTATTAGAGCCCTCTAGACATGAAATAACACCCCATAGTCACCTTTACACTCATATTATCTAATATAGTAGACATAATAAGAGTAAATAAGTCATTTAAGACATAAATAAGACTTGTGCTCGTGTGTTACCTAAGGGACCTGAAAGAGAGGTGGACAGGAGTTGGTTTTCAGCTTTGCGTTGCTAATGGCCGTACAGTACCATTACTGACACGTAGTGACCAGTGTAGAACACTGCCTTTGAATGCGTCTTTTGAATGCCTCATATTTATATTTAACTTCATTTAGCCATTTTTATCCTTGAAAATGCTCAACTTAGGCAAAAAATATATAACATTTGCTTGAATATGCATATTTTTGGACCAATAACAGGCCATATTCAACCACAAAACAGCATGATTTATTAATTAATCTATTTTTGAAGCACCGTGAAATGAAGTGGCGAGGGATGACTGCCGTCAATTTGAATCCCCTTGAGGTTGCACAATTGAGATCTCAACCAAATATGGGAAAAACACACCATCGCTTTGAAATTGTAACTGGCATCATGCAAGACAGTTTAGCGAGTGTCAAAACATAATCTCTGAGCGTGCTCTGCTTCTTCTTTGGCTGTTTGTGTCTTTTCCCAAAAGTAGAAAATACAGTATTGTACATCTTGAATCAGCAAGCATTCATAATCAATAGGGCTCTTGAAAAATTAAACATTTAAATGAAAATGTATACACTATAGCAAATTGTGGTTGAATGCGACTTTGACAAATTCATTGCATTCGTGTTGCATTCCAAAAGCCTTTTTCAATAAATACATAAAAATGATGAAATAACTAAAAGAAACAATGAAATATAATCAATTGGTCATGAAATTAATATTTAAGAAATTGCTCCAGGAATAATTATGTAAGATTATATTTCTCAATTTCATTAATTTCTAAGCATTTTCAGTAATGAATATAAAAGAATATATACATATTTAATTGGCTTTATACTTTTATAAAGGATTTTTAAGACTTTTTTTGTTAGATGGCACTGCTGCTTTGAACTGACTATTTTAGTTTGTGTGTATTTTTTGACTTACAGTGTTCCCTCGCTACATTGTGGTTCACCTTTCACGGATTCGCTGTTTCGCAGATTTTTTAAAGTGCCAATTTGCATATTTTTTTTAACAGCGTATGAAGGCGCATTGTCTTCTGCGTCCTTGTGGCGTATTAGAGCTCTGTTGTGTGTGTCTGTTATTGTATTTACTACTGCTACCAGTAGAGGGTGTTGTATACTCATGTTGAAGACGTGTGCAGCTCCACCTCGGCTCAGCGTGTTTACGTGCCTGTACGAGCATACTAGGAACCCACTTTAGACAATAGCCGGCTAAAGATAGAGTCGTACAATGTACAAAGAGCGATAACTGCGTTTGTGGACAGGTTCTCGGTTTGTATAGAAAGATTGCTGGGTCCAGACCCGGACTAGATTCGGGACAGACTGTTTACCATGGGTGATTTGTATGTACCGTGGGTGTGTTGAAGCAATTTTAAATTATTTCAAATTATATTGGTGCCACAATGTTTCAATTGTGGTCATGGTAAAGTAGACAATAATGATGGTGCGTGTTACAATGTGTTACTTTCCATTTTTTAGTCTCTGTAAAAAATATCTCCTGGTAAGAAGTGTTCTTTTTAGCCACTGAAAATCTTCCTGGAGGTCTAAGGGCTGGCAAGGTGCCGGTGAAGCTTCATTCAGGGGAACTGATGTCAAACACAATTAGTTAGCATCTCCAGTAACAACAACCAGTGTTCCAGTAATAACGATCAATGTGCTTATTCCAATCGGAGGGAAACAGTGGATTGTTCTTGCCGCAAGCTGAGGAGCAAAAACCAATGGTTTTGGGCAACTGCAGGGACTTCTTCACAGTTGACAGCTGATGAATGAGTAGATTGTTTGTTTTCACTGCAAGAGCCAAATTTCGTGAAATCAACACCATTTCAGTGCTCGTTTGTTCGGATGAACTTTGACCACTTTGGGGTTTCGATGCACACACACGCACACACACGCACACACACATACACACACACACACACACACACACACACACAAACACATGTTCACTCAATCTGCCTGAACTTGTGCTCACTTTAAAATGTGCAGGTGGTGTTTGCAGGGAATTTCTGTTTTGCTGAATCACTAAATTCCTGAATGCCGAGAGGAATAGAAGAGGCGGGAGTATAATTTAGTTCATCCGTCATCTGTCCTAAACAACAAGCGGAGCAGCTTTCTTACGGGAATGCTGTCAGCTTCATCTCCAAAGGAGGCCTGATTATTAACTTCAGGCACTTTTGTTTGGAAGTTTTTGTAATTATGATGAGAACCTCTTGAAACGGCTTCATTATTATTCCAAGGTCAATTAAATTACCTTTAGGGGGCTTTTATATATATATATATATATATATATACGTAAACTCGCCCAATTTTACCGGTGCATGCTGGTGAAAATGTAAAACTGATAGAGGTCCCATATATAGCCCCCGCCCCCAAAATTTACTCAATACAGTAATCCCTCGCCACTTTGCGCTTTGAATTACGTGGCTTCACGCTATCACAGTTTTTCAAAAATATACTAATTAATAAATCTTACTGTTCTGTGGTTGAAAATGGCCTATTATTAGTAAAAAAAAAAAATATGCATATTGTTTGCCTAAATTCATCATTTTCAATCATAGAAATTGCTAAAAGGAACCAAAATACAAATATAAGACATTCAGAAGATGCAATCAAAGATGTTGTGATGATATGTAGTATTCTAAACTGGCCAATAGGTGTCAGTAATATTACTGTAATGTTTGGTGAGATAGACACACACCAGACTTGATCACCGGAACAACAGGCGTTTGGATCTCACAACAGGCACAATAGTCCCTAATAAAACTCCTTAATAAAAACATGGGGTACTGATGCGGCCGTAACCCACGCAACACTAAAACGCAACTCCCCGACATCACTTCCTATCCACGCCCCACTCAGCTCCCCTTGGACCGGAACACATTTATAGCAACACACATGAGCACAAGTCTTATTTATGTTTTAAATAGTTTATTTTCTGTTATTAGGTCTAGTATATTGGGTAATGCAAGTTAAATTTGACTATAGGGGTGTTAGTTGATGTCTAGAGGGCTCTAATAACGTTAAAAAAAACGTATTTAGAACGTCGTAAACAGGTTTTCTATGCTAAAACTACAAAAATATTCCATTTATGAATAAGGAATTCTACTTTGCGGAAATTCACGGTTGGGTCTGAAACCAATTAACGGCGCTAAATGAGAGATTGCTGTAGCGCCCATAAAAAAGTTCTAAAAAAACCCAAATTAAAATTAGTAACGACCATCAGGAAATTCAGCAGACAGGTTTATCATGACAGAATGCATGAAAAAGTCTTAAGAACCAATACTGTAAAACCAACACAGAGTTGCCGATTGTGCTTTAATGTTATTTGTAATGGGAAGGAATTCCTTAGACAATATCCCAAATTGTTATCAAATTTGGAACACTTATAGTAGATAGATGGATGATGCTAAGTGGCAAGATTTTAGGAATTTCGTAACTACATGTGGGCGGATCAAAGTTTGACTCATCATTAATTTAAAAAAAACTGCATTTAATGTAAGAATCAAATTTGGATAACAGTAATTTTCGGAAGATTGAGTTTACCGACCAAAAGCACAGAAAAGCTTGTGAATATCAGTGCGTAATTGACTACAACGATGACAAATAAAAATATGGAACTTAATCTGTGTAGCCGCCCCATAAAGTAACATCTGGATGTTACTCTCAGGTTTGAAAACATAGGAAAAACAACCGTTTGCGACTATGCTGCTAATGTAATTTAAAGCACTGAATCATTTGATATGCAATCTGCCAAAGACGTGACACACTGGGATCGAGCCACATTGATCTCCTGCCCCTCCTCAGGACGCATCCCCTGAAAACACACGGCACATCTGCAATGTGTTATATGTACGTCATGGGAATAAGAAATAAATTAAAAAAAACCCTCCTGGCACAAAGCAGACAAAAAGCCGCTTGTGTGTTTGGAACAACAAAACCATGTGTGCTTCTCACACTGAAACTGATCACACTCAATGTAAAAGACGACTGGGGATAAAAGCTTGTGCATTTGTGCAGCCTTAGATTATAAACGAATAAGTCATGTTGGAATAATTAAGTACTGAACTAAATTCAACTTGTTATCATTTTGTTTATAACAACTGGGAGAGGTTGCGCTTTAGAGGGCCAGGAACCATATTAAAAAAAAAGGAAGAAAACATAATAAAAAGGTGTTATATACCGTATTATGCTGTTATATCCATCCATCCATGCATTTTCTATACCGCTTAATCCTCATTAGGATCCCAGCTGACTTCGGGCGACAGGCGGGGTACACCCTGGACTGGTCGCCAGCCAATCGCAGGGCACATATAGACAAACAACCATTCATACTCACATTCATACCTATGGACAATTTAGAGTTGCCAATTAACCTCACCTGCATGTTTTTGGGAATGTGGGAGGAAGCCGGAGTACCCGCACGGGGAGAACATGCAAATTCCACACAGAAATGCCCAAGGGAGAATCCAGGTCTTCCCGATCTCCAGGCTGTTCCTGTGTTGGCCAACATGCTAACCACTAGACCACCGTGCGGCCCTTCCTGTTATATCATTATTATGAATTATATTATTTAATACAACACAACAGCAACCATTTGTTAACTACTTACATTCAAATCCAGTGTTCAAGTATTTTTGTAAGTTTAAAAAAAACAATGCATGTAACTAATGCTGTAGTACGCATGCCAGGCCTTTAGAGGGCAGTCATGCATCTCGCAGGTCATGATTGTCAATACAAAATTGAACAATAATACTGCATCACTTTGTAAACATATTAAAGTGAAAATAATTGCATTATATTGCGACTAATGTTCAAGATTGGTGCGTTGGAGCAGGACACACGCATGAACAATGTGATTGTGACTGGGCTCCACATTACACACAGGCCCTATGCCAGAGAACAGGTGGCCAACTTTCTAAAGTACAATCAAAAGGGGGTGGATGTGGACGTCAACAGCACTGATGCATGCATTCTGGTGTCTCACCAACACAAAAAACAAATAGCTGAAGCAGAGAAGCACAAGCCGAAAGGAACCGACGTCTCCGTCAGTGAACATCTGACAAAACGCAACGCTGACGACGCCAAGAAAGCATGCGACTTAAGGAAGCATGGTGAAAATTCAAAGCACTTAGATGGGTAGGATTAAATACGCTTTGTTTCTTCCTACTCCTTTTCAACATTTCGACGTTGTGCAAATGGAACCACGTGACGTTCCTTGATGTGACTTGTTCAGTCTGTTGTGTCTGAAACAAATACACCATAAATTCATGTCTGTCGTGTTCTTTATCATTAGATTACTCACAGTATACGTTGATGTGGCTTCACTCTATCAGTTTTTCCAAAAACATATTAAGTAATGAATTATGCCTATTAGTCAAAAAATATGCTTACTGAAGCAAATTTTCAAGCATAAAAATGGCCGAAAAGCACTAAAATACAAATATGAGGCATTCAGAAGGCGCATTCAAAGACGCCAGATGATGATATGTAGTATTCTACACTGGTCACTAGGTGTCAGTAGTGTTACTGTAATGTTTGATGAGACACACAAGCATCAGGCTTGATTGCCGGAAAACAACAGGCTTTTATTGCCGGGCACAATAATAATCCCTAATAAAAATCACTAAAATAATAAAAATACAGGCTACTGTTGCGGCCATAACCCACGCCAAGCTGAAACTCAACTCTGAACCCCCAACGTCACTTCCTGTCTGTCACTCAGCTCCCTTAGGGAACACATTTACCGTGACACGCACAAGCAGAGTCTTATTTGTGTCTTACTTGCTCTTATTATGTCTACTATATTGCTGACTATAGGGGTTCTATTTCATGTCTAAAGGACTCTAGTAATGTTGAAAACCGCATTTAGAAGGTCGTAAACAGGTTTTCTATGCCCTAACCCCAAAAAGAATTGATTCATCATTTATCGCGGTCGGGCCCGGCATTACCCGCAATAAATGTGGGATTACTGAACAGCAACAACTGGTGTATTTCAGTACCTTTGAGAGGAGCTGCATATTTAATATGAAAACATCGGGAAACCCTGCTTTAGTGAGTGAATTTGCACTTAAAATGTGAGTAACACTGAGGCAACAGTAGGTATCAAGGGATTTGATAGTTGAAAAACATACCAAAGCGCGACTGAAGCGCTGCAGAGATCTCATTGTCAGTCTTGACCTTGAGACGAGATGGAAGGACTCTCTACTTAGACACTCAGCCACCCCCCAGTCTTTTTTGGGTGGTGACCTTGGTCGTCTCCTTCTTGCAGCTGCTCCTGATGCCAGCCAGCAAGTGAGCTGCCGGTATGGACCACCTGCTGGGAACAGTTGAATCTCTCGGGGCCAAAGGATCAGCTTCTCTCCATCCGTCAAGGCACTGCAAATATAAGACGTTAAAAATGAAACAAATCAACTGTTTGATGACAGCCTGTTAGATCACCGAATGGCATCAAAGCAAGCTGGGGCATAAAAAGATGATTATCAGTAATAACTCATGTCCTGTCTCTTTGGTCACTAGAGATTAAATGGTCACAAAATCGGAGGTGGCGGAGTCACACGTGCTGAAAAAGTTTTGGCTTTAAACATGTATTTAGTGTATAAAGGATTTTTAAAGACATTTCAAATGTCAAACACAAGCCAGGGTGCAACGTATTTATTGCCCTTCAGCAATAACAATGCCTCTATTTAATGCTCTCATCTTGAGGCAACAAATACATGGTTTAAACCCATACCATTTACCTGTCTTATGCTGCCATCATGTGGACGACATAGGTATAGGTCTCCTTGAGCGTCACTGTCACACGCCTGCAATTAAATAAGCAATTTAATTCAATTTCATGCATAATTTCCACTCATGCTGACTTATAAATTAATTCCACTGGGAAGAGGGAGCAACTTCCGTGGCCGCATGACATTTAAAGTCATTATTACACCATAATGGAGCTAAACTGGCAGCCAATGGCTTATTTGTCTTTTCTTCTCATTGTAAAGAGAATTAACAGTAATTGAATCACAAATAATTACAGAGAGAGTTTTCTACTCACCTGGAGAGTCACTTGTTACCTGAATAAATTAACAGATACACAAATACATTGAATACACAGGTGGAGTATTTTTGACATAATTGGTAAAATACTGTTTAATAGATAGAAAATCCACGGAAAAGTTTCAGTAAAAAATGTCATCAACTCCAAAAAAAAGTAAAAAAAAATACAAATCTTTTTAATTCATTTTTGTACTGCTTATAAATCCCTTGTGAGAGCACACTGCTAAACAGCATTATAGGACTGGTATTTGTATGTGCATTCATACACATTCAGTATTTAAACCTTCATGGCTGCTATTAAAGTTAAACCTTAAAACATAAAATACATTTCCACATGTATTTATATGGCTGAGCTGCATTCAATTTTTTCCATTTCTGTCATTATCCAGAAAAGGAAACACAACGAAACACAGACATCAGAATAAATGCATCAAAAAGCTGAATGGTGTATACACAGTATAAAGTACAATAGTAATGGAAACATACAGCACTACCACTGAGCGCTTGGCAGCGTCTCATCAAAAAGTGTCTGCTTTCGTGTGTCACACCAGTGTTTCAGGAAGTGCATCCCCATTGTTGTTTGACAGAATCTGCCATATGTGACACCTGTCTGTCTGACTCTTTGCTTTCTCAGTGGCCTGTTCCGGTCCATTTCTAGGGGTTCTGTTCTGTGTCTGTGCTTCAGTGTGATGCGTGATGAAGGATGGTGCCGAATGAGAAACGTGTATCTTCCTGACAGGTCGAAACAAACAATCCCCTCCGTCTTTTAGGAACATATCAACAGGGCGTCCTGTCCTGTCCGCCAAGTTGTCCGAGCTGATGGCTCCTGATTGGCTGATGGGTACCTGATGTAATGAGGGTTCTGGTTGCCTTGACTCCATTTGGTCGCCAGGGCTGTCGCCGCAGCCGCCGCTTCTGCTGCAAGGGACCAGGGGGCGTGGCCTGCATTCTAATGCATCCAATGAGATTTGTGTTGTTGGCCTGATGGGCAGCTTGTTGTTACCTTGGCGACCGTTCAGCCCCTCCGATGATCCAAATGACTTCCACTCAGACGCATCTCCAAGGCCGCCTTAAAGAGAGAAGATTTGGACATTTGAAGGTTGCACTGTATATTCTCCTCTAGTTTGACTCTTTCGACTCTGAATGCAAATACAGTGGAACCTTTCAGGTCGAACACCATCCATTCACTGGGCTCACCTCTGGAAATACTGGCAATAGACATGTCTGTTCCAGGGTCAAACAGCCACCATCGTAAAACATCTTTTAACATCTATTAACATTAACATCTATAAAACACCTATTAACTGCGCAGGCAACGCTTTAACATTTTAACATTCTTAACTATCATACATGTATTGACATCAACACAAGATTGTATTGATTCTCAGAAAAAAAAGTTAGATAAAGATGGATCGCCTTATACGTACAGTATTTGGGGTCGATAGATTTATACATGCAAAAAAGCGCTCACACACACCACTGACCTCTTTTTTGTCTTAAAATATATTAAACAAGACGGGTTGTCGTACAGTCAGGTCAAGAAGTGAGTGACACAGTGTTAATATGAAAAATCACTTGTAAAATCTTTATGTCGCATGACGACGTCGTATAGCACGTCTTACTTCCAACACAAGTGGACAAAGAATTTTTTTTTTTCATTTTTTTCCCACTGTTGCTGCTGCTGTTGGGTTTTTTTTGTTTGTCCAATTTAATTTCTAGAATATGCTGTGGGACAATAAAAAACAAGTTGCGGCCCACAAATGGTGGCCCGCACATGTAGTTCATGTCAGAGACAAGCAATAAAATATGACATTCCTGTCAGGTTTTTGTGTCCTTCCCCCCCCTCAATATCCAGGATTAAATCATCAATCAAGAAAAGACCAGACCTTTTATCATCACTATACCTCAATAAGGTAACAAGTACAACCACAGAAATTCAATTTCTTTTATGAGTAACAATTTAAAAATACACATAGAATAGAAAATCCTTGTTAAGATCTCTGCAGGTTGGGAGAATATTTCATATTCTTGGATTAAGTAGAGGAAAAAAAGACAAAAAAAGTTTCTTAGCGCCACCTGTTGGTTTGCATGTATATATCTCTCGACACCAAATAGAAGACTGGGGAAAAAATACCAACCTCTAGTCAGGTCAATATGGTAATCTTGCTACATTAGCCTTAATCCTATACAATTGTGTAAAACAATTCATATATTACCATTGAGTTCAAAAAGGTTCTTGCTGCAAAAAAGTTGATGCCAGTTGTCCCAGAACTGATCGTCTTCTGAGGCCTCCTCTAACAGAGATCAAAGAATGAGGAGGATAAATGACTCAAGGTTAAGTGAAAAAATAAATAATTCTATCATGCCTTTTAATTACTTTCCACAAGGGTATAATTACTGTTTACTTCACAGCATGTCGGGAGCATAATAATTCCAAATGAAGCATACTTTCGCCGACAACGGCATTAATCTCAGTTACAAAAATGTGTCAGAGCGTAATGGGAGCTGCTGTTTTGCTTTTAGGAAGATCTACAGTACAATACTTCCATTCAGAGCTTACAAGGGAGGATTTAACGTTACCGATTGTAAAGGTGGGCGGTGTGCTTCTACATGCTGAATCACTCCTCAGCTCATAAGCAGGTGTGGTGCTGCCATTCGAGAGCATCCCGTCGTCCTCCGGCAGCGGCCGTACAGACAGGACAGGAGAGCTGTTTTCATAGGGAGATGCCTCCCCGCTGGACATGGACTCACCTGGTCCAACCAGACCTGAAACACTAACAGATACAAACCATTACAATATGTAAGACGGTCTAGAGCTAAGTGTTTGTCATTTATTAGCTCACAATGTTACTCACCAGTAACGAGTATCCTTCCGCCGCAGTAGGTAGTCCACAACATCAGGATCGGTTTCCAAAAGACTCAGCAGAACCTCATTCTGAAGCTCGGCAGGAACCTGGATGTTGACAGTTGCCATGTTGTTTATCAATGTGTTATATGTCACTTTAGATTCAATTTAGGATTAAATTGGCATAAAGAACTGTATAAAAGTATTTCAAAGACCATTGTACAGTATTTTCCGCACTATGTCACACTTTTTTTCATGGTTTGCCTGGTCCTGTGACTTGTATTCCAGAGCGACTTATGTATGTTTGTTTTTCATACTGACTGCCGCAACAGGGCGCTCTATGCTTGTGTGCCAGTATTTGTACTCCTATCACTCCTGTACCACTGAAAATTTACAATGTAAACTTTAACCAATGAAGACAACGGAGAAAGACGGGACACAAAAGCCCCCAAAAAGAAAATTATAATCTGCAGATTACAAACTGAAAGTAAACGAGTTATGTTATGTTGTTTAGGCTATAGTTATGAGAGTTTTGTGTGAAAAGACACATTTCAAGCATAACTTTCACTTTGACAGAAATGCTTTTGGCTTTTGTAACAGCTCAAATATCTAAACAACTATACATAACTAACTAAGATAAACAACACAACAAATGGGTTATTTTACATTAAAATAACAATTTTATTACAAATATAACACCTTAAACTATTTACAATTTTCACATTTGGAACTGATCTATGTGTGTGCATGTGTGTGCACATGCGTGTGTATGAGTCCCTACAATGCATAACCTACTGCACGCTACACTCCTCCACGCGCTCTCACTTCCTCCTTCCTGTCATGTGCGATTTTTTCGTTCACATGATCCCTGCCGAGCTCTTATCAGAGACACTTCCGCCCCCTTGTGGCCGTTCTTATGGCTTATAATTGCTCTGAAGTGAAAAGCACTAGTGGAGAGTTGCATCATTACAAAAGATGTATAAATACGTTGTTGGGATGTTTATAAAAATGTATAGCTATATCTTTGGTCTTGAATTACTTAAAATATAAGATAACATACAATCCACGCAAATTGCAATACATTATTTCACATATTTAATATATAATATATCTGGACTGATCGCCAGCCAATCACAGGCCACATATAGAAAAACAACCATTCACGCTCACACTCAATTGGACAACTTAGAGCTGCCAATTACCCTAACATGCATGTTTTTGGAATGTGGGAGGAAACATTCACACACGTACCCGGAGGATGACTTACCAAAAACAGAGATTCACACGCATTGATCATGCTTTGGACCACGCTGATGATGGCGCTGCTCTCCTCAGCGCGAGCTAAACTCTGGACCGCAAACTCCTTGTCAGGGGTTTTTTGCTTGTGCAAGAGGTTGGGTCCCAGGATGGTGGCTAAATTCAATGAGGTCATCTTGTTTCCTGGTTTCTGAACACATCAACAACAAAGTTTTACAAAGCTTTATTCATTCTTCAGGACTGTGCATTTAAATGTTAATGTGAGCATTGAATTGCACCGTATAAACACTGGCCATTATCAGTGCGAACGAAAATGCACCTGAATCATTGGACTGCTGCAGAAAAATTATCCGAGATCCTCTATCCAAGCACATCACTGTGACATCTTACACGCAGAGGTTAATTACACACATTGTAGGAACTGTGCACCGCTCTGCCACCTTTAATTTAACACTAATCACCGAGGGGGTTGACAACGACCTTCTTGGAGGCTAACACGTTGAAGCACAGTTTTCATTTGTAAAAGTTTGCCCTCGTCATTCCGCTAAATAAGGTCACCAAAATATTAAAAACACGTCACACCATGATGCATCGGAGCTCTATACTATTGCAATGACAACACTGAACAATAAAGCATCATGTCCAGTTAGTGTAATTCCCATGTAGTAATGTAATCAGGGGTGTTTTTTACTCATCTGCAGATTACCAGGCTACTATTTCAGGTGATACACTTATTAGAGCAGATGCCTTTATTTGTACCATGCATTTTGGTAATAACTAATTATAAATGTAGATCATTACATTTGCTTGTACACAAATACATAATTCAACTTAATCATAATATATTATGTAAAATGATGAATGATTCCTTATTTATGAATGGAATATTTATGTAGAGCATATAAAACCTGTTTGTGATCTTCATACAATGTTAATGTATGTTTAATGTTATTAGAGCCTTCGAGACACAAAATAACACCTCTATAGTCACTTTTACACTCATATTACCCAATATAATAGATATAATCAGAGAAAATAAGCCATTTAAGACATAAATAAGACTTATGCTTGTGTGTGTTTCAATAAATGTCTTCCAGCCGTGTAAACAGGAAGTGATGTCGGGGATTCAGAGTTGAGTTTTAGCTGAAGTATGGCCACAACAGTAGCCCGTGTTAATATCATTAGCATGATGATGATGATTATTATCTTATGTTATGAGATAATTCAAACCTGCAATAAAAGCCTGTTGTTCCGAGAATCAAGTCAGGTACGTGTGTTACTAGTGACACCTAGTGGCCAGTGCAGACAATTGTTCAGCAATGTCTTTAATGCTTTGAACTGTATCTGTGCTGTATTTTAGTTCAATTAGCCATTTTATGCTTGAAAATGCTTAATTTTCGACTAAGAATACACAAAATTTGCTTAAATATGATTTTTTTTGCAAACAGTAGGTCACAGTCAAACACAAAACAGCAATCAGTTATTAATCAATATTTCTGAAAAACCGCGATAGCGTGAGGGCGTGATGTTAGAACCGCAAAGTGGCGAGAGATGGCTGTACATACGTACACACTAATCTCCGTCGCTTTCTTTCTAGTCACTCGGTTGTCCCACATTAGATCATCACACTGTCAATGTCAGCATTACAGGTGCCGTTTCTGCACTGCAGGTGGTGTGTGCTGTAATGACATCCACCGCTGCACATGGTGGTATCAGTCATAATAAAACGGATTATAGACACTTGTTTTCCAGAAGGACAGAAAAGCAGCATCTATTTGAGGTGCGGCATTTATTTGTGCAAGTGGATGGCAGACCCAGTGAGTACGTTGAGCATGGCATCTATTAGAGCTGAGGCCGATATTGGATGGTGTCAATCAAAACTGAGCGTTATTATCTTTATAAAGCCTGAATTTTTGATTCAGCCCTTTTATTGTGTCTCAGTAGATTGCAGTAAAGTTGCCAGTGGAGTTTAAAAGACCGGTAGTCCACGCTGCTCGGCTTTACCTTGTCCCCCGACTCATCCATCGTGTCATCAGCATGTTCAGCCACAGACGACAGCAAACACAGAAGGCGCTGCAGCGTGTCACAGTTGCAGGGAGGAAGCAAGAACACCAAGAGCTGGATGGCCTTCTCTTGCTCCACCTGGTCCAACACTGTCGTCATCATCGTCATAGAAATAGACTTAAAGACTTTCACTAGCAGCTCTTTGTGAGTCGTATTTGTTCGTGCTTGCAGTGTGCGCCTCACATGTTGTGTTGATAAAGGCTGTGTAGAGCTCTCTTGTCAAAAGTGGGTCGGGCATGTCTCTGAGAAATTCTTTCAGCAAAGCCGCCACATCATGAACGCTGTGCTGCTCATCCAAATGGAGCTCCCATCCCTGATCGAGCTCTTCGCGCAGCTGGAGGAAAGAGGGGGGAAATATTAAAGACATTGCTGGAAGACTGGTGATGTCATCCATCTCCAAAGTTGCTTTGAAAATGTTAAAGCTGTCATCTTACCTGCCTCAGCCTCTTCTTGGAACTTCCCACACGGAAAATTCCAACAGTCTGTAAACCTACACAGAGAGGAGAGAAATCTTAGACATAATGTGCCCTCCACAAGTATTGGAACAGTGAGGTCAATTCGCTTATTTTTGCTGTAGACTGAAAACTAGAGACGCTCGGATTGCTCTCCTGTCTCATATTTATCTTTTGATGTCAAAGCCAAATGTTTTCAGTCCACAGCAAAAATAAAGAAATTGACCTCAGTTGTTGCAATACTTCTTGAGGGCACCGTAAGACACTATTTCATGTCCAAAGTGTACATATGGACTATACCATGTGTGCACTATGTGTCTCAGCAGATAGAGGCTGCACATTTTTTACATTTTACAGCATGAGTACCGTGACTTTCCAGGTGCTGGCAGCAGAGCTCCACTATCCTGGGCACTTGAGGGTACATGGGGTTGAGACTCAGCTTTTTGTCGTGTCTCTTCTTCCTGCTGCCCACTGCATTGTCTACTGGCAGAGACAGCTGGAGGGCCTCCAAGAGTTGAGACTGGTTATCGTCTAGGTCAGTGATGCAATCCACGGACACGCCCCCCTTTAATGAGGATGGATGACAACCAGAGTGTTTGGCAGGCTTGACAATATCATTAAAGACTCACAACTCGACTTGAACTAGTGACTCGAGACTCGACCTGGACCTCACTGTGATGATTTGAAAATAACTTTGATTTTCAGTGCGTGTGTTGAGTAAAATGTGTCCCCATTCAAAGTATGCAACTAACGTGTCCTGATTGTCATCTCCAGCAAAACAACACATTGAATGCATCTGCTAATGTCTCAAATTTCCTAAGAATTTTACATTGTTAAAATGGCATTTTATTTGGTAAACACTGAACAGTGCTTTTGACTTGTAAAAATTACAAACCTATGACTTCGGACTTGACTCGCCATGTCTTGTCTTGTCTCCTTTTATTGTATAAATGATTATACCCATGTGCTGTGATGATTTACTAGTATCATTAAATTAAATTGTATTCATACAAATGCCTGAATTATGATACCCATATACTGTAATGATCGACTAATATCATAAAATAACTGCATTCGTAAAATGCATTTCTATATTTAATATTGCATGGGTTTTTTGCATCCATTTATTGCAGTATTTTATTCCAAACTTAACACATCCTAATATTGTAAACTACAATGTACAACATATTATTATGATTATGACATATATTAATACTTAGATGTTTTTTTGAAGGGATCTATTTGAGGTATTTATTCATTCCACGAGATGCATCTGGCAATTAAGTGTGATGTGGCGTCTATCAGAGTGGAGGACACTATCTGCGGAATTGATGTATAATGCTGTGGTGAATAACAAAAAGTAAAGGTAACAGATTTATTTTTACCCTCCTGCGCGTTCGTGGGGCTGCATCAGACGCTCTGACAAAAGGCGATTTATTAGGGCTCTCTGAATTGGAGCTGAGGGAGGAGTTGCTGCTGGACAGCTCCTTGTTGGCCCTCTTGAAGGTGGAGGTGAAGTGGAGGAAGGACAGCACCAGTTCAGTGGGGTCACAGTGCTGCTCCGGCGGCGCATCATGCCGCTGCTTGTGAGTGCGATCGTTGGAGATGACCTGCTCCAGCGGGATGCTAAAAACCTGGTGTGGCGCCTCTGTGCGAAAGTCAAGACCCAAAGTTCATGTCAGTAAGCGCTGGTACCTTCACCAAGGATGTTACGATTCATCACCATTTGTTCGTGAGCAGGATTACACCAACAGTATTTCAATGTTTCCATGAACCTTCATGTGGGGGTTAGCATCCAGATGCTAATATAGCACCATATGTAAACACGTTGTATTTTTACATTTCATTTAATATTTTTTATGCACAATTAACATTTCAATATTGTCTTTTCATTAATATACATTTGCATTAAATGACATTTACCACCATCAAAGTGATTCTGATATATTCGGTGTTTGTTAACAGGATTACAGAAACACGACTAAACCAATTTCCATGAAATGTCATTTAGTGCTGAGGCACAGCACATCATGTATTAAACCTTATTTACAGTACATACTTACCCATTTCCATACCGTTTTTATACACAATCTTTGGTTTGATATTGACTTTTTTATTAATATAATTTTCCAACTGAGCATATTTCTACCACCACTAAACATTTTTTTTAGCGCAGTTTGTTTGCTAGCAGAATTATGCAAAAAGTAGTACTGTGGATTTTCCTGTTGTTAACATTGCAAAGTACGGTGCAACGGTACAAGTAACCCACGGTTTTGTTAGATGTAGTTACATGTAGGCCTTTCTTGGCACATGTTAGATAGCATGACCAGAACAGACTTGTCTACTGGCTGTACCCTTCCACCTGACCTTGGCCTTGTCTTTATCCCATCGCACCCTTTGCTCACACTCAGTATCGACCAGCTCCAACCAGCTCAGACGACTGAGTCACACATACAGACATACGACAGGAAGCCCCCCCGCCCGCGCGGGATTGGGTGATTGGCGGGTGGGGGCAAAGCTAGGTAAAAGACCATCTGACCAGAAGTGCCTCGGACTTGCTCCTCCAATGTAAAAGACGAGTCCCCGCAGCTGTGTATCATTCTTCCTGGTACAATAAACTGTTCAAATTGAGCTATCGTTTCTATTTGGAAGCATCAAAGATAAACCAACAGCGAAAAAACTTTCAGTTCTGTCCATACTTCTGTATTTGGGCAACAGTTGTCGGTTCCGTTTTGGCCAAAATGTTCCCTTATTATTTATTATTATTAAATTATTTTTTAAATGAAACATAAACATTAAATTGTAATCTATTGGATCTATCTATAAAATAAAAATATACCGTGCAGAAAATTGAAGGATGTGGGGGCCACTTGCTAAAAGCAATCAAATGTAGATCAGCACAGTGTACTATGAGTTATATAAGCTTTGTGTTAAAAGTTAAAAGCAAATTAGTGTAATGTCTAATACAGTATATCTCATTGGAAGGAACACATAACAAACTGTTGACCGAAAGTGTCAACTAGACTGCACTTTGTGTCCTTTTAGGAAGGTAAAAGTTTGAACAGGGTGATTATTAGTTTATTTTTAGGAGAGTTCCTTACCTGAAGGGCAGCGCTAATAGTTGCAGCATGCAGAACCGTTCTCATCTCTACTGAATAATGGCAGCAAGCTGCTCTCATCTTATGCACTCATCTTTGTCTGTTTACGAAGGTGACATATTCAAAAACAGGTGCACCGGACCTTGACGTCGGGGACAGGAGGCGGGTGGCAAGTAACTCAGGAGATCCGCGGGGTCCGAATTGCCAACACAAACAGGCGGGACAGCGTGGCCTACTTTCTCCGATATACCGTATATATACACTCTGTAACTGAATGCCTCGCATTTTTGTCCGTTTTTAGGCAGATTGTGAATTGTCCTGTGCAGGGCAGACCGAACGGTACACTGTAGTATATACAGGATATAAAAGTGTACTTTGTGACTACCATTGTACCTTGATGTGCACATTGCAAAGTCCATGTAATGAGAGCAGTTTTAAATGTAAACACTTGTTTGCCAATAGAAAGAATACGGCATTGCTTGGCGGTGCCATAGTAAACAGAAAGGCCAAAAAGGAATTAGGGTGTGTGTCTATGTTGCAGGATACGCTGCAACCAATGAGCTGTCATTTAAGACAGCTTTTGTTTATCTTCCATAGACTGTTGGTTCATTTATAGAGATTCTTTTCAAGTGTCAGAGACCAAATGAGAAGTGGAAGAGGAAGGAGGGGCTTACAGTAAATACATTCCTCTAGGGAGAAAATGCTTCAAAAAAAGCTGTAAATAGGACAATTTGGGATTGTGTGTTTTGGAGTCCGGACCTGACCCTCAAGGTAAAACACTTATGTACCCTATTAGGCTAATTATTAATTTGTACCTCCAGGAATAAAAAGGTACAGGTATGTTCCCAAGCTCCTAAGTGTTAATGGGAGAAAGCTTTTGACAAGCCGTTGCGCCCCTAAAAAGTACTTCACTTCACACATATTACCTTTGTCTTTACTCTTCTCCTTGGAAAGTGAATCCAGCTTCCGTCTGAGGGACTTCTTATGTTTGTGACCATCTAGGGAATAGATAAAACATTTTGTAGTGTCTGTTTGTGCATGTTGCTTTAAAGGTCTTTAGCATAACAGCAACATGTAAACAGGATAGGGAAATACAATGTAGTGTGCGTGTGTGTGTGTGTGTGTGTGTGTGTGTGTGTGCGTGTACATTTAGGGATGGTAATGTGGCAGCCCAATTTACGATCCCGAAGAAGTCTCCTGAAGGCGACATCTTGGAGACGAACCCTCTCCAACTCAGAAAGGCTTTGCAGAGGAACAGGCTTCAGACCCACGGAGCGTCCCGACACGCTGTTCCATGTGAAGCCTCCCTGAGGACACACGCAAATTAGAGGGCATTAAAATGAATGGGGAATAATTTCCTGAAGACTCAATTATACAATTTCTACGGGGATAATTTTAGCTTAACGAGATAGAGGCACAGTTCCATGACAGCGCTCTGTTCTTCAAGAGACACTGCATGCGTACCAGGGGGCTGTGCCTTTACTAATGGAGTTAATTAATGCACTGAAGGAGTGTGATGGTTAAATACGGACGTAAGTATTGGGACACCTGACGACAGAAAGTGAAAATTTAAGAGAATATGAAGCTGTCGCACCGTGGCAGCTCTCACAGCTTCCACTCTTTCGGGAGGATTTTTTCAAGACACAGCTTTTAATCTTGATCATCTTTCACTCTGTAAAGTTATGGAATTGCCGTTTGTGACATGTGTTTTCTCACAGGCAATTTCTACAGTCTGTCAAACTTTTGAAATGCTGGCTTTGTAACCGTATTAAAGAGCAGCATTTCTTTTGCGATGAATTTCTGTGAATGCACACCATTTTGCGCTGTTTCGTTTGTATTTGTGTTGGCGACCGAATGTCTCAGTGAGCGCTGACTGTCGAGACAAAGGCTCTGCAGCTCAGTGTGTAGTTTTTCCCAGATGGGAAAACTCGGTTGGGTGGATATGTTTGAGGTGGGCTAGTTCGTTTTGTTGTCTTTTATATTCCTACCAATTTTGAATAAATTCGGCATGCCGGCTCGTTCGTGTTGATTGCCTCTCTTCGCTATTGCCACTCAGGGGCTGTGGCATTTGGTTTTGCAAGCATCTTTTTCCCTCCTAATTTCTACATTACCTTGCATTGCTCATCCCAAGGCTCCACTCTTTTGCTGTGTGTACGCTAGTGGCCCCGTCTCCCCCACGGAGCCAATGCGACTGTATGATTGACAAAAGCTATCATTCTGTTCACCATTGTTCTATGAAGCACCTAGATACTGAACCAATGCACACAGTGAAACCTCTTCTTGCCTGTTTGGAGGCGAGAGAGACGAGAAAAGCAGACACGCGTGCACATGGTAATATATGGAGGCCGGTAAAATTATGGAGTTCATTTTCATTTCTCATTTGATTTATTTATTTATTTAGTATCATGACACAGTTTTTTTTCTGAATGAGAAATCTTCACATTTTAATCTCACGAGATCTTGTGACCCCCCTGCTAAAGGGTACATGTCATACTTTTGTGAAGCCTTATAATTTAAAACAGAGTCTACACTTTTTGTTTCAAATCCACTGAAATGGTGGTCTATAATGGCCCAATCATTAAAAACTTGGGCCGATATTGGCAGAAAAGTTAGATATCGGATCCTACCCGTATTGGTTTTTCTGCCGATATTGATATTGGTGCGTGAGTTAGACCTCATCAAAATGCACCGTGCGCCACAAAGAAACAAGCTCAAAGCTCTGTCTGCAGTGTGCAATTCAAGTTTTATCTTCAGATTGTAAATATGCAATTTTCAGTGAGTGTAAAGTGTTACATTTTGCTCTTTGCACATTAAACCCACATCTCAAAAGTTGTGACTTAAAACATGGGCTGTGAATGTAACGAATGCTTAATATTGATGACGACTCCATTAATCTGATGCAAAATCCTCAACCTTGTTGAGCATCGCCGTGCTGCAGATTACTGCTACCTTGATCCATCCAGCGCAGTCAAGATAATCATATGAGCCATGCAGGAAAGAGGATTAGCCGCTCATTATCAGGATAAGGCTTACAGTACGTTAAAGTGGCTCGCATTAAATGAGAATTATAGGCCCACACTATCCAGTAGCAAGCATCTGTTTTAATGTCTAACTGTACCAAAACCCTGCTGGGATTAGTATGGATATGATCAAAGTAATTTGTTATAGTTAATAGTTACTTTCCCAAAAAAGTAATTGAATGAGGAATTATGGCATTACTCTTTCATAGATGTAATTAGTTACCAGGCAAAGTAACTGTTGCGTTCATTTTTTGAAAACCCTTCAAATACGTAAAATAATTCAGATTGGTTTTGTGGTGGCGTATGCCACTGAGAGATGTTCCGTGAGATTAGAGTCAGGCTGAGTTTGAGACTTGCAATTTTCTACCAAAAGCTAGGGGGCAGTGTTTACCTGAGAATGACCAACTACGACGCTTGACGACGCTTGACGACTAGCTATTTAGCATCCTGTGTCGTCGTAGTGAACAAAGGCGACTGAAGAGACATCCGGATCGCTGATATAGATATCAGTGCATAGTAAGGTGCCACATTTCACTGTCGGTAACAGCAACGCCATTGTAATGTTTGAAAGAGTAATTCATTGGATTACCCGTGACTGGGATACTCCCAAAACTACATTATACAATTTGCTTTCACCATCCCCAAAAGCACAAAAAACATTTAGGCGAAGAGGTACACTCACTTGACACAATAAGTTCACTTGTTAAATAAATAAATAATAATAACGGAATAGATTTTTTATAGCGCTTTTCAAGGCAACCGAAGCGCTTCACAATCATCATCATCAGCATCATCAACTTTATTTCAGACACATGCATGGTCCATAGAACAATATATATAAAAACAGAACAAAACAAACAAACAAACAAAGAAAAAAAGACTATTAAAAATGGCTATCTCCTGCTATATAAATTAAGGCGCCAGTGTTTCCACAAACTAGAAAAGAACCTGACTGAGCTTTGTACAGGGTTGGTCAGTACACATGTGATGCTGTTTGCAGAGGATGTTAGCCTACACATACATCTGTACATGAGGTTCCGTTTCACAATGAAGTGAACCCATCATTCATTCACTACTCAGTCAGAAACTGGTGGTGGTAAATTACATCTGTATCCATAGCTGCCCTGAGGCAGTCTAACGGAAACATGGCTGCCAATTGGCGCCTATGGCCTCTCCGGCCACCACCAAACATCCATTCACATTCATACACCAGTGTGGGCAGCACTGGAGTGACACAACGACAGTGACTGGATGGAGGCAGCGAGGATCGAACTGCCAACCTTCCAACATTCCGATTTCTGGACGACCTGCTCAACCTCCTGAGCCACTGCCGCCCTTAAACTACTCCGACTCCAATAATAAAACATTAATACATTTTTCGAAGGCAGGATTTTTGATACGGCTCCTTATTAGATAGTGCAGGTGTGCCAAGTGTTATGACCGATGAGTGTACATCTTTTGCAAGTCACAGCATGAAAGCATACTGTATGTGATAAAAGAGCAAGCACCTTTCCCACATTTGTCAGGTACAGTCACCAGTATGCAATCATGTCTGAGTACAAGTGATGTAACGGCTTTATTAAGCTTGTACTCTGCACAAACCACAAAGACTGCACTGAACCAACATTATTTTGTGAGAAATGGCTTCTGACTGAACTTTGGAAAAGAATGCTGTAACAAATTACTGTTGAAGTGGTCACTGTCAAAACGCAGACAACTTTATAATAAATACAATACAAATAATATAAAATGTATAATAAAGTTAAACTTAGCAAAAATGCCATTCAATCCTGATAATAATTTATTCTGAGGTTAGAGTCATGGAAAAAATTATTAGACCACCCTTGTTTCTTCAGTTTCTTATTCATTTTAATGCCTGATACAACTAAAGCTATCTTTGTTTGGACAAATATAACAATGAGAGCAAAAATAGCTCATAAGAGTTACATTTTTGGCAGTACAATGCTTTAGCTATTCATGTAAGAACTTAAGTGATTTTGGTTATTATCAAGAAGGCCATGCAAGTTGCTAGATATCAGCTCTTAAATTAAACTCTTATGAGCTATATTTGATATCATCATTATAACTGTCCAAACAAATGTCCCTTTAGTTGTACCAGGCATTAAAATGGATCAATAAACTGAAGAAACTAGGGTGGTCTAATCATTTTTTCCATGACTGTATCTCTGATGGCACATCTTTATGTGGCATCTGTGTCTTGGTTGAATTGGAGACTGTAAATTGTGCATAGGTTTGCATGTGAGTGTAAATGGTTGTGTGCCAAGTATATGTATCCTGTGATTGACAGGTGACCGGTCCAGGGTATGGTACGCCTCTTATCCAAAGTCAGCTGGGATAGGCTCCAGCCCATCTGTGATCCTGATGAGGCGAAGCAGTATAGAATAGATGGAGAATGGATGGAACTCGACAGAAAATCATAAGCCATAAAAGAAATATCACAACAATAATGATTTTAGGGCTTGACAGTTAAACTAGTCGTCCAATAACATCAATTGGTGTTCATTGACATACTGCCACAACAAAGCCTGCACATTCTATTCCAAGGGACACAAACTGCTGCACTTTTCCCTGACTTGCAGAACACTTAACCCCAATTAAAAGCTTTGTTGAGATGCAAAGCCTCTGTTGGCCCTCCCCTGGAACACAAAGACAGGAAAGCTTCTCAGTAGTTGAGACAATATAGAGAGATGGAAACGTGATAACACTTGAACTAGATCCAAGTGGGCGGTGAATGCAATTTAATAGACCACTATTTCAGCCTTGATTTCCCTTTTCCCCGCACTTTAATCTAATTTTAATTTATTTTCGTAAGTTTTGATTTGTGCTCGGTATTACATTTAAAACGAGGTACTTTGTTTACTTTTATACAGCAGTTACAGCACAGCAGTGGAGTTTAAATGTCTCTACTGACACAAACAAAATAGCTTACAGTACTTACATGACTGATGCTTCGCTTCAAATGAGGGTCCCCCATTGTGATGACTCAAGTCACCTCCCAAACTTGAAATAAATTAACAAATACATTATATCCCAACGTCGTTTAACTCTCAATGTAACTGCCTTCCACAAAAAGTAGCACAGCGGGCAAACACCTCAACCACTGCCCAACTCTTCTTTCTTGCCAGAACAGAAGTAGAAGGTGTGGTGCATTCAAGACTTAATGGGAAATTACATACAGCAGGACGACACGCAACACCGGCGATAAATGTATCAATGCAAATTATGTAAGTCGAACTGTAATACCTGGTATCTTTACTCTACACATATAGGGACGTGTTTTCTTTGAAAAGGCTGATTCTTCATCGTCTATTTGTAATAGCAAGAGCGGTTTGAACGGACACCAAACACATCAATACCCATGAGTCTTTGCTACTGTTGCCATGGAGAATACCAGAAAGCCACTTCGTCGCTAACGAGGAGACACTTTTTTTAAATTCTATCCAGTACAGTATTTTTAATATTGTTCCTTGTTGGATGGTAACGAAAGTTTTACAGAAACTGACTTTGTTTTTCATCATTACACTATTACTGAACTGTGAGATTTGAAATCTGCTGTATGCTTTGTACTGGGTGATTTGTAGTTCCTTGTTATTTAAAAAAAAACAAAAAAGAGGAAGCGCATTTTCATTAAAAAATAAAAAAATATATCATGAGAAATATTATCAAACCGTCTGTCTTTACAAAACAATATACACAATTTTGATGGGAAGTCTATTTACAATTGCAGTTTACATTTACTGAATGTTATATTTATGTAATTTTTCTTGTAAAATGTGGAGAAAAAAATATAAAGAAAAATATACAAGAATTCTCTCCAAAAAAGGCTACTGGTAAAATGTAGAACAATCATGTTTAAAGAAAATATTTAGAAGGCATAATTGCGGTAAAATATAAAACAATATAAATATTACATATATATATATATATATATATGTGTGTGTATATATATATATATATATATATATATATATATATATATATATATATATATATATATATATATGTGTATATATATATGTCTATATATATATATACATACATATATAGACATATAAATATTACAAAAAAAAGAAAAAAATGTTAAAATTATACATGGAGGTTTGGCAGTTAAAAGTAAAATACAAATATCAACAATAACATTAACAAAAAATCTCTTGAAAGGAATTGTAAAATGGTTAAATATGTACGTACTGTATATCAAGAACAAAAATCTGAATGTGACATTGGCTGATTCTCCAGTCAATACAAATTCTACATATACTGTATAGAGTATACAGTAGTGCGAAAAAGTATTGTCCCCTCTCTGATTTCTTATTTGTTTGCATGTTTGTCATAAATCAATCAATCACCAACGTTTTTCCTTGTGAGAGCTACTTTTACAAAATGAAAATGGCCAAGAGCTACTCATTTTTGTAACATTTATTTTCAGAGCGTATTTTAAACCCAAACAAAGCGAATATGCTTGTTTTTTACCAGAACATGAACAAAATGCTGGTGTCCACAACTCACATTTTGCATTTCAGAATGCATTTCTTTCTACTGTTCTTTCATTATTAGCTGAAAACCTGAATGAAAAGCAGGCTTGCGGGCACCTCATGTGGTCGTGGGGGGCTACCTGGTGCCCGCGGGCACCACGTTGGTGACCCCTGTCATAAATTATTCAGATGATCAAACAAATTGAAATATTAGTTAATGACAACTCAACTGAACACAAAATGCAGTTTGTAAATGAAACTTTTTATTATTAAAATAGAAAAAAAAATCAAACCTACATGGCCCTGTGTGAAAAAGCACCCTAAAGCTAATAACTGGTTGGGCCCCCCCTTAGCAGCAACAACTGCAATCGAGCGTTTGCGATAACTTGCAATGAGTCTCTTACACTCGCTGTGGAGGAATTTTGGCTCACTTGTCTGTGCAGAATTATTATAATTCAGACACATTGGAGGGTTTTCGAGCGTGAACCACACCTTTTAAGGTCATGCCACAGCATCTCAATAGGTCACTCCAAAGTCTTCATTTTGTTTTTCTTAAGCAATTCAGAGGTGGACTTGCTGGTGTGTTTTGGATCAATGTCCAAAATATTGTCTAAGTTGGTTTCAGCTTGAGGTCATGAAGAGACGGCCGGACATTCTCCTTCGGGACTGCAGAGTTCATGGTTCCATTTATCACAGCAAGTCTTCCAAGTCCTGAAGCAGTAAAACAGCGCCAGACCATCACACTACCACCACCATATTTTACTGTTGGTATGATGTCCTTTTTCTGAAATGCGGCGTTGCTTTTACACCAGATGTAATGGGACGAAAAGTTAAACTTTTGTCTCGCCAGATGTAATGGACACACACCTTCCAAAAAGTTCAAGTATTTTCCCAAAGGTCTTTGGGATCATCAAGATGTTTGAAGTGAAAATTGAGACAAGCCTTAATGTTCTTTTTGTTCAGCGGTGGTTTTTGTCTCGGAACATGCAGGCCGTTTTTACGTGTCTTTCCTATGGTGGAGTCATGAACACTGACCTTAACGGAGGCACGTGAAGCCTGCAGTTCTTCAGATGTTGTTGGGGGGACTTTTGCGACCTTTTTTTTTTGTGTCGCTGCGCTGTTGGGGTAATTTTGGTTGGCCGGCCATTCCTGGCGCTTCATGTTTTCACCATTTGTGGATAATGGCTCTCACTGTGGTTTGCTGGAGTCCCAAAGTTTAGAAGTCTCAGTTAATCTCAGTTATGTTTTAAAAGGGGGGGGGGCAGATAGGGCCACGTAGGTTTGGGCTTTTTTTCTCCATTAATAATAAAAAGTTTCATTTAAAAACTGCATTTTGTGTTCAGTTGTGTTGTCATTGACATTTAAATTAGTTTGATGATCTGAAACATTTGTCACGCAAAAAAAAAAATCAGGAAGGGGGCAAACACTTTTTCACACCACTGTATTTGTCTCCAAGAAAAGGGAAGTTTTTGATCCCATTAAAAGATGAGAATGATGCGCTGCACACCTGGCAGTTAACTCCTTGGAACAAACGTGAGATTTGAATGAACTGCTTATGACCCCTGTGTTAACATCCACCCAACAGTGTATGTTTTGCCCTGCTCCTGTGTCTCAAGAGCAGTTGCCATAGTGATGCATTGGCAAGTCAGCAGGCTTAATTCCAATGCGATGCAAAAAGGACAATCCACTGTGGGAAGAAATACAGGCCTGGAGGAGAGCGAAGCCACGGATCAAGACGTGCTGCCCCACTATGAGAAGTCAAAGTTGAAGCTCTCATGTAAACCCGATGACTCAAAGTCAGGCTACTGAAGCCCCAAGCAAGAGCACACTTAACCAGGGACGGAAACTCATACAGAGCAAAGACTACCAATTACATGCATGCAATTTACTGCAAAACATGCAGCAGTGGAGCTCTATTATAGACAAATAACACTCTCTGTTCTGCAAGAAATGGCCAAAGAATAATAGGATGACTGCCATATGTGAGAAGTGATTATTATAATTAGACATTATTATTGTCTAAATTCAATTGCCCTTAGACCAACAAATTCAAGTCAAACAAAACTTCAAAAAAGAACCCCCCCATCATAATGCAATAGCATCTAAATGTTGTAAGGACATTTTGCTTTTCATTTGTTTGTTTTTCTTTGATGGCAAAGAGGATAAATATGACGATGACCAGTGCAGCGGAAATTAAACTTTTTGTGGTATACACTCAACAAAAATACAACACTTTAGGTTTTGCTCCCGTTTTTCATGAGCTGAACTCAAGGATCTACAACTTTTTCTATATACACAAAAGGCCTAGTTCTCTCAAAGATTGTCCAAAAATCTGTCTAAATCTGCCGAAATAATAGACACACCTCACAGCATATCAAGACGCCAGCATATTTATTGCACATGTACTGTATGCCTTAGGCTGGCTCCAGTAAAAGGCCACTCCACATGCATGTGCCCTGTGATTGGCTTGCGACCAGTCCAGGTTGCACCCCGCCTCTTGCCCAAAGTCAGCTGGGGTAGGTATATGGGCCGGTATAGAAACTGGATGGATGACTTACTTTTACACATGGCAGTACAGTTAAAAAGGTTTTATCATGGCCACAGTTTGACCCTGGAACGGACGAATTCAATTTCCATTCTAATGCTTTATGTCGATGATCTCATGAAATAGCTTTAAAACGGCTATTAATCCATTTCATTAACATTGCATAAGAGCTCTGACTGCAGAATCCGGGCTTGTTGACAATCATAAGATATTCCAGATATCTGCTTTTCATTACAGGCCTCTTCATAATGTCAAGAGTCCCTTGCACAAAATAAACAGTGTGTTGAAGGATAGTGTTAAAAAGAGAAGGTTCAATAAGAGATAAATTTACATGGCGCCCGAACAGGGACCTGACTAAAAACGAAAGGTTTGTGTCAGGTTTAGACTATTTTACTCTGACACCTCAAATTAATATCCCTTTTGACTTGCTTATGTTGGTAAATTAAAATAGCCCATCTCGAATAACTGTGTGTTTAAACCACACCTTAATAAAAGTTGGGGTAACGCTGAAACCAGGTGGCCACTGGTTGACATGTGATCCCTGGTTGGGTCAAAAGTAGGTCGATACACCAGAGCCAGGGACTGATCGCCCCTGAAGAAATGTATCGAGGATAGGTTGGAAGCTTCTAGTACTACAGAAATAGTAGGCGTTATTCTATGTTATAGACGCTGAGGTTTTGGGTAAGCATCAACAGGATATTTTATCCTTTTTGAAGGAATAAAATCCTTAAGTTTATTTTTCATGTTTAACCCTGATAAAAAGGGATTTTGAGCCGCGTAGGAAGGAAAACTACAAGGGAACTACTTTTCTGTAGGTAATCTTGAACTGCTAGAAGCTGACAGGGTCCTACCTACCTAGGCTTAAACTCTCAAAGCAGAAAGGACACTTTGGGGGCTATTGGGACCTCCTAGTCAAGAGGGCGTAAAGGTCTTAACGGGTAGAGTAGAAGGGCTGGACTTAGGAACAGAAGTGCTACGATCCGAGACCGCCTCTTAACTGTAAAGTGCCGCTGTAAGACGAATAGACATTGGGGTTTAGGATCCCCAATAGTCCCCAATAGACCCTCCTTTGTGCAGGATTAAGACTAACAAGAGGTGTCTGACAAAGGGTAGAACGGTGTTAGGAATATTGGATCTCAAACCATTAAATCAGTAGTTTTGAGGCGAAACGCAAAAGGAAGGGAGTGATTTTGGAGGCTGTAGATTAACGATGAAAAGCAGTGTTAACAACAGTCGTTTGGGTGGCTTGAAAAAGTTTCGAGTTTTGGGTGTTTCTAAAAAGTTTGTGTCCAGTGGCCAATTAATGCAAATGCAACTATGCACAAACAATTAGGTACCCCCTAGGTACCCTCTCAATCCCAAGAAAGTATGAATTGTACAACGAAAAGATGGGCCTATTTTGTGCTCATAATGGATAATAATCAAGGTGGCCGTCTCCGCATGGGGTGATCCAACCTACATCGTGATTGGATGAAAGATGACCACACGAAAGGACATAGATCATCAGCATGTATAAAAGCAGCGACAGGAAGAAGATCAGGGGCTTCAGACTCCCCTCTGCTAGCCTCACTAGGTGGGCTCCTTTTGTCATAAAAGGGTTGTTCTCGTCGTGGTACTTGGCCGGAGGCTAACCAGTGGTCTCCAGGTTGGCTCGTAGGGCATCGGACCTTGTGTCTAGTGTTGCACGTTGTGGCCTGTCGGGGTTGGAGGCGCTTAGGATCGATGCTTTGTGTCGATCATTGTCTGATCTCCTTTGCTGCTGGCGTCGATGTCACCAAGTTGGGCCGTTTAAATATCTGTTATCGCATCCTATGGTATCCGTGATCCGTCAGCTCATCGGGCGCTAACACGTAGGTGTCACGAAGGGGATCAGGATCCAGTATAGCAAGGATATTGATAGGGTCTAAGTCATGATTTTGACCTCTGATATGTGAAAATTGGAACATTTGAATGTTTCTGTATTATTCTGAAGCTCAAAAATAAGGTAGTTAAAGCTTAATGACTTCTTCAGAGACTTCGCCCATAACGAGTGGTTGAGTCATATTTTTCTGTTATGAGATAGTTGTTAGTAGTTAGTAAAGGTTTGAATAGACAGTACGTAGAGTAATTAAATCATTCCTAAGTTGTAAGAGTAAGTCAATAAAGATACCTGTGTTATTAAAGGGTAGTCAATAGTGTTTATTGAGGGATGAGTCGATGAAACACCGCGTGGTTATAAGAGAAAGGGATTTATGTAGTAAAATTGACTACACAGATTATTGAAGAAGGATAGTGTTAAAAAGAGAAGGCTGAATAAGAATAAGGGAAGAATTTACACAGTGTTACCATGACGACTGACAAACAGTCTTAAATTCTACACGTGTTACTGCCATAGCAGATTTAGCGCTAATGAAAAAAGACGCCTGTGAGATAATAAATCAAGTAGATGTTTTTTTTTCTTATTTTCATTCTGGTGAATTAGTTACACACTGGGGGGAAAACAGTCTGAGATATTTTACTGAGACCATTATAATAGACCTTAATGTGCTGCACCAACAATTAAAGGAAACCTTGTTTGTGGTAACGGTGTAGTTTCTTTTCAACATGCTGCAGTTACACTGCAGCACATTGCGTGTTTACACCTGCACGGTGCAAAGCTCATTTAAACCTAGCCCTAGTCCATGTCCCAGCAGTTACTGATAGTTTGTTCACTGTATGTTTTCAGAAAAGAAACAGAACGTGCAGACAGATCAACAGATGGGGGGGAAAAAATGCAGGGATGGGAAAAAAGAAATATGATAAATGAAAGTAATTTCAATAAATAAAACAAAAAAAGAGAACAAATAAATAAATAAAACAATAATAATATTTAAATAATAATAATAATATATTATATATATATTATATATATATATATATATATATATATATATATATATATATATATATAATATATATATAATAATAAATATATAAATAATAATAATATTTAAAAAATGAAAATAATGAATTTCTCTACCGCTTGTCCTCACTAGGGACACTGGGCTATGCTGGAGCCTATCCCAGCTGAATTCCGGTGAGAGGCACCCTGGACGGGTAATCGATATTAAGAGAAAGAAGTCGCTATATAACGATAAAAAGTACTTTTACAAGAATAACATTGTAGTATTATGAGGAAAAATACCCTAATTTAATTAGCATGGAGTTGAAATATTAAAAAATACACATTTTTTAAAAGTCGTAATAGTATGAGAAACAAACAAAGCAATATAAAGTTGGATTTTTTCCATAATTATGGGAATAAAGTCATAATGTGACTCTCTGATAATTATATTATCACTTATTATATAATAATAATAGAATTTAAAGAATGGCTTTCTTCTCGTTTGTGTGTGTAAATACACACAAGGCAAAAGTGAACTTTTCAATTAACTTTTTCCAGATTTCCTTCATAAAATATTGTGACCAGAGAAGACCCTTTTCGAGGTTGCATCCCGCCAAATAGTTGCTAAATGCGTCAGCGTGCTTGCATGCAGTCACACCCATTTTGACAGTCACACATGGTTGAATGCCATGTCCGCTGACGTAAAGGTCTGTTGCGACAATTAGTCACAGACGCAGCGATGTTGCAATGTCAATATCATGCAATATCATAACAGGGGAAAGTTCCTTTGAGGAGAAGATTTCATGCAAAATGTTGTTTTTTTGGAAAATGTATTATTTTTGTCTCCCACTGAAGATTGCAAGAAGTTTCATTTGTGCTCTTTGAGGGATTTTCAGCCGCTTGTGGAATGCAGACACAGTCATTCTTACCTACAACTTATTCTTCAATAGTGCAATAAGAACTATTTTATCCGTACAAAAGTTACCATCCTAACTTAAAGACATGGCATCAATGCATTGTCTGACCTGATAGGACGTGTTCTCCACCCCATAGTGCCTCATCAGCACAGGGTCTAAGCTCCTGGTCTGCCTCAGTCCACGCTTGGAGATGGTCCTGGGGCTGAGTGAGCAGGAGAAAACGCTGCTCAGAAGTCCCTGAGCGGACATGTTTGTCTTCAAGAAGCCAGTAGAGAAGATATGGGCTTCATGTCGCTGCGTGACACAAGTCCAAATGGAGCTGGAGAGAGAGCCGATCCCAAACTCATCACTGATTGTGAAAGACACACACACACACACACACCCCCACCCCCCAGAGTCTGACTCAGGACCCGAGGCGTAACTTCTTTTTTTTCTTCTCGAAGATCTGCAGATAGACAAAGCTCATCCATCATTTTTCCAGTAATTTCCCCTCCTACAAACTGCAGTGACAAACTAGAGGAGTTGAGACATGCACTCCCCTTTTTCAGTTCTTGTAAGTGTCGTGGACGTGTAGTGTTGTGTGTGTGTAGTTCCAACGTTAAATGGGGGGGCGAGAGGCAGGAAGTACTTTAAGCGTTAGTGAAGTTATCATACTAAACATACGATTTGACTCTTGAATAGGCTTGTATGCTTCACAGCGCTCCATTATGTTGCATTTCCCTGGTTTCGGTCTCGAGTTCAGTCTGTACAGTATGGATAAATAAATAGATAGTATCAGTTTCTCAGTAGTATTTGAAACCGGGGGGGCCCAAAAACATTTCTGTCCCCTAGGGGTGCATGACAGAAAATAATTGAGAACCACTGTGTTAGAGCCACACAAACCATCTCGAGCTGTGAGAAGCTAGGGAGTGGTCTCCTACGGGTGCCCCGAGTCGGGAATAAACACGGTGAGGCTGCGTTTCAGTTTTGTGCTGCCGAAATCTGGAACAGTCTTCCAATCCTCAACTTTGGCAACGTTCAAATCCAAGCTGAAAACACTTCTATTCAACTGTGCATAGGACAACTGAACGTACTGTATTTTATCTGCACTCTTCATTTCTAAATCTCTTTTTTTCTTTTATGGAATGATTCATGGAACTTTATGGAATGATTTTGGAATGATTTTATGTTTTTACAGAATGATTTTATGAAGGAATTTTACCCTTCTTTCCTGTGAAGCCCTTTGAATTACCTTGTGTATGAATTGTCGTTGCCTTGCCTCGCCTCCACACAGCAACAAGCTTCCCCATCGGATTGTTAATATCAGAATCAGAATCAGCTTTATTGGCCAAGCGTGCTTACACAAACAAGGAATTTGACTTCGGTTAAATATAATGTCATTATAATATGCAAATACTGCATGTAAATATGCAATTTGCAATGAGTGTAAAGCCTGTACGGCATCTTCCTTTAATACGTCTAATCTAATTGACTGTATTTCGTTCCGGCTGCTTTCATTAACCCAGTTTATAATTTCACTGATTGTATTAGTGCCGAGGTGCATACTTTCCACTTCACTGTGTTCTTATGTGGATGTTTGTGCCACATAGAAATATGCAGCTTTCCAAATTGGACAGACACCAGCATTATTTCATTGGATTCTGATTCGTGAATTCATTGTTGGTAATAGAACATTTTTAGTTGACTATTGGTCGGGATTTTTGTTGAGACAAAATATTCAAAACAAATACGGCACTTTTTCCATAACCTGCATCACATGTTGCAATATTGGTTTTATTCTGCGCAAACAGTGTTTATTTGTAAAATGCAACATAATGTGTTCGTTCATTATCGGTATTAAAGTGCTGGACAGTATCGGTATGTCAGATATCGGTAAGAAGGCCTATGTATTAAATATACACGAGTACAGTGCATGTATGAATACAGATCACATTAGGTCATGGCGGCTGTCACTTTTACAGCGCTGCACTTCAGCTGCAGTATAGCTTTGACTTTCTCCTAATTAGGCCTCTACTTGCCTTGAGTGTTATTAGCCACTCAACATGACAGAAATGTTAGACAGACTTCCACTGGTATACACTCCCAGTCCACTTTGGGCTGCACTGCATCAACGCTCCCACCCCACCAACCCCCCCCTCGTTACAGGGCGCTTGAGATCCTTGGCATGCAGTGCCCAGGGAACTGAGTCTTCCTGTGGGAGCCCCGGGGAAAGGACCTGTGTGATAACGTGACATGTGAACTGGCACTGTAAGGCCACGATAAGACCCCATCAGATACGGGAGTCTACCAAACAGACAGGGGAAGCGGTGATAAGAGGTCGGCTTTGTGTTTGATCCACTTCTTTGGCCACGGTGGTCATGTGGAAGATTCTCTCTGCACTTCCCCCTATGTCGTTTATCTATGGGTTAAGTGCAGCTTTTACCGCCCCTTCAAAGGACAATCTTAACAAAGCTTCCATTCAATAACAATTATTATATGATTTGAAAAAATGTCATTTAAAAGTGTAAAATGATATGCAACAACAACATGGCTGTGCAATTCCAGGGGTATGTAGATTACATTTCATTTTGTTGGCAGCCTCCTTAGGTTTGTCCATGGGCTTATTTTTATGTCTGTGGGAGGTAACAGTTCCTTTTTTAAAGAAACTTGGACAACGGCCAAATGCCAAAGATGATGTGGTTTTGGAGGAGAAATAAAAACAGTTGCAGTATTTCAGCTCTCCTGTATAAACTCGACTATGTCTTATTCTTTATTAACTGCTCGAAGCGAAATTGTTTTCTTTTATGATTAATTGCAGCATCTAAAAAATAGCCAGACCACTAGATGGTGCTAATACACTGTTCAGAAGGTCTTGATAGTCCTCCTAAAATGTTTAAGTTCCAATACGTACAGTAGGAGGCAGGCTAGAAGCACATAGAGTATTTACTGTACTGTAGATCTGGCTGAAGCCCCTCGGGCTTGCATTTTCTCCAATGACCAGCAGGGAGCGACACTGACCCAGTGAGGTTGCCAGTCAAATGTTTGCACCGCCAAACTTGTGGACTACTTGCTTAAACACATTTCAAACACAGTTATAAGCGCAAAATATATGATATGAGCATGTTCTCAATAAAACCACAGCGATTACAGAAAATTAGATGTCGAACGATCGTCAGCATGTCGATCAGGTCAGCATGTCGATCAGGTCAGCATACAGTCGTCCTTCGCCACATAGCGCTTCAAATTTCGTGGCTTCACTCTCTCACATTTCTCTAAATATATTCATGAATAAATCCTTGCTGTCTCATGGTTGACTTTGACCTATTATTAGTTTAAAAAAATATGCATATTGAAGCAAATTGTACATACTTTTGGCCTGCATTAAGCATTTTCAAGCATAAAATTGGCTAAATTAAGTAAAAGCATTGAAAGACATGTCTTGATATGTAGTGTTCTACACTGGTCACTAGGTGTCAGTAACGTTACATTATGTTACAATGATGACACTGCAGGTAGTACTGTCCAGAAACCCGAGCATGTGTGAGTCTATATCATGCTTTTTTCTATTATTATTATTATTTTCTATTATTATGCCTTGTATATTGGGTACTATGAGTGTAAACGTGACTATGGGATGTTATTTCATGTATAGAGGGCTCTAATAATGTTTAAAAAAAACATATTCAGAAGGTCATAAGCAGATTTTCTAAGCTCTATGAAAATATTTGTTTATAGATAAGGCATCCTACTTCACGGAAATTCACTTATCACAGTCAGGTTTGCAGCCAGGTAACTGCGGTGAACCAGGGATTACTGTACTTCATAAAATCACAGTTAAGCAAGTATCAAAGGATTAACTGATGTGTGTTGCTCTTTTTTGGGCTTTCTGTGAGGTTTTTGGGACTTTTTTCCCAAAGGAATGTTCATTTTACAGTGGTTACCTTGTTTTTACCGAGGACAAAATTTGCTGTTTGACATGTGTCTGCTATTTTTCTACTTGTGTGAAACATTACTTGTGTTAAAACAACCCCCTGTACAGTTTCTTTATGATGGTGATAGTTTGACGCTGGAACAGATGATTCCCATTTCCATTATTGCCTGTTGTTTCGGAATTGGGGGTGCAACAAGGTGACAAGAAAGACACAAAATGTGTGTTCTAGATGCTAGTTGGATAAAAAGTGATTCACTAAATTGTAAGAAGAGGTACTCTTGTTGGGGTAAACGTTGCCTTATGGCAAGGGTATTGAAATTGCAGTAATTAGAAGGCCCATGACTTCGCTTCAAAACGTAGGAGTTATAACATACAAGGCGCAGGATGCTAAGAACACCAGAGCACTCTTGTTATATAGAGGATCTTTGATGAGTATTAACCTATTGTTTGTGTTTTCGTTTGACTTTGTGACTTTATTTAGCACGAAATGAACCATTTGGGGAGGTTGGAACTATGCTGGATATTGGCTTGCTTACCGATATTCGATATACAATAATCCCTCATTTATTGCGATGAATTGGTTCCGGACTCGACTGTGGTGAGTGAATTCTTGCGAAGGAGGATTCCTTATATATAAATCAAATATTTTCATAGTTAGAGCATAGAAAGCCTGTTTATCACCTTCTAAATACAGTTTTTGACATTATTAGAGCCCTCTAGACATGAAATAACACCCCTATAGTCACCTTTACACTCATATTTTCCAATATTGTCAACATAATACGCCATTTAAGACATACAGTAAATACGACTCGTACTGGTGTGTGCTGCCAATGTGTTGCGGTGGAACGGCCAGGAAGTGATGTGGGCGGTTCAGAGTTGAGTTTTAGCTTTCTGTGAGTCACAACAGCAGCCCGTGTTTTTATTAGGGATTTTTATTAGGGATTATTGTGCCTGTTGTGAGATAATTCAAATTTGCAATATAAGCCTGTTCTTCCGACAATCAAATCTGTCTCACTGAACATTACAGTAACATTACTGACACCTAGTGACCAGTGCAGTGTACTACATATTATTCACAGCATCTTTGAATCTTTTGAATGCCTTATATTTGTATTTTAGTTTGTTTAGCCATTTTTATGCTTGAAAATGCTTAATTTTGGCAAATATATGCATTTGTTTTAAGTAATAATATGTTTTTGCTATTCGGTATTCAATAACGAAGCAGCATAATTTATTAATTAATATATTTTAAAAATCTGTGAGAGAGTGAAGATGCAAAATTCGAACCGCGATGTGGCAAGGGATGACTGTATTAAAGAAAGACGCCTTACTCCTCCCTCGTAGCGCTTGCAGCCTTTGCAAACTGCGTATTTACAATCCATACTGAGCTAGCAAGCTTGTTGCTGTGTGGAGCATGATGTCGCTTGCAGAACTTGCATAAAAAAAACATACCGATATGAACCGCTATCTCATTTGTATGCCAAAATTGGGACCGATATTATCAGACGTCCCTAATAACATAACTTTAGATAGAGATACAACATAAGAATAATAATGATGAAAGAAGTCTGGAAGACCCGGTTCTTAGCCTTCTGAAAATGTGGCCCCAGAAGAATTTAGTTGAATAGCCCTGCCTTCTGGGATGGAGCTGACATGCAGTGTCACCTTTGGCCACTTGTGTGTGCTAGAAATCTGTGGTGTGCAGCCCACCGCATGTCAGTGCCATGAACGTCACTAACAAGGATGCAAAATGACCTCGTGAAATACCAGAAGAGAACTGAAGTGCTAGGAAATTTCACATTAGCCATTTTCAGGACACATTTTTGATCTTTACAAGAATATCTGCATAACTCAATGCTCAATAACTCAATCAGCCACACTGACACCCCCATTTCCAGCAGATGGTACGGTTTGAGATTCAGAAATATAAAAATGCTGTCCATTAGCAGAAGCAGTTGAACCCAAGGCATGCGTCCTTAGCAAACTACTTCTACATCCTACTGGCAGAGCGCCGCTTTTCTGCTTGGTGCTTATCTCATCTCATCTCATCTCATCTCATCATGAATTTGTTAACACATCATACGTCCAGTAATGGGGAATATGTGAGTAATGGAGGAAGGAAAATGCAATCTAGCTGCAGAGAAACACTTGATTAAACCACTTTTTCAGCAGCAGTGTGCTCATCAGTGCAAGACCTCGTCGTCTTGCATTTCCGCCCAGCCCCAATGCCTCAAACACGACCGGCCACGAGGTATTGATTTCTCATTTTTTCCCTCCATATCCCCTTGCTGTTGATAGAATTTACACCAGGCCATGTTTCAAGGAGGCCCCCGCCCTCCCTCCCTGTGCAGTGCTGCTGGGATCAAGCGCACAGAGAGTGGCCGCCTTGTGCTAGCTGCAGTTGTGAGCATCTGCACGAGTGCCGAGACATGGATGACGATCGTGGAGAGACAAAGGACAAGAGTGGCAGTTTGGAGGACAACCAAGAGAAGTCGAAGTAAGTCTGATATGCTCCACTTATTCATATTTCGCTAACACTTTACAAGAAGGTGCACAAAATGACAGTAGTTAATGAGGTACGAACCTACCTAACCCTAACCACTACTCATTAGTTCCTCATTAGTTCCTCAGTAACTACTCTAAATAGATGTGCCTTAGTTCCTCATAACTAGTCTACCAATTAGTTCCTCATTAGTTCTTCATTAGTTCCTCAGTAACTACTCTAAATACATGTGCCTTAGTGCCTCATAACTACTCATTAGTTCCTCATTAGTTCCTCAGTAACTACTCTAAATGTGTGTGCCTTAGTTCCTCATAACTACACATTAGTTCCTCATTAGTTCTTCATTAGTTCCTCAGTAACTACTCTAAATACATGTGCCTTAGTGCCTCATAACTACTCATTAGTTCCTCATTAGTTCCTCAGTAACTACTCTAAATGTGTGTGCCTTAGTTCCTCATAACTACACATTAGTTCCTCATTAGTTCTTCATTAGTTCCTCAGTAACTACTCTAAATTGATGTGCCTTAGTTCCTCATAACTAGTTTACTCACTAGTTCCTCATTAGTTCCTCAGTAACTACTCTAAATTGATGTGCCTTATTTCCTCATAACTAGTTTACTCATTAGTTCTTCATTAGTTCCTCAGTAACTACTCTAAATTGATGTGCCTTAGTTCCTCATAAGTACTCTACTCATTAGTTCCTCATTAGTTCTTCATTAGTTCCTCAGTAACTACTCTAAATTAATGTGTCTTAGTTCCTCATAAGTACTCTACTCATTAGTTCCTCATTAGTTCTTCATTAGTTCCTCAGTAACTACTCTAAATTAATGTGCCTTTGTTCCTCATAACTATCTACCCATTAGTTATTCATTAGTTCCTCAGTCACTAGTCTAAATGTATGCGCCTTAGTCATTAGTTCCTCACTAGTTCTTCATTAGTTCCTCATTAGTTCCTCAGTAACTATTGTATTTTTGTTTATCTTATTGTAACGTGTGATCCATATTTCTGTGTCAAAATACTGTCATCTCTTTACCTGTTTTTATTTACTAGCGAGTGGAATCAAAACTACGGCGGAACTCAGCAGGTTCTGTGGTGCTGCTGACTTCCAAGTTCAAGCGTACACACTTTAAGTGTACAAAAAGAGTTTAACCACTCTCAGACTGAAATTAAATACAACTAAAATGAAGTGAAATAAAGACGCTTGGCAGACAAATTGGGGAACAGAAAGGTGTTTGCAGAGCGGTACAGTCATCCCTCGTTTATCGCAACGACTGTGGGTGAGTGAATTTCGACGAAGTAGGATTCCTTATTTATAAATGGAATATGTTTGTGGTTAGAGCATAGAAAACCTATTTACAACCTTCTGAATACGGGTTTTGAACACTATTAGAGTCCTCTAGACGTGAAATAACACCCCTATAGTCACATTTACACTCGTATTACCCAATAAAATAGACATAATAATCGAAAATAAGATATAATATAGACTCACACATGAGACTTCCTTGTGGTTTCTTTTTACTTCCGGGACTTCTTGTGGTGGATAATGTAACATTACTGACACCTAGTGGCCAGTGTAGGTTACTACATATCAACGTGTCTTTCAATGCGCTTTCTGAATGTCTAATATTTGTAATTTAGCTCATTTAGTCAATTTTATGTTTGAAAATGCTTATTTTAGGGCAAAAGTAGGTCAACTTTGCTTAAACATGCATATGCTTTGACTAATAATAGGCTGTAGTCAACCACAAAACAGCGATGATTTATTAATTGATATATTTTTGAAAAACCGTGAAGCCATTTGAAGTGCGACGTGACGAGGGACGACCGCACCATCACCTCGTTGCGTTTCAGAGGTTTTTCTGGAATTATCTAAGTGTTTGTCTTTTGATATTTAATTGCCCAAATCCAGGGCACTCCAGTGTATTTATATTGAATAACTATGCTGACCAGAGTACAAGACGACGCATGTATTGATACTTACTGAATGGATCCAAATACGGTTTCTTCAGTTTATTGGTCCATTTTAATGCCTGGTACAACTAAAGGTACATTTGTGTGGACAAATAGGATGATGGTATCAAATATAGCTCATAACAGCTGAATTCAAGAGCTGATATCCAGCAACTTCCATGGCTTTCTTGATAATAACCAAAACTTCTTACATGAGTAGCTACAGCATTCTACTGCCAAAAACTTTAACTCGAAAGAGCTATTTTTGTTGTCGTTGTTATATTTAGTTGTATCAGGCATTATAATGAACAAGAAACTGAAGAAACGAGGGTGGTCTAATCAGTTCATCCATGACTGCATGAGACGATCCCACGTACTGATACTGACTTACCGTGTGAAGACAAATAAAAGACAATCCAGTGTATTGATATTTCATTACGTATTGACCCAAATATAAGACGACCCTGAATGTAAGACGGCCCTTCTATCAACCACCATTTAAAAAAAAACTGTTTTTAGGACAAAATCAATCTTGTTTTTTTAAAATCAGGTTTTCAAGACCAGTGAAATAACATCTGGTAGATTGCGATAAACATAAATATTTCTTAGCATCATAATTCCTTCTCTTTCACATGTTTTTTCGGAGCATGTCTCTGTGTTGTGGCGACGTCTCTCCAAGTCACTGGTGAGTGACAGGAAAAAAAGCTCGGGGAGAAGTCATTTGGCGCCATCTTCTGGTTTTCACAAACAAATCTCTAGACCCTCGATCATATTGTACAGAGCATCCAATCCTTTCCTACATGGCACAGGAAGTTTCCTTTGTACTTCTATGGTTATCGTGACACTTTTCCTCATCACTGGTACCAGTTGGTATGTCTGCATTTCCCGCCATAAATAGCACAACTGAAAAAACCCCAACAACACGTGCAAACGGAGTCATTTCATATTGATTGATTGGCGACCTATTCCTCCTTGATCGTGATCAAAACCACAGCCAGTTATCATCCGCGTCGCCAATCTAATGACTACCCTCATCCGTGACATTGCGAAATGAAGCTTGACCGGCACGCTCGGAGCCCAGCCCGAAGCCGCACATGCGGGCGTCTAATT
Organism: Dunckerocampus dactyliophorus; assembly: GCF_027744805.1. NCBI lineage: Eukaryota > Metazoa > Chordata > Actinopteri > Syngnathiformes > Syngnathidae > Dunckerocampus > Dunckerocampus dactyliophorus. The sequence continues at coordinate 28,524,671 of NC_072827.1, forward strand.
GGAGCGCCAACGTTGGCCTCATGACCTTCACAAGCTTTCCACGGACATATTGATTTTTTTCTCCCACATTACCGCTAATGGCTGGATGCTGTGAATCCTATCCTCCCATGGTAACACGGGGGGAGGGACTTGTGCAGCATGTTGACGCGGGAGTGGCTATCTGATTTGAGGAATGTGATATCCTGTGATCTCATTGACTGAAAGTGACCGACTTCTGTGCACTTCCTGTGTATGGAATGAGCGTATTTAACAGCATATCCGGAGGGGTGTTTTCTTTTTTTTATGCCTTTCCTGTCTGGCTTGCAGAAATATCATGATTGATGAGTTTGCGAGAGCAGTCTCTTAAAATTAGTGCACTGTAAGTTTTTGTCCAGCGCTATTAATCGATTTCTGACTAATCAACGTTGATTAATGACCTATTTAGCATTCTTCTATGATAGCAAAAAAAGCAGAGGAGCGCAGTGCTGTGGCCAAACAATGTAAATTGCACAAGTGGAATGTCTGCAGACGGCTCTCTAGCCGTAAGTGCAACGCTTGCTGTGTTTGTAGGAGTTCCTGCTACGCAGGAGAGACGCTCATCATTTTATGCAAATGAGTGCATCTACTGTTTGTTGCGCATCATAAAATAATGAAATAAAACACTCTTTCTGCTGCTGAAATTTTTGCTGATGGACCGAAAATCAATTTGTAGGCCCTTCCTCTGTTTGCTCTTCCACAATTGGAATTAATTGCGCATTTTGTTTGTTTGCTTTAGCTGCTACGCATTGTTATGCTATTTACCGGGCTACAGCCGAACCGCGCCGCGACGAAGCATGGCCACGCGTGAGTCACTTCATAATTTATTGTGTCCAACCTAGAAGATCGATCATGAAGATTCTAACAAAATGTGAACTTTGGGAGTGTTTAAACAAGAGAGAAATGTGATGAATGCTCATGCCTGTCTGAGAAAAGTGTATCAAGCATATTGTTCTGATGACCAAATGAAAACTAGGTCATTTATTCGATACACTTTTTTGTTACCTGAAATGCTGCTGTCATACACCTTATTTTTGTCAAATGCACTTTTGCTGTTGAACAAAAACAGCTTTTTTAACACACGGAGTTCAATGTTTTTGGAATGCTGTGTTTGAAAGTCATGTTGAATAAAAACGGCAAATGTGGTCACTCATATCAAGCGAGCATAACGGGACAGCGCATGTTCGGCCCTTGGACTCTTGCATTTTTGAAACGGTGGTCCTCTTCATGTAGTTGAGTAGCCCTGGCGTAGATTTTAAGGAAGTGCATAGGGCATGATGCTTTTTAACTTGAATACGGGTGTAAAAAGTTAAGCACTATGTAATAAACCTTGGAATAATAACTATAAAGAATAATGCAACATAAATACAATACATTGGTGAATAACAAAGTGCTAAAATAACTGTGATGCAGGTGTAAAAGCAAGTGAAGCACTGTGAAATGAAACGTAGAATAATAATAATAAAGAACAGAATAATGTAACTTTGAAACAATACATTAGCATTGACGATGCATAAAGGAGGAGGGAGGTGCATGGGAGGTGAGCCTCTACAACAGGGGTGTCCAAAGTGTGGCCCGGGGGCCATTTGCGGTCAGCGGGTGTAATTTTATCGGCCCGCAGCGCAGTCTAAAAATGTAATTTAACGAGGAAACTTTACAAAAAACAACAACAGCAGCAGCAAAAATGGGAAAATCAATCAAAAGTATGAGGAAAAAGCATGAAGTTGAAATATTAAAGAGAATGTTTGTTTTTCTTAAGTCAAAAACAATGAATAAAGTTTATCAGGTGGGAATAAAGTGAAAATATTAGGAGAAGAAAATATACAAGAAGAAAGTTGAAATATTCAGAAAATTGTACCGAAAAAATCAAAAGCAAAAATGGAAAACAGCAGAAATTAAAGTCAAAAAGTCAGTAAAGTCAGTAAAGTCAAAATATTAAGGGAAGAAGGTTGCAATTTTACGAGACTAAACTTGTAACATGAGGAAAAATATCATTTTAGTAACAATATTGAAAGAAAGAAAATATACATCTTTTTTTTAAAGATAAAAAACTATTATGGGAATAAAGTTGTAATTACGAGAAGAACATTTACAAGAGGAACGCTGAAATGAAATAGTTGGAAAATAAAAAATAAAAAAAGCAGAAATGGAAAATATTTTACAGGAATAAAGTTAAAATATTAGGAAAAAAACTCATAATTGAATGAAGAACAAAAGTGGCAATTTTTCCTAGAATGAACTCGTATTATTATGGGAAAGAGGCCATTTTTAGCTGCATTTCATCTGTATTACAAAGCTTTTCTTAGCATATCTCTACGTGTTGCTCTACAAAATATAAACGTGGCCCACGCATCATTTCATTTTTCACGATGTGGCCCTCACTGGAAAAAGTTTGGACCCCCCTGCTCCATAATAATCACTTTGCAGTATGCATTCTGCTCTCCTCCTGTTTGGATTGATGAGCCATGTTGTGCTGAGCAGCCAGGACACTGTACTGCAATAAAGCAATAAGATCCATTCCATGTTTTATGGTTATCATCACGTGTTTCCAATTTGTACCCTTTTGGCTTCCACTGATCACTCAGCATTGCATTTTGAGGTTCCACTGCATGTCATAAAGCAATTAGAGCGGTGCTCTGCTGCTCTCATTTGAGCTGTCAGAGGAACGTGCAGAGAGGTTCCCAGCACGACATGGTCTTAAAGAAAAACAAAACAAGCCACCCACGCACGCACAGCAAACAGCCCGTTAAATCAGATAAGTCTCACAACACACTGCGGCCTATTAACCTCATCGTAAATAGTCACTGTTATGACCCCGAGACAACATGCTAAATGTGGTTCTTAGTCATGTAATATTGGCACAAGGGCTAATACACGGCCCCTGTTCTTACTCAAAAGGCTGTGACCTGTGTGTCACACAAAAGCAGGCCACTGATGCAGTGTGTTGTGGCCCAGGGGCGAGTGCTGCACAGCCACCCTGATTGGATGGATTCATGTGCGGTATTTTTGCCCAACAGAAAAAGGTCTGCTTTTGTCTGCTTTATGACCGCTATGCACCATACGGAGTATGTGGGTGGAAAAAAAAACTACTGTATATATATACTGCACAGTAATCCCTCGTTCATTGGGGTTCATTGGTTTCAGACCTGACCGAAGTCGGATTCCTCATTTATAAATGGAATATTTTTGCAGAAAATCTGTTAACAACATTTCAAATACAGTTTTTAACATTATTAGAGCCCTCTAGACATGAAATAACACCCCTATAGTCAGCTTTACGCCCGTATTACCCAATATAGTAGACATAATCAGAGAAACTAAGCCATTTAAGACATAAATAAGACTCATGCGTGTTTCAATAAATGTTTTCCGGAGGTGTGGAGGACAGGAAGTGAGTGGATTATGGCTATTAGGATTATTATGATTAGGATTATGATATTGTTATTATTGTGCTTGTTGTGAGATCAATCAAAGCTGCAAATCTGATGCTTGCGTGCCTCATCAAACATGACAGTAGCATATATGACACCACTGACACCTACAACTAGTGACCAGTGTAGAATGATTTATATATATGATATATATGATGATTTATATATATATACACAATATATACAATATATATAACAATTTGAATGCGTCTTCTTAATGCCTTATATTTGTATTTTAGTTCATTTTGCCATTTCTGTGCTTGAAAATGCTTAATTTACGCAAAAAAACCATAACATTTGCTTAAGTATGCAGATTTTTTTTTTTTTTTTACTAATAATAGATTACTAATAATGATATATTAATGAATGTATTTTTTTAAAACGGTGATAAAGTGAAGCCACAAAATTTGAACCGCAATGTCACGAGAGCTGACTGTAATTCTAAAAAAAAAATGTTTTTGTAACAAAATTAGTTTTTGGCAAATCACAATTTTCTCTTGTAATAAAAAAAAAAAACAATCTTAAAATATTACAACTATGTAGTAAAATTATTACTTAAAAAAATATTCTTTGAAAAGTACTTCACTCTTTTAGTATTATAATTTCTTATCTTCAGTGAGGCCCTAATCTTATGATTATTTATTATTTCATTAAATTTATGGAAGACGTTTATGGATGCTTGTCTCCGTGGTCTTGTTGCATGGGAACTCGGAGTGCTGAAAGGCTGCCGCGTGTGCAAGCATGGAGTGTGTTACGCAAGCCGCTCCATTTGCTTGCAGAGGCAAAGACACGTGCCTTCGCTCATAACTAATGGAAGACTCTGTATGCCATTCATGCATGGGTGACTCTGCGTGGCATAATACTGCGTGAAGCATCATGATGTTAAAACACCGTGGCATAACAGGAGAATGTCTTTAAAATCCCCCCCAAAAAAACAAAAACGTGGACTGAGAAAAACTGATGACAAAATGTTCACATATTCGCCCCTGCTACATTTAGGTTAAGATCTCGTCCCATGGTTTATATAGGATTTAGGTTTGGCTCGTTTAAGGTTGACAGTTGGCAGGCAAATAATGATAGAGTTGGATTATGTGTGCAGCTTAATTTTAAGCTCTCCTGCCTGAAACACATGCCATCTTTAAAAGCTTCATACCGGGATCAGATTATTATGTCAGCTATTAGGAATTGGCGTGCAGGAATAAATACCAGTAAATACCAGTCACAGTTATTCCTTCACTCAAATGTGTTGGGCCTAGTGGAGTGAGGGTGAATTTTGCCCAAACGAGACGCTCATGAAGGCGGTCTCGGCCTGCAGAGAGCCTCACAGGAGTCCAGCTGTTCGGCATTGATCCCTCTGTTTTCTGATGCACTGGCCTGGAATGTGATGTTATTTCATTACTGAGGCAGAAGCGACAAGCTCGGTCTCCTCCCCGGGGGCGTTGGCCAGTCACTTGGACAGGGCCACTGTACGTAATCATAACTGAGCGGGCTCAGTCAGACAAGCTGACTTGTCCATGGAAAGTCCAAATAAACGCAAGGGGGTGGCAAACTTTGCAGAGTCAGGAGCGAGCTGAGTGCATTTCATTGTACAAGGGGCTCTAAATGCTTTGACGGGAAACGCGGGAACGAAGCGCTGCCTCCGAGAACCTGTCACCAACAATGAACCCGGACGACAACGAACTCGGCATCTTCACTGTCATTCAGTGAGTAGCTCTCTGCGGGCTTGTTGTTGTGCTGTGATATAACTCAGTCAGAGCTGATCACTCTCGTCCATGAGATGCTTGTTATCATTGCACACTGGTGGGAATTCTACTAACTTTACGGGAGCAGATTTTGTCGCAGTCTTCTTCATTGTTACGGAGCTGAATTTGTGATCCTTGTGACGCTTTCCCTGAGACAAAATGAAACAATCTTAAGAAAGTTTTCCTTGAAAACAAACATTGTAGGGATTCTCCGGGTGGGATCAAATACTGATATTGATCAGCATCAGATATCAAAACTGTCACTGTCTGTTGTCCAATGTAAACGTCGTGTGGTGGAGCTCGGATTAGAATATGTCATATATTCAAGCTTTACCAGTCAGTTCATCCAAATTAATCACATTTAGATTTAGCTGGACACAAATCATCTTTTTCAGTTGATTTTGATTGATTTTTTGTTAATATGTGGCACTCAGTAGAAAAAGTCTGGACACATTACAGGTCACATTAAATGTCAGAAATAAACAGCATCAGACGAAATGAGATATTGCACTTTTGTCTGTGTTCATTCAACCAAAATGAGTCCGACACTGGCTCTCTGCAAATCACATGTTTTCACACAAAAATGACAACACCACCACTGGCGAGCATTTGCTGCCAACAGCGGCTTCAGAGAAGATATTGTACAAAAAAGAAATAAATATTCTTCACAATTACGCGTTGAACTGAATGTTATTGGGGAGTGGCGTAAATGGCCGTCACTCACTCACGGTTCGTGCATTGGCACATGCCCGTAGTGTGCACGCACATACACATACACGCAGTCCCAAAGAAGGTCTCGAGTGGCAGATGACTGCAAATAACGGTGCATGCCATTGACATGATTTGCTGTGCATGGTGTGTTGCATAAATACATCACATACTTGATTGTTTTTTTTTTTTAGTTTGTGACCCTCACTAAAAAAAAAAAAAAGTCTGGAAACATTCAAAGTCACAATTACGAGTGAACCTGAATGTGGTCAGGGAGGGGCGCTGTCTCGCTGTCTCACTCACGGCTCGTGCGCAGGCCCACAGTCTGTCATGTGCGTGCACATACCCATACGCGCCAAATTAATGTGAAATACTGTGCATGTCGTTAAAATTCTTTGCTTCAATTATGAGAGTGCGCATGGTGTGTTGCGTAAAGACATCAAATACTTGAAAACAAGCCAATCAAATACGGCAGATGAAAATAGCGTATCTGCGTTGTCACAGCAAGTCAGTCTGCATGAATACATTCTTGTATGTGTCCTTGATCCTTTCGCTGCGCTATTTTTCTATGGGGGTGTGGCGTATGAACATTAAATTGTGGTAAACAATTTAATCATGACCCTGTTCAGTTGCTTCACAGCGATACTAGATTGTATTTCACATTTTAATGCACATTTTCGAGTTTCAATGATATTTTAACATTGCTTTTAGTGTAGATTTGTTTGTTGTTGGAAACTGCAACCTGGATCATGTTCATACTCGGCTCCGCTCAACAAGAGAGACAGGTTCAGCAGTCACCTTTGTCTGTATTTTTTGGTTGTTTCTTGAACTTTTCCCTTTTATGATGGATTATCTTAGTAACACATTTTTCCGAAATCCCTGTTTTAATGTTTTCCACATGCGAGGACAGCGCATAAATGCGGCATTTTCGCTCTGACTGCACTAGGCATCTAGCTACGAAGCAGTCCACCGTCTCAATAAGCCTCTTCAGTCTTCCTTCAAGTGGAGTAGAGGTTTTCCAACCAAAATTGTTAAGTTTTCAAAAAAAAAACAATCGATTTTGTAATGAGAAGTCTGTTGGCTTACACGTGTTCTTGTCCAATGAACTCGGTCCAAAAGTTGCTGTACGAAAGACAAAACAAAAAAATATTAAATGCAAAAATCCATATTGTACTTTTCTTTGGAAAGCGGTTCTGCACAAAACATTCCATTCACGTACACACTCCACAGCATACGGTATGTTCTACAGGCAGTGCACAATCCACAGGGCACAGGCCACGTCAGACGTACTCCATACACAATACACCGTCAGAAAACCGTGAGACTCCACACCACTGTGCTCAACAAGCCGATTTATCTCATTCAGCACCAGCGGGGCAGCAAAACCCAAACATCTTAAAGTGACAGGCACCTATTTTGAAGTCAGTGCATTACTTTTGAGGTAAAAGACAGTATACAGTATACCCTGGTAGTATATTACTCACAATATGCAAACTATGTCACGTGGAAGTCAGCAATAGAGAGGAAAAGCCAGCGCCAGTGTGTGTTTTTTTTTTTTTTTTACTTTATTGAAATACACAAACAGCAGCGCCAGTGACGTGTCAGCTGGGGTAGCAACAACTGCAATGAGGATATTTTTATGCTCTGTTGAATGAATTTGACTGCCAAGGTGGAGGATTATATAGTCGAGGTCAAAAACCTTTCCAAACCGGACTTTTAGACAAAACAGAAGGTGATCAGACTTTTATAAAAATGTATTTCAGAACGTTTCCTGGAGAAGAACAGTGTGTTTCTCGAAATATCACGGTTCGATTATCACTCCCTCGCTATATCATGTTTTTTCAGAAAATTAGATCTCTGTTCGTGGTAGACTACGGTCTATTATTACTCAAAACACACTGAAATGCAAGTGATACGTAGTATTCTGGTCACTAGGTGGCAGTAATGACACAAAACATTGTATCAACATTAGTCGGTGCCTCACTAGCCATGAACCTCACCGTACATGTCGTAGTCCAAGCCTGTGTTGCTTTTCCAATGATGCTTTTAAGTAAACATTTATACCTCTGTTGTTTAGTGTGCTTAGCAATTCATGCAGAATGGCTGCACTCTGCTTATTTTCAGCTTTTAGAGGCGAGCAGCCATCCGAAGGCATGCCTTGCAAAATTTAAGCACTGTTGGGTTTTAAGTGGCCAAGTGTACCCAAATGACTGAATTCAGCTGATTTAAAAGTGACTCTGAGGGGAAGTGTACGGGATCAGCAGGGCAGCAGGGTCGGATGCTGTAACTCTTCGGCCATATTCTCCTTAGATCACGCTGCCGTCTGACCTTAATATCCACTGCCACTCATGTTGGCTTGTGGCCCGCAAGCCCGAATGGGCAAACACAACTGTCCAGAATACGCTGAGTCTCTCAAAAGCTACCGCCAAAGGACACTGTTGCTATATTTAAAGCAAATCAGTCTGCATCACTTCATTCGCTGGCTTCTTTCCGTATGCCTTTTAACAATCCTCCTTTCTGCTCTTCCAAAGACATAGCATATTGCCTTTTTTTGTCCCTCAACAATAGTCTGGAACATCAGATAAAAAAAACAGTGGGCTTCGTCCTTTTCATCAACCTTGCCATTGTGATTATGGCGGAAAAAAACAAATGTGCGCCTGACCCTGAGTCAGAGAGACAACATTCTTTATTGCAAAGGCACGTTGAGTCACCAAGAAGGAGCTTACAAGTTGTGGCATTTTAAAAGAGGATTCTTGACTGTAGCCGCAGCTTGAAAATTGCCAGTTTTATCGTTACAGCATCTCACAAAAGTAAGTCCACCCCTCATGTTTCAGCAACCATTTCATGACAGTGTATTTTCTCAAGGGAAAACACTACACACATGAAATTTGGATATACTTTATAGCTATCAGTAGGGGTGTCACAAGACATCACGACAGTAAAACGTGACAAGATTTCTCGTTAAAAAAAAGCGTCTTGTGGGCACTAGGCCTGGGATGATAATAAATTATTTCATCACACAATAAATGAAAATGACCTTGATAGAGGGAAAACAAGTGATAGAAAGAGAGTTCACTCTGTGCATTGCTTTCAGCACATTTGTTCCATACAACAACCGCATGAACAGAGTGAGCCCTTTTGAAGAGTGCAGAAGAGTCTAAGGTAGTAGAAATTAATTTAGTAAATTGCAATATGATGTACTTTTCTTACAGTACAAGTAATGTTAAAATCTCACCTCATCTCGTTCTCGTAGACCCAATCTCGTGTATCGTCTCGTTCCCTGAACAGTCTCGTGTCACCCCTAGTAATCAATGTACAGCTTGCATAGCAGTGTAAATGTACTATCCACTGAAAATGATTCAACACGCAGGCATTCTTGTCTAAATAGCTCACAACACAAGTAGCAAGAGGATTCTGTCCTGCCTACAGCCAAGCATGGTGGTGGTAGTGTGGTGGGCTGGGGCTGCATGAGTGCTACCAGAACTGGAGAGCTGCATTTCATCGTGGAAAGTATGAATCCACACATGTACTGTGACATTCTGAAGCAAAACATAATCCCCTTCCTTCAGAAACAGGGCCACATGGCAGCTTTCCATCATGTTAACTTAATTACTACTGGACATATTTATTGACATCTACGATGGAACCTTGGTTAGCGTCATTAACTCGTTCCTGAAGGTCCAACTCTAACTGAAACATGCTCTAACCGAACCAATTTTTCCCATAAAACATACTGTAAATCCAATTAATCCGTTCCAGACAGCCAAAAATGTTAACACAAAACAGCTTTCTATGGTTTTACAATTTGAGTTTTACATGCAGAAAACAATTGAAAATGCATTTTAATACATATAAATGATGAATGAAAGGGATAAATGAACATTTAAGGCTACTTTTACCTTCATTGAAGACGTGATTCTTGACGTGGCTCTTCCCAAAGACACGATGTGGCTGCGAGATCAACATGCCTTTTCAACACCACCTTCCTGTTTTGCCAAGAGTTATTTCTTCAATTCAATAGTAGTTCTCACCTCGATAACCCAAAATGAAGCCAAAGAAAGTTGCAAGTGCCAGCATTTTGATAAAGACGGTGAGAAACACTATGGAACACTAAATTCGAGAAACCCATGACAAAACAGAAAGGTGGTGTTTAAGAGGAAGGTGTTGATCTCGCTGTCACATCGTGTCTTTGGGAACACTCACGTCTTTAGTGAAGGTAAAAGGATCCTTAAATGTTCACTTTGTTCCTTTTCATTCGTCATTTATATTTTATGCATGTAAAACTGTAATTGTAAAACTATAAAAACGTGTTTTGTGTTTATATTTTTGAGAGTTAACCACTGATGACATCATCGATGTGCGGCATGACTTCCGGTGCCGGTTGCCATTTTGTTCGCAAGCTAAGGATGCTAACAAGGACATTTGTGATAAAAAATACATGAAGAACACAGGTGGACTTACGCAGCATATTAATAACACGACAAGACGTGCGCCGTATTGTACTAACCGGAAAATGTATGCAAACCGAGGCAAAATTTTGGTGTCAATTTTTTACGTTAACCAAAAAAGACGCTAACCGGGGCGTACCCTAACCAAGGTTCCACTGTACATGTTACTCTGTCAATCACCCGGTATGCACTCGCAGTAATTACTTAGATGAGTAATGGTGGCATATGAATGTATTGAAGGTATGGTTGAGATGAGACTTATTTAACACTGTGATGTAAACTTTATAGCCATGCTCCGCGTACAAGCTATTGCAAAAATACAAATATTTCACAATTTGTCATCACCCATCTGTCTAGTACACGTTCATTAAATTTGGCATCAATCTGAGAAATCGTCGAGGACGAGTTTGTTTTTGAACAAGGCCTACTAGAAAAGGCCAAAATGACCTAAAAAGGGCTAATTTAAACCGCAATGTCTGACATCCTGCGCGTTTCGGGCCACAGGCACTTGAGACTTTTACGTGCTTCGTGTCACGATAACACATTCTGTGTCAACTGGACTCGGCTATACCAACCTTTGACTCGGGTTTGCGGAAGGAAAGAGAGGTCATATCACAACAAATATATCACACCCCTTGCATAAAAATGCTTTAAAATAACAAAAGTATTTTTTATATGGTATAATGGTCCGCTAGCATGAGCATTTAGCATCAATTTAGTGCATTTACTTAACTACGTACTACTTACTTAATCAGAAATAATCCTGAAACGCATTCCTCTACCTGACATGTAAAAGAGGCACGGTTAAATTGTTGGTTTTGGCTCTGTTCGTGCTGCAGCCAACTTGATCACTCCCGAAAGACCTGCTACATAGTGGAGTTACATTGTAATAGCAGCACAGTGGCTGATTAAACAAACAAAATCATGTCGTTATTTTAGCTTAGGAAGGTTTTCTTTGACATAAGACAATTTATTAGCAATATTAACTGGCTGCCCAAGTGGCACAGATGCTCTGGCCAGATGATGTTTGATGTTAGTGTTTTCTGACAGAGTGCTTCCTTTTCATCACACGGCAAAGATGTTGCTTTTATCACAAAAAAAATTGCCTCAGCCGCATGAAGAAGAATTATCAGCCCTACTTGGATCACAGACGGAGCTAATTGGCTCTTGGTGGGTTTTGACAGAGGTGTCCTCATCCTTTGGCTTTGATTTATGAGGGCTGATGTTTTCCTCTTTCGAATAACAGACACAGTGATTCTTCATCAGGCGTGGAGATAAAGTGTTCATTTGGAGGCTATGTCTGACAAAACTAATTTTTTGCCTTAAGTCTACGTTTAAACTGGATGGGTTTGTTCCGTATTGTGTTAAATATTCAGCAGTGACTCTACTTCACAGCTGGGATTGTTTTCGACTTTGGAATTAGTTGATTAATTACACCAAAACTACTGCACTTTGTGGATGAAACTTTGTGGATAGGTGGCATCGCAAGCACCCATTGCAATTTACTGCAAATGCAGAGAAACCTTGGTTAGCGTATGCCCTGGTTAGCATGTTTTTCAGTTAACATTGAAAATGTACACCTTGTGTGATTAAGGCACAGCATGAGAACTACTGTGTTTTTGATGTGTTTCTTTTTAACACAAAACAAGTCAGCAGCGAAATCATCACAGACACCACCTTTGCGTTTTTGCTATTTCTTGAATTCTCCCCTAAAATGCTGGCACTTGCAGCTTTCTTTGGCTCCATTTTGGGTTCTTTTCCCGCTTATGATCAAATGAAAAGTGGAGACTTGACATGAGAAACACTACTGAATTAGGAAATAAAACACAAAGGTGGTGTCTGTGTTGATCTCGCTGCGGCATACTGTCCTTAGCAACAATCACATCTTCAATGGAGATAAAAGTAACCTGAAATGTCAATTTAAATTCATCATTTCCGTGTATTTATATGCATTTTGAATTGTTTTCTGCATGTAAAACTTTTATTTGTCTTCACACGGTAAGTCAGTATCAGTACATGGGATCGTCTCATACAGTCATCTTTATCTTTAACCTGGTCATGGTCTTGGCAAAAACACCCGTGGCACGGTTCACTCCATCAGTCCTCAATTGTGTCATCTCTTTGGGAAGGTGTTTGTTTAGAATTACCTGCTGAAGTATTTGGAGGCCTCTCGTCGTGATTGGCATCATGGAGAGGAAGCTTTTAACAGTTTGGAAAGGTCAGAATCATAAATGCAACATTCGCTTCTCAGTGTGCAGCTGTGAGCTCAGTTGGGGATCGGGAGTGGGAGTGGTGGGGGTACATTAGGTCCTTCTCGCTCTCCAGCTGCTCTCTGTTGCTTTTCCCTCCAACAATATATTGCACAGCATGCTGCGCAACGTCCCCCCTCCCTGCACTTCATAGCTGCACAACCTTTTCCTGCTCTCTGGCAACAACAGCATGGCTGATTGATGACACCAGCCTTGGGGACTTCTAGGTATCGCCAACCGCATCCTTTAGGTGCGATTCTTGTGGCTCCTTCACACACACCCTTTCGTATTCCCACATCCCGCCCTTATTCCCTCCCTCCTATCCTCCCGCTCTCTCTCTTACCCTGCTTCTCTCCAAAGCCGTTGTTCCTGTACGGCTCCCGCACATAATTCCACCGCGATGGAAATTAAATGAAGGTGGCTTAACGCAGCTAACACCGGCATGCTTTGAAGGATGTAACCGGGCTGGGGGGGGGAGGCTCTTACGCTGCCAGATCCTTTTCCATGGGCTGTAGTGGATTTGCGAGGCGAGGACACAGCAATCACTCAGCCATGCAGAAGCCCAGACAACAGGAATAATCTCTCCACCAGACTTGTGGGAGCTCCACTTTTTATTTATTTATTTATTTATTTATTCCTGAATTATTTATTTCCCGCTGTCAAAGACGGTGTCGGACAATGGAGCGGGAGTGAGACAGTGGCACGATTTGTTGACTGCGACCTGCAGCACGCATGGATGTGTTCAGCTTTGTGAAGATGCCAAAGCTGACAGGGTGAGTCTGCCTGACGCTACAACGGAACACCGGCGATGTTGGATCACAGAATTACAACAAAATGGTTGCAAGTTATGGTGTGATGCTGGAGGAGAGGGAAAAGTGATGTGAAATGATGTGATGATGGGCTAAACTAGTAGGCTAGATGTACTGTAAGTGGGGGCGGATGCGGGACCTGATGCAGCTCAGGTACCTCAAATGTCCGCATGCAAGTTTTACGAAAAGACATTCTTGGTGACATTATTGCTCAGCAAATCGCAAATAGTCTAGAGAAAATATGACGCAATTGACAAATGTTTATCATTATTTGCAGTATTATGAGCATTTATGGGTTAAATGTTTTGGGACTTTGCCGGGCCGGATCAGATGCTCTTGAGGGTTGTGTGTGGCACACAGGCTGTAGGTTTCCCACCCCGGGTTTAGTGTGTCGTTAGTGGCAATGGGAAGTATATGAACATTTCAAAATGCAGAGGAATTCACCCAATGAAAGTATGTCTGGGGGTTTGCTAGATGCACTTGATCTGGCCCAGTGGACATTAATCCTCCTACGGGATTTATCTCCAGTAGAAAGACCACTGATTTAATTTTATTACAATTACATAGGCTTACTCTGTAAGATGTGACTAGAATAACCCTGCAATCTGTTGGTGACACAAGATCGAATGCAAACATGGCATATACAGTCACCCCTCGTTTATTGGAGTTCATTGGTTCCAGAGTTATTTATTTCCGCAAAGGGTTCCTTATTTATAAATGAGGTATTTTCTGAGTTAGAGCACAGAAAACAAGCTTCTAAATATGTTTTTTAACATTATTAGAGCACTCTAGACATGAAACAACACCTTTACACTCATGTTACCCAATATAGTAGACATAATAAGAGTAAATAAGTCAACCTGTGCTCGTGTGTGTTGCTATAAATGTGCTCTGGGGGAAGGGGCTGAGTGGCACGCAGACAGGAAGTGACGTCGGGGGATCAGAGTTGAATTTTAGCTTGTCGTGGGTTACAGCTGCAATAGTAGCCCGTTTTTATTAGTGAATTTGTTAGGGATTACTGTGCCTGTTGTGAGATCATTCAAACCTGCAATAAAAGGCTGTTGTTCCGCCAATCAAGTCTGGTGCTCGCGTGTCTCACCGAAAATGACCATAATATTACTGACACATCGTGACCAGTGTAGAATACCGCATATCATCCCAGCGTCTTTGAATGCATCTTCTGAATCCTGATATTTGTATGTTAGTTAACTGAACCATTTCTATGCTTAAAAATGTTTAATTTAGGCCAAAATGATGTAAAATGTGCGTAAATATGCACATTTTACAAAACTAATAATAGGCCGTATTTAACCACAAAATAGCATGATTTATTAATTCATATCTTTTGTAAATACTGTGATAAAGCGAAGTGGCGAAATTTGAAGCGCTAAGTGGGGACGGACGACAGTATGGGCACACAAAAGTAACCAATCAGTTCATCCAGGCGTAGCCAAACTTTTTCCACTGAAAAATTGCTAACTTTTGTACATTGAAACCATCCAGTGTCAAGTCAAAATATGCTAAGCCATCTGAAGAAAACGTTTGTGTTATCGGTGACAAAGCAAATAGTTATTAGCGTAACCTTTACTGTTATTTATGATGAATGAATGACATGACGTAGGAGTGTGAGTGTGATGTTAAAGAATTGAGAGTCCCGACCGCAAGCCCATTTTGAGCCAGGCCCTCTTTCAGGTCATACATCGGTGACTTTACACCTCAAAAATGCACAAAATCGTCGTCTCTAGGTGTCACGGCCAGTTGTCTCAATACTTTTGTCCACACGGTGCACCTTGCTTGAGGATGCCGATCAAAGATGGCGCCCTCCGTGGCAGACGTCTCTGTGACACTCTCCCGTGTTTTTCTATTTTTCGCTATTTTATTGTTCATTTTGGACATTCAACACACTCACGCAGTACATTACAACAGAGAGACACTTTTGAACATCGGCAGGGTCCACCACGAACTTTCATTTAGCCTCTCAGACTTTGCCTTTCTTCTGCGCCGAGAGAACGCAGCAGCCTGCGGGCCTGGTGAGCTGAATACCCGGCGAGCAAAGCATCCGAGGCGTAAACGAGGCAAGCGAGCCGGCCTGCATGCTAGGCTAAAAGCTAGAGCGACGAGGCCACCGCTACCAAGCCTGCTGCTAGCCAACGTCCGCTCTCTTGAAAACAAGATGGACGAACTACGAGCAAGGATTACAGCTCAACGTGAGATCAGGGAATGCTGTGTCCTCACCTTCACAGAAACCTGGCTGACGGAGGATATACCGGACTCGGCGATCCAGTTGGAATCATTTGCTGCTTACCGGGGAGATCGGACTTTAGCGTCTGGTAAACACAGAGGTGGCGGTGTCTGTGTTTACGTAAACAAACGGTGGTGCACAGACGTACAGACGATGGAAAAGCACTGCTCGCAGGACATTGAGCTGCTGATAGTGAAATGCAGACCTTTTTATTTGCCTCGTGAGTTTAGCGCTGTGTATTTAACTGCTGTTTACATCCCACCACGAGCTAACACTGCTAATGCACTAGGCCTCCTGCATGACATCATTGATAAACACGAGACCAAACACCCAGACGCTGTATTTATTATATCTGGCGATTTCAACCACTGTAACCTCAGGACTGTCCTCCCCAAATATTACCAGCATGTGAGCTTTCCCACAAGGGAAAATAACATCCTGGACCAAGTCTACTGCAACATGAAAGGTGCTTTGAAGGCTGTTCCAAGACCCCACTTTGGTAAGGCTGACCACATCTCTATATTCCTTTATCCAACATACAGACAACTTCTTAAAAAAGCTCCCCCTGTACGTACAGCAGTTAAAGTGTGGAATGAAGAAACTGATCAAGTACTTCAGGACTGCTTTGGCTGCACAAACTGGGATGTGTTTAAAACTGCAGCGGGGAGGGAAGATTGTACTGTTGATTTGGATGAATATGCTTCTGCTGTTACTGGCTACATTAGCACATGTATAGAGACTGTTACCACCACCAAGTATTACAGAAAATACCCTAACCAAAAACAGTGGATGAACTGTGATGTAAGGGCTAAGCTACGTGCTCGTTCGACTGCATTTGTCATGGGCACCGCTGATGACTACAAAAAGGCCAGATATGACCTGAGGAGGTCCATACGGGAGGCCAAAAGACAGTACAGACAGAAGCTGGAGGGCTACTATTCCACCTCAGACCCTCGGCGCATGTGGGCGGGGCTCCAGCACATAACTGACTATCGACAGCAGAGTAGCATAGCCACGTCCAGCCATACCACACTTCCAGATGAGCTGAACGAGTTCTATGCCCGCTTTGACACCCAAACTCCTGATGAGCAGAGAGGGTGGCTGAACCTGGGGAGCACACAGGACTCACCTCTCATGGTGACATCAGCTGATGTGCGCAGGGTTCTAAACAAAACAAACCCACGAAAAGCAGCAGGGCCAGACAACATCTCAGGACGTGCACTTCGGGTTTGCTCATCAGAGCTAGCTGATGTGCTTGCTGACATATTTAACCTGTCGCTTGCACAAGCATCTGTACCGACCTGCTTTAAGTCCACCACCATAGTGCCCGTACCCAAGAAGAGCAACGTGACCTGCTTGAATGACTATCGCCCTATAGCACTCACTCCTATTGTTATGAAGTGCTTTGAAAGAATAGTCATGACCCACATCAAAAAGAGCATCCCGGCGGCAACTGTGGACCCTCTACAGTTTGCATATCGCCAGAACCGGTCCACGGATGATGCAGTCAACACTGCCATCCACACAGCCCTTTCTCACCTACAGGGCCAGGACACATACGTCAGAATGCTATTTATAGACTATAGCTCTGCTTTTAATACAGTCTGCCCCCACAAACTCACAAATAAGCTCCTCACACTTGGCCTGTCTCCCTCCCTCTGTAACTGGGTGTTTAACTTTCTCACAGGCAGACCCCAGTCAGTCAGAGTCCACAACTGCACATCCAGCTCAAGAATTGTGAGCACTGGGACCCCACAGGGGTGTGTGCTGAGTCCACTCCTCTACACGCTCTTCACCTACGATTGCGTGGCCTCCCAGAACAACACCAGCATCATTAAATTTGCGGATGACACTACAGTCATCGGACTGATCACTGGTGGTGTTGAAACATCATACAGAAGAGAGGTGGCGGACCTCATAGCTTGGTGTCGTGATAACAATCTCCTTCTCAATACAGATAAGACTAAAGAGATGATCATCGACCCAAGAACAAGGGAAAAGGAGCCACATAGACCCCTGTTTATTGATGAGACTGAGGTGGAGAGGGTGAAAACCTTCAAGTTCCTTGGCACACACATCAGCGAGGACCTCACCTGGTCTCACAACACCCAACAAATTCTGAAGAAGTCCCAAAGGAGACTGTACTTCCTGAGAAGACTGAGGAAATTTGGCATGTCCACCACAATCCTGAGTTGCTTCTACAGATGCACTATCGAAAGTGTCCTTACCGCCTCCATCACTGTTTGGTACGGTAACTGTACAACACGTGATAGGAAGGCACTCCAGCGGGTGATCAAGACCTCACAGAACATTGTTGGGGCAGCCCTCCCCTCACTGCAAGACATTTATAAATCTAGAGTCCTACGCAGAACACACAACCTCATCAAGGACAGCACACATCCACAACACTCATTATTCACACTCCTACCGTCAGGCAGACGCTACAGGAGTTTGAAGTCCAGGACCACAAGGCTGGCAAACAGCTTTTACCCACAGGCCATCAGGCTTCTCAACGAAGCACTCGCACACGCCGCACGCAACACACGCACACACTCATAGCACTTTATTTATTTATTTATTTATTTATTTATTTGTATTATTTGCTTGTATTAATGTCTCTTCTGTTGTTGTTGCTTAATTTATTGGTATATATGTTTATGTGTTTATGTTTCTATGTTCTTATTCTTTCTCGTGTTTCCTTTCTTTTCTTGGGAGTATGAACAGAATAAGATTTTCATTGCATGGTATAACTGCTGTTTTACCATGCACATGACAATAAAACTCTTGAATCTTGAATCTTGAATCTTGCTTGTCAAAGAGGCTACAGTTTTCTAGTTCGTTGCTCCTGTGTTACATGGCGTTTATGAGGCGGCTCCCAGCGGACCGCCGACATCACTGCATGCTGTCAGCGTTAATAAGGGCCAGGAAAATGCTCTCCCTGCTACACCGACATTTTTTTTTTTTAGCCCCGCCACCCTTTGAGCTGCCAACAAGAAT
This sequence comes from Dunckerocampus dactyliophorus, assembly GCF_027744805.1. Lineage (NCBI taxonomy): Eukaryota > Metazoa > Chordata > Actinopteri > Syngnathiformes > Syngnathidae > Dunckerocampus > Dunckerocampus dactyliophorus. The sequence continues at coordinate 28,543,312 of NC_072827.1, forward strand.
TTAAGTCAGCAGAAAGCAGTTTTGCTCAAGTTGATGGAGCATTTTATGGGGAATCTCCTCATTTATTCCAGACATCTACTTCTGAGGAATACAAGTATGGTGTTGTTTGTTTTCCATGCGACAAATCTGGATGATTCTGATTCTTTTGTTTGGTCTTTGAACCACAAAAGACGCTCAGCTGTGATGTTTCCATGCAGAAGTGGTAAATAAAGTCACGCCAACAACCTGCATGAGTCATGGGTGTATTGCGATGCGTAGAAATCGCGCTGCAGGTCCATTTGACCTCATCATTACAAACATATTTTCATGTCCGTATTCCACCACAAGTCTGTGATCTGTGTGTTTTTAACATTAAGTCGCTCACACAGTCACAGGCTAAATCAAACCAAATCAGACCATTTGAAATTGCATTTGAAAATGTTGGAAATTTCCCAAGTATGGAGAGAAACTTGTGTCTTTCCATCCAGTCAAACAAAAAATGAATATGACAGCAAAAAAATGTTGAAAAAAAAGATTTGCAAACAAAAATAATGAATTTGAAAAAAAAAATGTTTGCAAACAAAATGTTTTTTTTTTAACCAAAATTATGAAATAGCTGTTTTCGTTGACAAATCCAAATGAATCTATACATTTTGTTTGTTTCCTGCCGTTTTATTTGCATTTCCGGAGGCTTAATTTGCAATTCCGGAAGTTGCTGTGTTTGCGCTTCGTAAGAGTTTTGTTTGCGTTTCAACCTCAATCTTGTGGGCGGCGCCTCCTCTGAACAATGTTAGAAGCCTTTTCATTGGTCAGTCTCGAAAGCTGGGCTGACAACTTCCGCCTGACTTCAACATCAAACTACTCAAGACAGGAGAAATCGGTACGGTTATTCTTAACGCCTCCATCTTCGTTACAGCGTCAAAGCAGCGCTTAATCTGCTAACTGTTCCGCTGCGTGATCCCTGTTACTGCTCGAAAGGGATCGAAAGACTAGATTAGCGAATAGCACTAAGCTAGCATGCTAAACCAGAAAGAGAATGTACTAAATCTGTGTCTAAATTTACGTCTTTGGTTAACTAGTTTTTTGAAATTGTGAACGTTTTATGCATTTCCCGTGTCACTACAAGATCCGTACCAGAAATGCGATCGGTTCTCCACATGTGCGAGACCTCCGTCACTTCCGCCTTTCGCAAATTTTAACGGCAGGGTTAGATAGGTTGGTTCCTCATTAACTACTGTAATTTTGTGTACTTTATTTTAAAGTGTTACCAACTTTAGTGATGGGTGTTTAAAGGCAAAAATAATTGCTTCCCATGGTGAGTCATAGTCAGAGCTTTTCTTCCGGTCACACAGGCAATGAGGAGAGATGCAATCACATCACAGAGACCCCCTGGGGCAAAAAGTGCATGTCAAAGGTCGTTAGCAAGTTAGCAATAAACAATTTAGTTACGAGGCTAATTTGAAGATAATGGTGATCAATGAAGCAGAGTCACTAAACAACTGTTGAGCGAAACGTGATTGCTAAAAAGCTCTCGAAAAAGAGGGATCATCTTATGTTTTCTTGTCAATGTAGTGACATCATATATTCTTAAGAACACCTGAATGCACCATTATTATGTAACAGTGCTGCAATAAATAACCCTTGGTGAGTACAATGTTCAGCGTTTTAGTCATCAGTTTGACTTATTTTGCTCATGAAGTTCTTATCTGTTGCTCTTAATTTTGAAAGGTATTTTTACCAACACAACATGCATTCGTTCAACGTTCATTTCTACTTCTCTCTGCTGATTCTCTGGGAGACAGCGAGATTCGGAGGCTCTCTTTCTTGCAGTTAAATATCCAGGGCTCATAGTGGGTGGGAGGCTTCCCAGATTCAGTTTTATTCCCACCCAGAGGAGATTAGCTAACAACAACAACGAAAAAAGACAACCTCTTTCTATACAGAGAGCTGCTGAGGATGCCCTGGTTGCCCATAGCAACAAAACCAGCTCTACCAAAGACAAACACAGTATTCATCCCGAAAAGTAGGGACACACAGATGCAGCTAGCATCGAGAGCGAGTTATGGCGGCATCGTAGGCGACGTGCTGAAGGTTGATACGATGTAGCGTACAACAGTCTCCATAGACCAGGGGTGTCCAAAGTACGGCCTGGGGGCCATTTGCAGCCTGGTGCTGTGTTTTTATTGGCCCACGGCACATTCTAGAAATATAATTTAAACAAGAAAACTAAAAAAAAAAAAACAACAGCAAAAAAATGCAAACATTAGCAGTAATTTTATGAGAATAACGTAATTTTAGTAGCATAAAGTTGAAATATTAACATTTTTAAGTCGTATTATGACGAGAACATTTTACGAGAATAAAGCCAAAATATTATGGGAATAAAGTCATAATTACGAGAAAAGAACATTTAAAAGAACAAAGTTGAAATAATAGGAAAATTTAAAACCCAACAACAGCAGAAATGGAAAAAAAAACAGCTGTAATTTTACGGGAATAAAGTCAAAATATTAAGAGAAAAACGCTGTGTTGTAACTCCAAAAAAAGTCACAATTTTACAAGACGGCATTTTTATTTTTTTTTAATGAAATGGTCTCATATGGCTCCCGAACGAGCTGAACGATTTGATGCTTGAATGCTGTGAATCGGTTGAAAAATGAGGGAGGAGTTAGCGGACAAAAAAGGGGGAATAAATTAAAAAATCGTGGAGAAACTTATATATATTATGAGGAAAAAAATAATATGATGACAAACAAAGAAAGTTGTAATTTTTGGAAAATTAGTTTGGGGAAAAAGGTCCTAATATTACAGGAATAAAGTCCTAATATTACGGGAATACAATCATATTTACAAGAAAAAAAAGAAATAGTTGGAAATTCCCAAAAAAAAACCCAGCAAAAATGGGGGAAAGACCAAAGTTCCTGTTAACAATATGTTATTTTACCCTTATCACAAAGCCGAGATGGAGGCTATTTTTTCTTGATAACTTCTAAGCAAATCATCCTTTCATTTTCAGCATGTGGCCCCAGCAGGAACGCGTGCACACGCCTGCCGTGGACTGTATACAAAAGTTGGCCAGTTGTGGTCTTTTCCTGGTTCAGTGAATAATGTTGTGACATTGTGGTTGGTGCCGTCTTGGAACGAGGTGACCATATTACCGAAAAGGGGCGGTGCAGCATAGTGTCACTGATTGACAGCTGGCTGCGATGAAACCTTGAAGTCAATAACGTAATGAATCTAAAACTAAATGAATGTTCCGCTCGATGTGTATGACAAAGATTGCTGGCAATGGCAAAAAATTCCGGTTTTAAAACGCTAAAGCTACAAGTTTAGCACAGTCAATATCTTTCAATCCCCTGCCTGTACTATTTAAGGAGCAGAGAATGAATGTGGTCCGAACAAGCGCTCATCCTGACCGAGGGATTACATCTAAGGTGGTAGGAGGAAACAAAAAACATGTTTTTTGCTCTTAAAAACCAAAATGAGTCATAGAGGAATAAAGCCTTTAATCATCGAGGTCCCTCTCTGTCTGAGCCGCTTCTCCACGGGCCTCTTTGCGGGAGGTGCTGCGCTCATCTGCTGTCGTTCCAAAGCTTTCATACTCAACAGAATCACATTAGAGTCTATTCTGCATCAGTGTACTGTATGTCACTCATACGTGTACGAGTGGAGAGCTGTATGAAGAGAATGCATATGGTGCACTTGGTTCCTATCCCAGCTGACTTGGACCGGATCCCGGACTGGTCGACAGTCAATCACAGGGACGTACAGACATACAGACGAACAACTCTTCACACCCACATTCACACTTATATCAGCCCCATATCTGTAACGAAAAGTACTTGTAGTAGACACAATATTTCTTAGCTGCTGGACGGTTGGTTGATGACTCCGCTTCATTGACCACCATTATCTTAAAATTAGCATCCTAACTCCTGCTCTGTTGTTTGCTAATTTGCTAACAAGCTTTGACACACTTTTCGCAGTGGGCCTCTGTCGTGGCTGCATTTCTCCAGGTCAACGGTGTGTGCGCGTGTGACAGGAAGAAAAGCTCTGACTCGGTTGGGAAGAAGTCTTTTGCTAGTTTGCATTTATAAATCTCTAGCTCCCCGAATGATACCAGGGCTCTATGATTTTTCGCGTTAATTCAACTGCGGAAGGAATCGCGGAATTGCCCAATAAAGACGGAATCTACTGTTAAAAACGCGGAAGCTCACGGAAATCATCATGTGAATGAAATGCTGACATTGTGAGGAAAAGGAACGTTTGTGGTGAGAAGTATTTCCCCGGCGGACCGCTCAATCGTGGCGGAATCTCATCACAGACACTAGCCCCCTCCGGAACGAAACATCTTCAAACGGCGACTTGAAACAAAAACGTTGCAACCCGTCTCTTACAGCGGAGCGTGCTAGTGCGGCCGTGTGAGCGTGTTTACTGCTGTACCGCTTGTTAATGCAAGCGAGCGTTTTGCCCAAGTTCTGGGTGAAATGAGACAAGAGGCACGTTTATTCTTGCACCCAGCTCGTCTTAATCCTCAGACATTCTCAACACACACAATACACTTCCGGCCTTCAAAATAAGAGCGCTGTTGGCGACATCCTGTCTAATTGTCCAGTGTCATAAAAAATATCTTACATTACAGGAATTGCATCTGTGACTACGTCTTCCTTAACCGCAATCATGGCCGTTATAGTTGAGATCATTTTATAGAAATGTTTGCAGAGGCGGGCATCCCATTCGAAAAGGTAGCCAAGCAACATCCGCTTCTGAATTACTGGGCAAAATTGTCCAATGATGTAACGCATCAATAAATGTACGGATTTTTGCATTTCATTATTCACTGACCCAAAAAGCACACACTCCATCTGGTAAAATAAGTGTAAAAGGTAAAAACCAGAATTAAAAAAAAATGTAAATAGAAAAAGCGGAATTTGGAGAAAAATAAAACGGAATTGGGGTTTCTGTTCAGAATTTTCATGGACAGAATTTCTAGGGTGTCCAGTTCGGGGGCCTTAGGATCTCGTCTCTGCTATTTGGAGACGATGTGGTCCTGACGGGCTCATCGGGCTGTGACCGTCAGCGTTTACCGGGGCGGTTTGCAGCCAACTGTGAAGCTTCTGGGATGAGACTCAGCACCTCCAAATCTGAGGCCGTGGTTCTCAGTTGGAAGAGGGGGGATTGCTCCCTCTGGGTTGGGAATGAGGTCCTGCCCCAGATGGAGGACTTCAAGTATCTCGGGGTCTTGAAGTTCATACTAACATGTTTTTTCACCTCGATCACAAAGTTGAGATGCAGTTTCTTGTGGAAATGCAGATACATCGCAAGCATGTCTGTCACGAGATGAGATCTCGAGAGAAGCAGTCTCTCTAGAACAGGGCAGCCAGGCATCAACACTGTGAATGATCATACACGTAATATGGAAGTGGAGGTGGTTAAGGCAGGATTGTAACCGCACATGAAGTGCTGCACGCACACTAGAAACCTTGCAATCCAACCTACCTCGGCGAGTGACGCGTGGCTGTTTTGTCCATCGGAGTTGAACAGCTGCTGCCGCGTTAATGTCCAAGCAGCAGCTGTACTAATTCTACATTCTTCTATCAAAACAAGTAGCGTCTGTTCCACTCCTTCCGGATACTGCACTCTAAGCATCATAGGAACTTTAGTTCTTTTAGCGTAAACATGAAAGTAATCTACTGCAATCTGTTTTACACGTGTCTTTACATAATTACACGTCAACTTAAATGATTAGTCGTAGCAGCTACTGTACAACTGCCGTCATTATTTCAACTTTTATTATTTTTAGTTTTTGTTTCAATCTGTGGAAAAAAACATTTCAAAATGTACATTTTCTTAAAGGTATTGCTACAATATCGTCCTGTCACCTTCTCGTGAACAAAGAATCGTGTATCGTCTCTTCTCGTGAGCTGAGCGTATCATGACGCCGCTAATATCTCGGTGGAAAGGGTTTGGACACTCCTGGACTAGCTTATCATGGCTCTGGGGTTGTTTCCCAGCCTTGATGCAATGCATGCTGGGAAAGCCACATGAGCCAGAGGTAGAGTTGTGACACAACGCATAAATATGACAAAGTGGTTCTGTGCAAAAAGGAGTCACAGGGTTACACTTTCATAATGGTTTCACACAGTTGTAGAAATAATGCTCTCAAACGTACAACGGGCTGCAGGTGTTTGCTTTGGTTTCATATAACTAATGGGCATAATTAGTGGGAATTATGCAAGCTGTCCTGAGTGTGTGTGTTGGGATGTGCTTCTCATGGCTGTGGCTCGTCTACCATGCATAGTTACCCTGCACATTAACAGGATTACCTCACTTCATAACACGCTAGCAAGCCTTCATCTCAACTTATTCAAAAGAGATGAAAGCGAAAGTGAACTACAGTGATAAAGCAAGGATCACGTTGTTCATGCATATTTGATGAAGGACTGAAAAGTCATCTGTCCCCGTCTCCCACAAAGTACAATTGAAACTAATTCCCTCCAAATTTTAGTTACTGATAACTTTGGACGATCGGGCTCTGCCATTTGTCACGGTTCTAATTGAGATGTTGAAAATGTTAAGTGTTTAAATGACTGGATTTTATTGTGGTCAGACGTTCATGTTTAATGTGACGCAAGTGCTGCATGTGCGCTTGCATTTTGGATATGACAAGAGTGCAACAGAGCAGGGGCTCTCAAATGGTCTCAACCTAGGACCCACGTTTTCAAACAGTCATTGAGTCGCAACACACTTTTATTTCATTTGTATTCATATTCATTATTTTTCACACTTTGATTCAAGTCATTTTTATTTTATTTTAATTATGTTTGACACTTTTATTTGTCTTTTTTATTGATATACTTATTCATTCCTTCATTTATTTATATTTTGTATACTTTTATTTAAGTCAAACCGAGAGTATTTGGGTTTTTTTTTTAAATCAACTCATCGGTTGAAACATTAACACACAGAATTAAATCCAGCGTGCATTTTAGAAAAAATATTGAGGCATTTTATCAAGGAAGTGAGGAAACATGTTAACTGCATGCATACAAACAATGCCTAAATTAAAATTGACTTTCAAAAAGACCACAAAATCGGATATTTTTCTTATACATGTGCACTGACGAGGAAGATGACTAAAATATTGCTCAAATTTACTTGAAAATAAGCCAGACATCAGTTGTATATTACATATTTAAATGTCATTTCTGACTTGCTGTTCACGACCCACCCAGAATGGATCCGAGACCCACTTTTAGGTCCTGAGTTTTGACACTGCATATTTTAAAGTAGTCAGTAAAAGGTGATGTACAAAGCAAAAACAAGTATTTGAGAGTGCTCATCGATATCCTTGAGGGACCTATACTTCTGAATCGTCCACACTGTGACTCTTGGGTAACCTGCTCATGAATTGTGCAGCATGGTTTACCCACTTGGCCACTCGACTACTTAGACTGATGCGACTGTGCAGCCATCATTTATTAATGTGAGCTGAGGGAAGATCATTTTCACCGCCCACCGGAGGCTGAACCCCTATATAGCATCTCCGCAAGCCTGGAGCTCAATGGCAAGCTTGCAGAAACAAGAAATCAAAGATCAACACATGTATGGCTCTTGTGATAATACAGTAGGAAGAGAGAGAGAGACTTTGTGGACTTAAAGAGACCGTTTGTCAACTGGGAGCCAAATTTTGAAGGCAGAGCTTCTGAAACTGTAAGTCCTGTCCTATCATCTGTTGTGTTATCGACCACAGCAGGGTTTCTCAACTGGTGGGTTGAGACCCAAAAGTGGTTTCCGGACACAGTCTGAGTGGACAGTTAGTGAAAAATGACATTGAAATAATTTATATACTGCCAATGTGGGACTTAAAATAGGCTTGTGAATAAATATTTTTCATTGGCAATTTATTCTTTGGTATATCCAAAATGAATTACTGGTAAATATTATTTTATATTATTTATACACAGACTGTTTTGTTCCTCGTTCTGTAATGTTACGGTTATGGTTATGGTTATGCTTATGCTTATAATTGAATTTATTTCGAACATGCATACAGTTTACACTGAATGCTTGAAGTTACAATTCACAATTCCACATGTCCGAAAAGGAGCAGGAGGAAGCAGAGTTTATTTAATCCTATTTAATCCCCTCTCCGTGTTACATCAATTGCTAATACATTTGTTCACTTCCTATATCCAACATACACTAATTCACTGTTTACTTATTCTTCCATACAAACATGCTGATAACATAATAAATAAATAGTATTATTACGATCATGGCATTACTAGTTTTTTTAACAAAAAACAAACAAAAAAAGTTCTTCCTTTTTCCCCTGTTGATATACGGATCCACTTCCTGCCGTATTTTGTATTTTACTGTGAGTGTCATTGACTGTAGATACATGGGTTCCTAATTCCTAACTCAGTACTTTGTTGGGCAGGACTTTGCAACGATGACATTAAAGTCAAATTTGATTGGATGTAATCCTTCTAACTGCATGGTTCTTCCTTTGTGGGTTGTATCCTCCATTTTCTTGCCGTCATGGTAATTAGATCTGTAATATGTATCCAGATCGTTGATATCTCTGCCAACAAGCAATCTTGTTTCTTCTCGATGTAAATTTTGCCATTGGTGCTCCAAGTGCTTTGTGTCTTTCCCCGCTTCCTGAAGTCTCGTGCTTTCTTGGCGATGTCAGCGTTGCATTTTGTCAGTGTCACCTTTGAGTGCGAGGTACAAGCTTACAGACATCAACCAATCAGAGGATGGAAAAATGCTGCTGTTAGTGTGAGGTGAATCTGATTGGTGAAAGAAACAGCCCCATTGCTAATAGTGTTTAAGTGACATGGGCCAGCACTCCTGATTCTGAAGGCCCTTGGCAGATTAGCTTGACATGGCAACACAAAGAAGCTGGAATCAGACTGGACAAAAAAGTCGAACATACACATACAACTACTGGAAGCAGCGCAGCTAAGAGACACGCTACTAGATGAATAACTGTTGGGATATATGTGAAAAATGTAAAATACCAAATGCACCTCATTTTTGATGCTCCAACAGTGTGAGACTGTTCGCTCTCCTGTCCACACACATCTTCTGAGCTGCAGGAAATGTGTTCTAAATATACACCACACAAGGCTTTCTCGCAGCAAATGTGCTGTGTGTCAAGTAAATCCATGCAGCTGGAAACTTAGATACACTGTTGCTTTGGGAAAAGAAACACAACGCCTCGCATGAACTACAGTAGTGTGCGTGGAGGCAAAAAACACACATCATTTTTAACACGTCATGTATTTTGAAGCAAAAGACTGCTGGCTTGCTGATGAGAGGGCGAGATATTCACATCTCATGTCGCAGGCACGTGCACACATGAGAGCAGAGGGGCACGCTGGCGGGCACGGGCCGCATTAACATACGCACCCATGCAGACGCAGAGGGCACTGCACACAACTTATTATGGCCGCTACAATAACTAGGGAGGCATTTAGAGGGAGAGACAGGGAGGCTTTGAATAATGGATGCGAAGAGCCCTGTTACACGGAAGACAAGCCTTTGAAGTGACATAACTTACTGCCACTGCTTTCATACCGACGACGTGGGAAAGACAAGGTGCAGGCCAAAAAAAAGAACATTTATCCAATTACAGATCAGAATTCTCCTGCAGCTTGTGGAACAACACTCAACTGTGAGGCCAAACTAAGTTGTATCTGTCGCAGGTATACATAATAATTCAATAATAATAATTGAAAAATCTGCTGTAATTTTAGAAGAATAAAGTCAAATTATTGAGAAAAAAAGGTTGCAATCTAACGGGAAAATGTCATAATCGTACGAGAATAACGTTGTAATATATGAGAGAAATAACATCATTTTAGTAGCATTTAATGGAATTATTCATGGAAACAAATGATTCCTTTAAAAGTTGTAATATTATGCGAAACAAACAAAACAACGAATAAAGTTTAAATTTTTTAAATTAGGTTGCGGAAAAGGTTATAATGTTAGGAGAATAAAGTCACAATATTATGGGAATAAAGTCACAATTGAACAGAAGGACGTTGAAACAGTTGGATAAAAATAAATATAAATTAAAAAAAACAGCTGTAATTGCAAAAGAATAAAATCAAAATATTCAGAGAATAAACTTATAATATGTGGAAAAATAATGCCATTTGAGTAGTTTAAATATTAAAGAACAAATATTTATTTTAGTTGTATTATTATGACAAACATACAAAACAAATAATAAAGTCATTTTTAGAAAATGAGGTTGGGGAAAATGTCATAATATTGCAGGAATAAAGTCAAAATATTATGGAGTAAAGTCATAATTGCAAGAAGAACATTTCAATATTTGGAAAATGCAAAAAAAATAAAAATAAATAACAACAGCACAAATCGAATAAAAGAGCAAAGACCAAAGTTCATACTGATAATGCGCTGCTATTTCACAAAGCTGAGATCCAGGCTATTTTTCTTTAAATATATATTACTTATAAGCATATCTACATACAGTACATAGATCATTTATTCATCTCCAAGAGACATTCAAGAAAGGAGGAGAAAAAGTATGAGCACACACGGGGCTGCTCGAGTTCCAAAGCTTTAGAAACGGATTTATAGCCTTTTCCAGACTGATAAATGTCAATTACTTTGGGGGGGGGGCGCAATCACTGTTTCACACAGGACCTTGTATATTTGGATTTTTTTTCTCCCTTAATAATAAAAGGTTTTATTTAAAAACTGCATTTCGTGTCCAGTTGTGTTATCATTGGCTAATATTTAAATGTGTTGGATGATCTGAAACATTCAAGTGTGACAAACATGCAAAAAAAAAAGAAATCAGGAAGGAGGCAAACACTTTTTCACACCACTGTAGTTTAGAATAATCACTGTGCAGCTTATATAACAGTACAGATTTCCTATTCACAATGGATTCACACTAAGTATTCCCACTTTGGACACAATTTGGACATGAGGTGTCATGGCTGTATGTTGAGCGATTTTCAGTGGGCAGTAAATGTAAATCTCTACAAGCTGTGCAGTGATTACATTAAAGTATTTCCACGTTTCATTCAGGTGAGAAGATATAATTAAATGGTTACTGAAATGTGACGGGTGAAGCCAAACATTTATTCATCCAAGGCCTTGAATGTTTCCTTATTTACACACACAAAAGTTCTCCTGCTCTCTACTGCCACCGTCCTTAATACACTTAGCTAGCTGCCGTCTTCTGGGCAATGGCGGGTTTTATTTTCAGATAAACGCCAGAGTCCACTTGAGTTTTGCTTTTAAGTACATCAAATGAAGTTCTTTTGAGGAGAGTTTTTCAAGGCATGTTTTATAGAAATGTGCTGACTTTCTAGAAATAAAAGCCAATTTCATGCCTGTCACAAGGGCAAGAGTGAGGCGTGTGTGTCTCGCTTATGTAATTCATTTGCATTCTTGGACTCAACTGTGCCCAGTTGATCACGCTTGAATCTCATCACTTGGGCTTCTTATCACCCCGCCACAGTCCACAGCTCATTTATTTCCATTATGATTCAGATATCCCAGAGTGAATTATTATTCTGCATTTTCCCCCCAACTATTTCCGTTATGCTAACTGGCGGGAAGAAATAAAAAAAAAATAGCGTCAGCCCACCCTTTGAGCTCATTTTGGCTGATATCAACTCCAGGCAAGGAGTTTTTAATCATGGCCGTAGCCAACCATCAGGTCCCTGAGGTCCAAAGCGTATAAAAATTCATCCCCCAATCTAAGTATTTTAAAATCTCATCATAATTTAGCAAATGGTTTGAACTGACTACTTATATTATGAAGAAAGTTACACAAATCTCAGGGCATTGAAACGGTCGCACCTGAGCTGTTGAGATTGGCTTAGAAGATGTTTCTAGATAAGAAATAAGATAATGTGCTTGTGTGTGTTGCTATAAATGTGAGTCGTGGGCGGGCAGCAAATGACGTGGCGGGTGCAGAGTTGAGTTTTAACTCGGTGTGGGTTCAGGCTGCAATAGTAACTCGTGTTAGGGATTACTGTGCCTTTTGTGAGATCATTCACACCTGTCGTTCCGTCAATCAAGTCTGGCGCAGTAACATTACTGACACCTAGGGACCAGTGAGGAATACTACATATCATCACAACGTCTGAATGCCTTCTATTTGTATTTTACTTCATTTAGCCATTTTTATGCTTGAACACTCTTAATTAGGTAAACAAATATGTATCATTTGCTTAAATGTGCATATTTTTGGCTAATAATAGGCTGCATTCAACCACGGAATATGATTTATGAATGATTATGATTATTTTTTATTGAGGGATAGAAGTGGTGAGGGATACCTGTATACTGAAATATTTGTTTATTGAATTATTTCTATTTTATTTTTTTGCTGCTCAGACCTTGACTGTGAGGTTTTTTTAAATCTGACATTGTAGGAAAAATAACGCATGGGAATCTTTGTTGCTGCCAATCACTGACCCATCTCAGGGGCTAATAATAATAATAATAATAATCACCAAATACTTCTTGAAATGTATTTCACACATGACTTATTCTAACAAATGAGTGAGAATATTTAAAGGACTTCTTAAGGGTTAATCCACCTTCACTTAAAAGCGTTCTTGTGCGAAGGTCTTGATTGACAGCACCGTGATTGACAGGTGATACATCCAGAGTGTGCCAGGTTTCTTGGACTATAAATCAGCTGGGATAGGATCCTGCACTCTCCTTGAGCAGGATAAACTATTTCAAGAAATATGAATGATGGATAAGAAGTCCCAGTCTGAACTGAAAAAGTCATCAAAACATCTCCACTTATGCCTCTGGACCTCATCAAGCCTCATCCCCGACCCCTACTTGATTCCTTTCCTCCTCTATCCTTCGCAGTCACAGGACCAAGTCGTCAGGCTGGCCGCCCCCTTCAGGGACCTGGAATGCCTCGCAGGGACCCCCCAATGGATGGGACATGGGCACCAATAGAGAGGGGCGTGACTGCTACATCAAGTGAGTGTTTCAAGGAGCTCCAAAGCCCAGATGTTTCAGAGCACTTGGCAAAGCTATGATTATTCCAGCAGAGTCCCTGCCTCCACGTTGTCCCCATCTGTGCGTTCAGAATACTGATTCGCCTTTGCCTACCCTGCTGTGCATGCTCGCTCTCTCTCTTTCTCTCCTGCTTTCGCTGTCTCTGTGCCCTGCAGACCACACTCTCCCGCTCACACACACCCACCACACTCCTCACGCGGTCTCCCGAATGCAGAAGAGGACTTTTGTTTTTGTTTTTTGTTTTTTTTTTACCAAATTCACCTGTGCGGGAATTTTCTTTTGGCTCATTTCTCAGAGTACACCGGTTCAATTGACCCCTTTGCCACTGTCAGGTACAGAGCTGCTTGCATGTGTGCATGTCCTCCCGTGTCATCAAAGTGTTGCCTGGACTTGTAACGACATACTGTACTGCATACTCGCGTACTCTATGAAGCATACTGTGTATTTTTGAATCTCCGCTGCATGTGCACAGTCTTGCCTAGTAACGCGATGCACCAAACAGGAGGTGATGGGTTGTAGCCCGGCGTGCGTGATGTGGAGAGGTGTTATGTAAGATGCGGTGTGAGAGTGCTGGATGCCGTCGAGATCGTGCATCTGCACGAGGTTGTTCTGGCGTCAGACCTCCCGTTCGTCTAAAAATTGTGGGGGACTCATGAATAATCAGATGTCTGTTTGTGTGTCCGTCACTGACCATCTGAGCGCGTTGGAGGCCGCCGGGGCGCTGATACGAGATGGTTACATTCCTTAAAGGAGCACGTCTTCGTGACAGCCCAGGCGCATAAATAAACCAGTGGGCCGTTTAATATTAACAGTGTGACACACAGCATTAAAGAGACGGGCTGCAAGTCTCGGGAGTGATTCTGAGTGTTAAACATTGTCAGGAAAACGATTTGACAGAGACTTGCTTGTCACATGGCCTTGATTAAGTACTGCCGAGTACAGTGAATGCAAGGATGTCATGTCTCAATCAGTAATTGAATAAAGATACGATTGTGGGGGCTTGACAGTGAAATCAATGCAGTGGCTACATGTCCTTAAAAATACCATGAGATACCGTCAGTTAGAGATCATGAGTTGTGCAACAGCAGGTCTTCACAGAATAGTAGTCCCTCGTTTATTGCGGCTTATTGGTAAGTAGGATTCCTTATTTATAAATGGAATATTTCTGCAGTTACAGCATAGAAAACCTGCTTACGACCTTCTAAATTCAGTTTTTAGCATTATTAGAGTCCTCTAGACATGAAATAACACCCCCCCAGTCACCTTTACACTCGTACACCCAATATAGTAGACATAATAACAGAAAATACGCCATTTAAGACATAAATAAGACTGCTAGAGGAGCTGAGTGAGGGATAGACAGGAAGTGACGTCTGGTTCAGAGTTGAGTTTCAGCTTTTCCTGGGTTCGAGCCGCAACAGTAGCCCGTATTTTTATTTGGGATTTTTAGCAGGGATTATTGTGCCTGTTGTAAAATAATTCAAACCTGCCACGAAAACATGTGTCTCATTGAACATTACAGTAACATTACTGACACCTAGTGACCAGTGGAGAGTACTACATGTCACATTTTTCAATGCAGGAATTTAGGCTGTGAACGCTGAATCGGGGATCCACTATACCCTAGGTTCCCAAAGTGGGGTACGGGTACCCGCAGAAGTACGGCAGTTGTCATTGGGGGTACGTGAATAAAAATGAAAAACAATTAGCGCCTAACAGTCACAATTACGAGCGCACCTGAACGCTTCATAGCACAGAGCGCACCGTCATAGCAGAAAGAAGGAAGGAGACAAGGCATGAAGTTCTTCATTGGTCTGTGTGAGTTATAAGAATAAGTACGTTTCATGATTATGTTGTGTATTAAGAGTGTTTAATGTCGAAGGTTTCATTTATATTAGTGTTCCGACCCCTGCTCTGTGAAAACCTGTCCATGTATGTGCGTGTCAGGAAGAGAGAGTGGCGATTCCCCTGAAAATGAGGCTTTATTGCTGCTCGTATGTGTTTTTGTACTTTGGATGCTGCTTTATCATGTTTGTTCAACCTTCCCTTTCAATCTGGAATGAAATTAATATGCAGATTTAAATCATAGCGATTGCAAACAAACATTCACTGTTTCAAAGGAAGACATATCACGTGCTAGTTGCACCAATTGCTCTGCAAACATTCCACGATGAGGTGAAAAAACATTGCGCTTCAACACATCAAACCTTATCAGCCACCTGAAAAGCCAGCATCGCTACGAAGCCCAGGGCCCACGTGGCGTGGCGTGGCGTGGCGTGGCGTGGCGTGGCGTGGCGTGGCGTTTGAAAAGTGCAACAGAGTTTGCCAGAGATGACCCAAGGGCTAAAGCCATCTGTGATTTCATTATGGAAGTGATGGCGCTGGATGACCAGCCCTTTAGCATCGTTGGCAATACCGGCTTTTGTTGGATAGTGAACCCCGTGGAGCCACAGCTTGTACTCCCGAGCCGCCGCTATTTTTTTCTTTTATGTTTTGTTAATAGTAGCCGTAGATGTCATGATATTTGATTAGGACGAATCTACAGGAAGTGTTTGTCAAATCCAACCTTGTCTGCGTCGTTCTTACTCTCTTGAATCTTGAATCTTGAATCTTACCTCCAGTTGTGCACAAAATACACTTAAACCTACTAAAAAGTTAGCGATATGGGTCTTGATAAGTAGGAAGTTATCGGCTTGAACAAAAAAATATCGTAAAAACATTTCCAAGCAGGCGGGAGCAGAAAATGAAGTCTCATTTCCAAAACGCTTACTGTTTTTGTGAGCAATGCCTTGATTGCACACAAACCCCTCATCAGTCGGCCTGTAAAATGATGTCGTGGGATTATGCTAGCGGCTAATGGGTATGCTTATGGGCCGTCACATACATGACTGTGTGCACAATGGGAAACAAGCCACATTTAGCAGGTGGTAAGTGCGGAGGGAGGAGAGAGTACAGGTCCATATGGTTTTGACTTGTGCAATCTGTTGAGTTCCTCACTTGGGAGGGAGGGAAAAAAAACAATGAATGTTATGAATGTCTTTAGACGCTTCAAAGGGAAAGTGTAAAAACAAAATGTATTTCACCAAGTGAGGCCTGACTTGTAATGTAAAGACTGAGACTTCTAGAAGCGGAACAATTAATCGTGTTAACATATCTCTGCATCAGCTTCTGGAAGACACTACGTAAAATCAAGGTGTACGCCAAAACGAAATGTTTTTTTTTATTCTGGTTTGCAGCTCTCAGAATGATACGAAATGTTGACAGCACGCCGACCCGACCCCCTCCCCCCTTTTTTTTTTTGTTGCCGAGTGACAGATTTTGCTGCGTCATTGTGCCTTGACCGGTTAATTGTTAGTATTTAGTGTTGAACAACACATGTGTCAAGAATAACTGTGAATTACACACTGTCTGCCTCGGCTGCGGGCTTTAATTAGCCAACATGGCTGGTAGCATCTGATCCCGCACTGGAAATGTCTTCATAGCGAGATGAAAATATAAGGTTGGAATTAAATAATAAAATGGCGTGCTTTCAGTCAAGAATACAGGAATTGTCATGGACTGAGTGAGGACTTTGCATTATTTTTAATAGCAAGTAAAGGACGTACTCCAGAAAGTAGCAGATCATGGATCACATGCAGTGTGAGAGTACAAACATTGCCAATTGATTACCGCTACTCAAATCGCCTACATCTTCTTTTGTACAAGCACTTGTGCTAGCTTCTTTATTTCAAGCTATAGTCTTAAAACAGGGGTGTCCACCGAGGGCCACATAGCGCAAAATGAGGGCCACGTCGATATTTTGTAAAGCAGTCGTCACCAACCTTTCGATCAGTACAGTACAGTACAGTGACAATACAGTACAGTACAATCAGTACAGTATATATATTTCAATTATACATCTTTATTTAGTGATTTATTTTGTAGAAAGGTTTTTCAAGTAAAAAAAAGTGATAGATACCTCAAGCTTTGTATTTAAATACAAAGCTTTGTGTTATTATTGGTTGTTGGTGTCAACATTTCAGCTTTTTCTCATTCTGCCTTTGGCTCTATTTTTACTATTTTTGCTGTTTTTTACATTTTGTTTTGTTTCTGCTGTGATGCAATGACAAATTAGCCCCTTGGCCGCACTTGGAGCACCCTACTTTTGTGGCTCTTTGTCGGGGTTGTGGCGTGGGCTCTATGAGCCAACTACAGATTTATTTGGCTTTTTGGCTCAGTGGCGTGGGCGGGCGAGGCGAAGCATGGTGGTTGAGGGGAGAGGGGCTGCGTTACAACAGTCAGTCCTAATGAGCAGCGTTTTTTTGGAGTTATATCTGTGCCTTCATTTCGAGGTGGCGAAGGCTGATTGTGAGCCACAAAGTGCAATAATTACTGCTGCCTGAGCAGGCACATCGCTGCACGCTGTCACTCTCTATCTCCTTGTCACTCCACCTGTGAGCGTGAGGCGTGTGTGCGCTCATGGTAGCTCCGGTCGGGTTTTGGGGACTGGGCTGCTGGCTGAAGCTTGTGGGTTGCGTGCCTGGAGAGCAGCAAGGCGTACGGGCGTGTTCATTGGTCAAAACGCGTGCCTGCTGGTCACTAATGGGGCACTAATGTAATAATACATTTTTTTTGTAATATTCTCATAATCGACTGGCAAAGTCCCAAAGATGGACTTGTAGCAACACATGGAGATATGCTAAGAAGAATATACTTTTCAAGAAAAAAACTGCATCTCAGCTTTGTGATATAAATAGAAAACCCTATTCATTCTTTGCTCTTTTTTTCCCATTTTTGCAGTTTTTTTTATATTACAACTTTCTTCTGAAATAATCTTTGTAAATTGTCTTCCTGTAATATTTTGACTTTATTCCCACAACATTATAATTTTTCCCACAAGCTGATTTTCCTTTATTTTGTTTTGTTTTTTTCTCTTTAAAACAATAACATATTTTTCTTTATAATTTCAACTCTATGCTAAATTGACATTCTTTTTCCTCATAATAGTGCAAGTTTATTCTTGTCAAATTGCAGCTTTGTCTCTTGTTACATTTTTCTCGTAATATTTTGACTTTATTCTCGTAAAATTGCAGCTGTTTTTTCCCCTCATTTCTGTTGTAAGTATTCCAACTTTCTTCACGTAATTCTGACTTCATAGCCACAATATTTAGACTTTATTCTCGTACCATTCTAACTTTTTCTGCAACTTCATTTTCCAAAACGTACAACTTTATTTGTTGTTTTGTTTGTTTCTTACAATATTACGACAACAAAAAATTGCCATTCTTTAAAATTTTAACTTTATTCTACTAAAATGATGTTACTTTTGCACCTAATATTGCAACGTTATTTGCGTAAAATTACAACTTTTTCTCGTTAGATTACAACTTTTTCTCGTTAGATTACAACTTTTTGCAATATTTTGACTTTGCGGTTCACCTTTCGCTGATTTTTTTTGTGCCATTTTAGTGCTTTTTTTTTGTTTTTGTTGTTTTTTTTACAGCATATGAACGCTGTTACAGTTTGAGCCTGGCCCTTTAAGAAGATTTTCATTGTGGGAAGTTGAGTGTTGTAGTTCTGTGCTTTAGGAGGCGCCGTGTCTCTCGATTCTCTCCCTTCTGTCTGCGCCGCCCATTGTCTTCTGCGTCCTGATTGGCTCTAGACAACTGTCAGTCAATCTCTTTCGTGCAGCCTCCTGTTGTGGTCATAGCTACCAAACTAGCTAACCGTGTGAGCTGCTCGCTAACCGCCAATACTGTAAACAACAGAGACTAACCCTGTGAGGAAAATACGACGACAGGAGCAATACATCCGAACAAGGATACAAAAACACTACAGCCGAATGGCGCCAGGACGACAAGGCACAGCAGTGAACTACGCATGAGTCAGTTAACAATTGTGTCCAACCTAGTAGGTTGATCATTAAAATTGAGTGTTTAAACAAGAGAGAAATGTGATAAAATGTTATTGCCTGTCTGAGAAAAGTGTATCAAGTGTATGGTGACGGGTTTTACAGCCTTCAAACATGTATTATAAAAATATATAGTAGGCTACTTTGCGGATTTCACTTTTTGCAGGCTATTTTGGGAACCTATCCCCCACGATAAACGAGGGAACAGTGTATTCTTATGAGAAATTACAGTAAATGTGGGAATGTTTTGAAAAGTCCAGATAGATAGCCAGCGTGTCCTGAATGTGCTGAACATTTTGACGTTTGCTTTGAATCGGTTGAGAAATGTGGCAGAAGTTAGAATAGAGGAATAAATAGATGGATTTTTACTATTTTACTATGACTTACTTAGCACCCCTTGTCTTTAATGCGAAACAAACAAGCGCAGGGAAAAAGAGTTTCAACAATGCCAGCTTTTGCAGCCAGTGTAAAAGAGCCTATTGTCTCATTTCCACAGCCAGTTCAGCCAGAGCAGCTCCCTGGAAGAGGTCCGCCTAGATGGAGACAAGTTTGTGCCACCAGCACCCCGGAAGGTGGAGATGAGACGAGACCCTGTGCTCGGCTTTGGCTTTGTGGCAGGCAGTGAGAAACCTGTGGTGGTCCGCTCGGTCACGCCAGGTAAAGTTGCTCATCGCGTATTTTGCTGTTATCGGCACGTTAGCATACACCCCGAAGGAAGGCAAACACACCGAGTTGGTAAAAAGAAGGGAAATCCGCTGCTGTGTTTAAAACGGATGAGTCATCGATTTTAACAAGACCCAATGAGTGAGCGCTCGTTAAAGTTGCCACACAGGAAATGTGTGGAAAAATCGGTCTGGTTTGTATGATGAAATGTGTCTGGTGTGTTAACAGGGGGCCCATCAGAAGGCAAGCTCATCCCAGGGGACGAGATCATCATGATCAATGATGAGCCTGTCAGTTCCGCACCCAGGGAGAGGGTTATCGACCTTGTCAGGTAGGACAACGCAATACGATTGTAAGGCTTTTTTGGGACATTTTTACTGTTCAGCGTCAGTAGAATGCAAAGCTAATGACGATACCTGGATCATCAGACCTCATCATCACAGTACCACCTTTTCACCCCAATATTCTGTCAGAGTAGAGAAGAACTTAAGGTATTTTTCCCAGAAAAAAGGCTGGAAAGCTGGATCATCTCATATTCGAAATCTTGAGATCTATACCAGCAAACCAACATGTATTATACCAACCAGCTCCCCTGGTACCAGAACGCATTTACAGCAACACACACAAGCTCGAGTGTCATTTTTGTCGTAAATGGCTTATTTTTTCTTATGATGTCTACTATGTTGAGTAATACAAGTATAAAGGTGACTCTAAGGGTGCTAATTCACGTCTAGAGAGCGCTAAAATGTTAAAAAAATGTAGGGCGTAAACAGGTTTTCTATGCTCTAACTGCGAAAGTATTTGATTTATAAAAAGAATTCTTACTTCAAAAATTCACATATCAGGGTCGGGTCTGGAATCAGTGAACCGCGATAAACGAGGGATTGGTTTTAGCACCTTTAACACACAAAATGTAATCATAGTGGCCCCCCCATCATTCCGTTTTTCTGTATGCGGCCCTCAGTGCCTTAGACCCAAATCTGTAGAAAGTTGGACAAAAACTTTGGAGTTCACACTGCACATCACCCAAGAAGCAAACATTCTTAAACGAAAACTGTACTTTTTTGGGGAATGTTGCCCATCATTCACAATCCTTATGTGAGACATGAACACACAAAGACATAAAAACAACTAGAAAAAGAGGCAGCTAATTAATGCACGTAATGGGACACAATTATTCCGCCTACAAAAACTAAAAAACCTCCAACAAGGTTTTATGGTGTTATATACATGCTGTGGCCATGAAATAACAGGGACATTCATGATAACATGTAATACTAACAGCATTTTGCCGTGTTTTGGTCATTTTAAGCATTACCAGAACTTCCTTCCTGGGCACATTGATTTCACATAGCAACATGGAAACTTACCATTAACTTTTCCAAACTCAAAAACAAAAACACAGCAGCAGTGGCGGCAGCTCCAATATGTAGCTACCTTTCGGTATTTCCCTTAGGCGTCGTGAGCGAATGTGTGGTGAAGCTAGCCGCTAGCCGGCTACTAGCTAGCCCGTGTGGTGTTATGAGGTGTCACTGCACTAGTAAAGTAGGTTGATGGATGTAACAGTGTTAATAATAATAATAAAAATGTCGCTGTAGTTAGGTTAATATGCAGGTCACATTATGTAAATGGAGTGTTGTTGGGGGTTGATGGAGGTTTTTTCAGAAGGCAGAATATTTGCGTATGTATATAAAAAACAAAATATCATGCTGGTTAGTGCTGGTTTGGTGCTGGTTTAGCTGGTGAACCATGCTGGTTTATGCTGGTCAGTGCTGGACCACCAGATACCAGCGCGAAAACACAACATATGCTGGTCTATGCTGGTAGCTGGTCTATGCTGGTAGCTCGTCTGTGTTGGTTTTTCCAGCAGGGAGCTGCCTCTTTTAGCTGTTTTTTTATCATTACGCACAGAAAAAAGAAAGACGTGTGTTCATGTCTTGCATAAGGATTGTGGATAATGGGCAAACTTCCCCCAAAAAAGGCAGCTTTAATTTAATACTGGGCATAGGTTTTACTTGCAACACGTTTTCAAAAAGGAAGACTGTCAGTATATACCACAAGACACCAGTGCACGTCACTAGATCATTGTGGGACTGTACAGTGACCATGTGGTCAGTGTACAACAATTCAGGGAACATTGCCCAGAGTGGCTGCTCCTTCGCAGCTTCTGCTGTCTTCAGTGAACAACACAGAGAACCGCCAAGAGCCTAAATGATGTCCAAATAAATATCTAGAATATGACATTTGCTTGCAATCATCTGTCCTTTTTTTTAAGTATTTCGGTCTAATCTACTTATACTTTATCCCTACAGGAGCTGCAAGGAGTCCATATTGTTGACCGTCGTTCAGCCATACCCAGTAAGTGTCTTCTAATTGGTCACCCATAGCCATAAACTACTGTAAATACACTACGTCCGTAACCACAATGTAGTATCAGACAGACGTTTCTATGCAACTGGTGTGAATGCTCTGCTATTATACTGTCAACACTATCATTCAAAACCAAACATGCCGAGTGTCAAAGCAGCCTAAAGCAAACGCGACCTGGCTTTTCCTCGCTTTTGTTGAAAATGTGTGGAGCTGCACCAGTCTTCTCATGTTATGCTGTCATACACTTAGAAAGACCTCAGGTGAACCTGCCACGTCATTTCGCAGCCACCAAGCACCAGATGGTGACCAAAACAGAGCCAGAAATGCATATTCACTCGCTGTTCACACAACCGGTCGGTGGTATTGTGGTTGACTTTACATCAATTACAGCGTTGGCCGAGCTGAAATGCTGTAATACGCCAATAATTTGACATGAATCAGTGGTGTTTCATAAGATGGACCAACCTGTTGGCTTCAACAAGAGAATAAAGTAGAATGGGGATTTGATTCGTAGGGGAAAAAAAGCTTGTTTTATGTTCCGTAATCCTCAAGAGGATCAAGCAGCTCTTCTATTGCAGTCTGTAATTACGCCCATTTACCAGACATTCCCTTTGAAGTCTTAAAGACACACTTGATAGTGAGTGAAGGTTATCATGTTTCAAAGAGCAAAGCATTCTGAATGTGCCAAGACGAAAAAATAAGGTGTGCAGTAGCACCTCGGTTTTCTAAAAGGTCAGACGAAATCCGAGGCAATTTTTCCTGTAGGAAATCATGTAAATCCAATTAATCTATTCTAGATACCCAAAAATATTTTTAAAAAATACATTTTATAGAGAATAAGTATAGTTTTACATGCAGAAAGCAATGCAGAATGAATTATGAATGGATGGAACTTGTTTTAATTGTTGATGCGGACTTCCCGTTCATTCAGTTGAGATCGAATTCAATAGTGGTTCTCATAATGAAATTGGTGGCACGCGCAACTTTCGTTGGCCCATGCCAGGTTATTTCGCAGTCGCACGCAATAAAAAATGCAGTGACAGTGAGTGAGTCAGCAACGTGTACGGTGCTTTATTTGGGTACCCGATTTGGCCGCTTCGCAGTTCCAATTACGCGGCTGCACTGTCAATTATTATTTCCAAACTTGATTTTTGAAAATAATATATCATTTAATAAATCATGCCTTTTTGTGGTTGAATACGTCCTATTATTAGAAAAAAATGAATATCGCAGCAAATTTTACATATTTTCTGCCTAAATTGAGCATTTTCAAGCATAAAATTGGCCACATGAACTAAAGTACATACAGTACAGTATATAAGGCATTCGGAAGATATGTAGTACTCCACACTGGTCACTAGGTGTCAGTAATGTTACTGTAATGTTAGGTGAGACACACAAGCAGCAGACTTGATCAACAGACTTTTATTGCAGGTTTGAATTATCTCACAACAGGCGTTAACACCGTAATTTTCGGACTGATCCGAAAATAGAGTCATCCATAGATAAGCCGCACCGGTCTACAAGCCGCACGTTTCCATGTCGTGACATGGGATAGTTAGTACGCAGAAAGATCTTACACATAAACAGTAGCCCACAAGAAAAGTTGCACTGTCATTGCCGTCCTGATCCTTCTCTTTAAAAGACCTGACGTCTTGTTGAATGAGCTTGCGATGGGACACCTGGCCCAGCAAGGTGCACTGTCGTTGGACACACTCTCCAAGTTGCCGCTCCATAGGTCAGGAAAGCCAGGGTAGAGAGCGGGTGGAGCCACCTGGCTTGGCAGGGTAGAGAGCGGATGGAGCCACCTGGTGTGGCCCAGCAAGGTGCACTGTGGTCAGACACATTCTTCCAGGTGTTCCGCCATGTTCTCATGCCAGAATAACGGAAGCAAGTGTCTCTTCTTAAGACATTTGCACAACATTACTGAGGATATAAATACATCTACTGGTCACATATTAATGTTTACTGCATAGACCTCCCGATACCTCTCCACGCGTTCCCCATAATGAGGGCGCTCCTTGGAAGCACATGAGATGTTGCGAGACCAGAACGTGACCACATATTAGCCACATCATTGTATAAGCCGCAGGGTTCGAAGCATGAGAAAAATGTAGCAGTTTATACACTGGAAATTACGGTAATCCCTCATAAAAAACCCCAATAAAAATACGGGCTACACCACTTCCTGTCCGCCCGCCAGTCAGCTCCCCTCGGGAAAAGTAACACACACGAGTAACATGGCTTATTTACTCTTGTTATGTCTAATGTATTGGGTAATATGAGTGCAAAGGTGACAATGGGGTGTAGTTCATGTTTAGAGGGCTCTAATAATGTTAACAAATGTATTTAGAAGGTTTTCAATGCTCTAATTACAAAAATATTTGATTTACAAATAAGAATCCCACTTGGAAATTCACTTATCGCAATCAGTTCTGGCACCAATCTACCACGATAAACGAGGGATTTGACTCATTTACTGAAAGAAGTGAATGTCCTTTAAAATGTCTCATGTCGCTTTCTTCTTTTCTCTCCCGAAGTCACCCAAGTCGGCGTTCATCAGTGCAGCCAAAAAGGCCAAGTTAAAGACCAATCCCGTCAAAGTTCGCTTTGCCGAAGAAGTCATCATCAATGGCCAGCTCCCTGTAAGTCACGCAAAGCACCGCTTTGGCCTTCTCAAAGCTGACACAGTGGGGCAGATAAGCCCAAATATTTCTTTTCATAGCTCCAAAAAAGGGAAAGGGAAAGGTGTGGGGCGTGACTGGCAGGTAGAGAGGCACATGCCGCGACAAAACACTTCAGTTGTAAAAAAACCCATAAAAAAACATGTCACAAAGGCAGAGTGAGTACAAGGTCAGGCTCAGTACAAGCTCAAAAGAACATGTAATGTTTTCCGTACAGTCAGCAGATGGTGGACCGACTTTACATTTAAGACAAGGAGGGAGACAGCTAGTCCAGTTAAATACTGGATGTGAACTTTCAAAAAGTCCAGTGAATAATTTGTTTTTAATTGGTCATTTTCATTTTTGTTGGTGTTAGTATCTTAAAAAAAAACGCACCCAAGCATAATTCCTGCTAAGGGGGAAATGAAATATTGACACTGTGATGTATTGTACAGATGTTCACTGGTGCACTTAATGACCTTTTCATTTGATGTGACTCTCGCAATTTTCCTACATGTCTTTTCAACATTGATGACAAAACCGCTAAATTGCTAACCGGGAAGCAACTTCTCTCAAAGAGCTTTTCTTCCCGTCACTCAAACACACCAGTGACTTGCAGAGGCGCTGCCGCGACAGACACCCGTTGGGAAAAGATGGCTCGAAACGTTGTTTCCAAGTTTGCATGCTGTCCTCGGTCTCGTCTGCCTTTCTTCGTCGGCAGGAAATGCTCCCAGTCAGTCAAGCGGAGCGCTCATCAAAGTCGTTGTCATTTTTGGAAAATTAGGTTGTGGAAAAAGTTCTAATGTCAGAATACCGTTAAGGAAATTCAATAAGTGAGGAAATTCAAATGACTGATTTTCTTATTTTGCCTAAAAGGCGGTTTGCTGAGTTGAATCTTCTTCTCTTCCATAGATATCGTGATGTATCTTCATCTTCCAATATGTCGAGGATGGCATCATTGTGATATTATGCAAAATGTCTTATTGCGAGTTACTCTGCAAGTCCCACCCCGATTCCCTGCACGATGCAATTAAAAAGTAACTGTGTCTTCTGAGAAGTTAAGAGGGCATCTTGTTTAGGGGCGTGATGTTCATTAGCTCCGGGAGGAAAATGATTTATAGTCAGCTAGTTCGCTAGCTACATGATAAGTTGGTACATGATAAGTTCACGAGCCAGACTGAGAGGCCAGCGGTTTCCATCCTAACCACCGAATTTAACCATCTTTGTCACCGTGTGCCCACGCCACTGTAACAATGCAGACGCAAAAACAGCCTCTCAATTATTATTTGTTTGTGTTTGCCTCTGAGGTGTCTGTCATTTCCTCTGTTTCATTTTCATTCCACCCTCAGGAAACTGTGAAGGACAATTCCCTTCTTTTTATGCCAAATGTTCTGAAGGTCTACCTGGAGAACGGTCAGACGAAATCGTTTAAATTTGACAGCAACACATCTATTAAGGTAGGTGGCAACTCTGTAAAACACAGTTGCATAAAAGTCCAAACTGACTTTCACTTTATAGGCTGAGCTTCATTGGTCCAGTCTGGCCTTAGGACTCCTATCTGACGTCAAATTATCAGTTAAACTTGGAAAATATGGCTGTATTGAAAGCGTTCTTTGCTTGGACGTTTCATTATTCTGAAGTAGTCGTGACTTTTAGTGTATCTCATTGAAAGGATGTCATCTTGACCCTGCAAGAGAAGCTTTCCATTAAGAGTATCGAACACTTCTCTTTGATTCTGGAGCAACGAGCTGAAGGGTCAGCGAGCAAACTCATGCTCCTGCATGAGCAGGAGATGCTAACTCAGGTGAGACAAAACACTTCAGTAGCATTCAAGGTGTCGATATACGTACAGCTTGTGTAGCAGTACAGTAATCCCTCATTTATCGTGGTTAATTGTTTCCAGACAAGACAGTGATAAGTGAATTTCCGCGATGTAGGATTCCTTATTTATAAATGGAATATTTTTGTAGATAGAGCATAGAAAACCTGTTTACGACCCGCTTTTAACCTCATTAGAACCTTCTAGTGCCGCATGGTGGTCAAGTGGTTAGCATGTTGCCCACACAGTCAGGAGATCGGGAAGATTAGGGTTCTGATCTCCGCTTGGGCATGTCTGTGTGGAGTTTGCATGTTCTCCCCGTGCGTGCGTGGGTTCCTCCCACATTCTAAAAACATGCATGCTAGGTTAATTGGCGACTCTAAATTTTCCATGGGTATGAACATGAGCGTAAATTATTGTTTGTCTATATGTGCCCTGCGATTGGCTGGCGACCACTCTCGGGTGTACCCCACCTCTAATGAGGATAAGCAGTATAGAAAATGAACGAATAGAGCCCTCTAGACATGAAATAGCCTTTACACTATAGTCACCTTTACACTCATATTACCCGATATAGGAAACATATATAGGAACATATAGGGAAACATAATAACATAAAATAAGACGTGAGCATTGTTCCTTGTTGTCCTTTTTTACTTCCGGGTTCTGGACAGTACTTCCCGCATCAATGTAACATTACTGACACCTTGTGACCAGTGTAGAATACCTTCAGCTTCCTCAGCAATGCGCTTGTTATCGGCCCAGTTTCCCAAGGGAGGGGAGAATCTGCTTCACAATGTCACAGTGCATGTTGGGATTGATGTTTTCCTCAGTGAACAGCAGCTCCCCAGTGCCAACAGCACACTTGCTGTATGTTGCCAGCTGTTTAGACAATAATGAAAGCATGTTGAGTCATTTTCAAGGCTCTGCTCTGGGACGTAATGTACATTCTACATGTCCTGTATGCGCTTGCCTTTTACTGCACATGAATGACATTGAAGTAGTGCCTGTACCTCCAGTGCCTGTGCAGAGTTCATAGCTTTGTGCGATATGACTACAGTTTCAAATTCTGTATTTATTAAGACGATTATGGCCAAATCCAAATTGGATGACCTCAACATTGAAATATGACCACATGAAATACTCATTTGAAGGATGCCTCCATCTTAGTGATATTAGAATCGAGATCCCTATTCACTATGAATCATTATCATCCCAAAACACCACAAGCTTTGGTGTGAGATACAAATTGATCCTGTAAGAGGTCAATAATGAATAAATGATGCATGCAACACACTCTTCCCACCCAGAATGTTTGATTTTTCTGATTTAATAACACACTCTTTATCTTGGACTGACGCTCTAGGTGACAAAGAGGCCGGGGTCACACAAGATGAAGTGTTTTTTTCGCATCACTTTTGTCCCAAAGGACCCCCTAGAGCTGCTTAGGAGAGATGCGATAGCATTTGAGTACCTCTATGTCCAGGTGAGTAACTACGGTTCAATACGACAGCTACTTTATAATTAACACGCATTTAGTTCAGGTAATCAATAGTAATCAGAATGGAGACTTTGGTCGAATGTGACTGTGCTGAAATGTAACCTCTTATCTTTCCCCGTACCTCCTCTCTCCGACTTCTCCAGAGCTGTAATGATGTGGTACTGGAGAGATTCGGGTCAGAGCTGAAATATGACACTGCTCTCCGTCTTGCTGCACTGCAAATGTATATTTTAACCATCAATACCAAGCAGTCACAGAAAGTGTCCCTCAAGTACATTGAGTAAGTTGAATGGGTTGTTTTTGCAGCATTCTAATGTTATAATGCCGCAAGATACTTACAGGTATAAATGACATTTGTCACGCTCTATGGGTTGTTCTCAAAATGCTTTGGAAGACAAGCTAGCATACGTTGTATACTGCAGATGTCCTCAAAGATTTACAATCATTAGACAAACGGTCAACGACTTATCGGCAATTTGATCGCTTGTGCAAAAAGGTTTTGCTTGACGGTGGTCATCATGTTTTTCAACCAATCTTCCTCAAAGTTTACAGACAAGCTTGTCTTTCCGCACAAGCTGTTTACTAAGTTCCGTAGTGGTTCGCCAAAACACTTTAGAGCAGGGGTGTCCAAAGTGTGGCCCGGGGCTCATTTGCGTCCCACGGCTGTTTTTTTTTAGTGACCCGCAGCTCATTCTACAAATATAATTTAAGAAGAAAAGCAAAAATGTAAAACTTATTTTAATTAAGTCACAATATTGAGAGAAAAAACTTGTAATCTAATGATAAAAGACATAATTGTATGAGAATAACGAACTATGACAATAAAACTCTTGAATCTTGAATCTTGAATCTATGAGGAAAAATAACATCATTTGAGAAGAATAAAGCTGACATATTAAAGAAGTCGTAATATTATGAAAAACAAAGAAAAAAAACCAAATAAAGTTATAATTTTTGGAAAATGGGGTTGCGGAAAAAGTTATAATGTTACAAGCATAAATTCAAAATATTATGGGACTAAAGTCATCACTACGAGAAGAAAATTTACAAGAAAAAAGTTGAAACAGCTGGAATATTAAAAAAAAAACAACAACAGCAGAAATGGAAAAAAACAGCTGTAATTTTATGAGAATAAAGTCAAAATATTAAGAGAACAAAGTCATATTCTGACAAAAAAAAAGTCACAATTTTACGAGAATGCATTTTGAAAAATAATATCATTTTAGTAGCATAGAGTTTAAATATTAAAGGAAAAACACGTTTAAAAGTGTTAATATTATGAAAAACAAACAAAACAAAGTTGTAATTTTTGGAAAATTAGGTTGGGGAAAAAGTTATGATATTATGGGAATAAAATCACTATATTCCGAAAAAATTCCGGAAAATTAAACAAACAACAGCAAAAATGTCAACATCGTGTGATTTTCACTGCTCTTCACAGTACTAGTTTGAAACGGGAAAGCCTGAGCCAAGTCGGTAGCATGCGGTGGGAAAGCGGCATTAGCTGCCGGTGAATTAGTAACCCGGATATCGAGCTGTTAGGGCAATATCCACTGATCCAACGTGACGACTATTTCCCCATTACAATTGATTGACCTTCTGTAATGCTCATGAATTGTTTGTCCCTCAGGAAGGAGTGGGGTCTAGCCTTGTTCCTGCCTCCTGCAGTGCTGTCTAGCATGAAAGAGAAGAACATCAAAAAAGCCCTCGCTCACATCCTCAAAACCAACCAGAACCTTGTTCCGCCTGGTAAAAAGGTAAAAAACAACTCTGTTATGTCATGAAAACGACTGACACCACTTACTGGACCATTTCAAAACACTTCCTGTGTGGTAGTTGGGAACGAAACATTGCATTATTAAAAAAATCTATATAGAGCTGCTGAGAAATCTCATGAATGATTTCCACTGTTATGCTTTGCAGCTGACTGCCTTGCAGGCTAAGGTCCATTATCTGAAGTATCTCAGTGACTTGAGGCTCTATGGAGGTCGGGTGTTTAAGTCCACACTTATTGTGAGTCAAACCATCCCTTATACTTGATTCATTTTAGCAGCTGCCATGGAGCATAAAATATGTGGTAGAGTGAAAAACTGTTTGCCCCCTTCCTGATTTCTTATTTCTTTGCAAATTGAAATGTTTCAGCTCATCAAACAAATTTAAATATTAGTCAATGACAACACAACTGAACACAAAATGTACTTTTTAAAATGCCACATTTTATTATCAAGGGAGAAAAAAAATCCAAACCTGCATGGCCCTGTGTGAATAAGTGATTGCCTCCTAATCCTGATAACTGGCTGGGCCCCCCCTTAGCAGCAACAACTGCAATCAAGCGTTTGTGATAACTTGCAATGAGTCTCTTACAGCGCTGTGGAGGAATTTTGGCCCACTCATCTTTGTTGAATTGTTGTAATTCAGCCACATTGGAGGGTTTTCCAGCATGAAGCACCTTTTTAAGGTCATGCCACAGCATCTCAATAGGATTCAGGTCAGGACTTTGACGAGGCCACTCCAAAGTCTTCATTTGGTTTTTCTGGATCAATGTCCTGCTGCAGAACCCAAGTTGGTTTCAGCTTGAGGACACAAACAGATGGCCGGACATTCTCCTTTGGGATTTTTTGGTAGACAGCAGCATTCATGGTTCTGTTTATCACAGCAGCCTCAGACCATCACACTACCACCACCATATTTGACTATTGGTATGATGTTCTTTTTCTGAAATGAGGCGTTACTTTTACGCCAGATGTAATGGGGCACACACATTCCAAAAAGTTACATTTTTGTCTCATCAGACCACAGAGTATTTTTTTTCGGTCTTGGGGATGATCAAGATGTTTTCTGGCAAAATTGAGACCTTAAAGTTCTTTTTGTTCAGCAATGGTTTTCGTCTTGAAACTCTGACATGCAGGCCGTTTTTACCCAGTGTCTTTCTTATGGTGGAGTCGTGAACGCTGACCTTAACTGAGGCAAGTGAGGCCTGCAGTTCTTTGGATGTTGTTGTGGGGTCTTTTGTGACCTCTTGGATGCGTTGTCTTGGGTTATTTTGGTTGGCCGGCCACTACTGGGAAGGTTCACCACTCTTCCATGTTTTCACCATTCATGGATAATGAATGACTCTCACTGTGGTTCGCTGGAGTCCCAAAGCTTCAGAAATGGCTTTATAACATTTTCCAGACTGATAGATCTCAATTAATCTCAGGTAAGTTATGTTTTAGGGGGGCAACCACTTTTTCACACAGGGCCATGTAGGTTTGGATTTTTCTCTCCTTTAATGTTTGTTTGATTTAAAAACTGCATTTTGTGTTCAGTTGTGTTGTCATTGACTAATATGACATTTTTTTTTGATGATCTGAAACATTTAATTGTGACAAACATGCAACAAATGAGAAATCAGGAAATGGGCAAACACTTTTTCCCACCAGTGTACACGCGGCAATTCAGTACGTACGGGGAAGTGATAGTAGTGATGACTTTCTTTTCACAGCAAGGCGAGAAGCACACTGAGGTGACCTTGCTGGTTGGGCCCAAATATGGCATCAGCCACGTGATTAACACCAAAACCAACCTGGTGGCACTTCTGGCTGATTTCAGTCATGTCAACCGCATTGAGATGTACGCAGAAGAGGAAAACAAAGTTCGAGTGGAGCTCCATGTTCTGGACGTAAAGGTTGGATTCCTTTCCATGGTTTTACCCCAAAACAATTTAGGCCCGTTATTTTGTGCTAATTACTGCTTACTTATCTGCCTCTCATGCAGCCCATCACCCTGTTAATGGAATCCACTGACGCAATGAATCTGGCCTGTCTGACTGCTGGTTACTACAGATTATTGGTGGACTCTCGGCGTTCCATCTTCAATGTGGCCAAGAACACTGACAGTATGGGAATACGTATGTTCAAAAACGTCAACAAGTGGACGTATCGGTACATTGGTTTGATTCATTTTGACTTGTATTCCTCTTTGCAGATCAAGCAGCGAGGATCAAGCAGACCTACCAGGCCATCGAATGCACATACAGCACGCCCCAAAAAGGATATGAAGACAGGAACCACCAGAGGTTCAGCCAAGACTTCTCAGACCCGGAGTTTGAATGCCTGGAACGCGGCAGATGTGAAGGTCAACCAGCCTACATGGCTGAGATCCACCAGGCTCATCATTCAATACATATGGCAGAAAGAGCAGAGTACTGCCGGTTACCATGCTCCCAAACATACCTTAATGTCCCAAGAACCAAAGACCAAGAACCCTCGAGGAGTGCAAAGGTCTCTTTCATATTCGGAGATCCTCCTTTAGACACCGTAAACCCCCAAAATCTGGGCTACCAGAGACTGATGGACGAAGGTTCAGAGATTATAGACAATCACAGCCCCATGTACAGGCGCCTGGATGAGGACTACAAGATGATGGACGCCCTTGAAGACGGCGATGGGTATCAGTATTCCACCAAAATGTTTGAGGAGCCGCTGCTGCACGATATCTGCTATGCAGAGACAACGGATGACGCAGAAGACGAGGATGACATCAGCTGCGAGGAGGACATTGTGATGAGTGACATTGACAAGCCTGCGTTGCTCTCCCTCTCAGGATCCAGTGATGACATCATCGACTTGACCTCCCTCCCACCACCACCGGAGGGCAACGATGAGGAGGATAACGACGTACTGCTGCACTCGCTGAACCTGGCCATTGCTGCTCCTCCTCCCGGCTTCAGGGACAGCTCAGATGAGGAGGAGCACCAGGAGGCTGGGAATCAGGCCCAGGGCGGCCACAATGATATCCCAGTGTCCCTCATAGATTCAGTGCCGGACCATAGTGTACAGAACCAGGGGGAGCCCCTCGACGAGGCCGTTGTGTCCACTTTGCAGGCACTTGAGGCCCTTGCTGCATCTGAGGAACCCGCACAATCTGAGAACACAGGTTCCCCTTTCGCTATTGTAACATTCATTCATTAATATCACACATCCTCCAGCCATTCACCTCACTTGTTTATTGCTGTTCTTTTTTTTCCAATAAAGCCCATTTTGTTCTATATTTCCATTTGTGTGAGTTTCTTCATTCATTTGTGCAACCACATTCATATTCATCACTGTAGTATTCATTTGTGGAGATTTGTTTTGTTTATTTTGTCTTTTGCACCTCAATGTAAAATTGATATTTTCGAGAGGTACGCCCGATTACCATCCTTCCCATTCACTCATCCCTTGTTATGATCGTTTTCTTGATTCCTATAATCGGAATTTGTTAATGAGGTATTTGTCTTTCTCTGGCACGCAGGTGTACAAATATTACGAGCCTTTAGTCCCGAGTCATCAGATTCTGGCAATGAAACCAACTCGTCCGAGATGACGGAAAGTTCCGAGCTGGCCACCGCCCAGAGGCACTCGGACAACCACCTGAGGATGCAGGTAGCTGCGACCGACGGTTACCACGCCGCGAATGGCGAGAAGACAGAGGGACTTGGTGATGACGGCGCAGGGACTGTGCAGGGGCATCAGGGTGAGGAGCTGAAATCCGCTGCCACGGCCTCTTCCCAGCTATTCCACTCGGACGGTGGTGAGATGGAGCCAGAGACAATGGAAATCAAATCAGTCAGTGAATACTTCACTAAGATGCACATCGGCTCAATTATAAGCCGGCAGAGAGGGAAACAGCGGGAGCCAGAGAACCGAATCCAACGAGAGACCTGTTCTCCCGCTGAGAGATGCCATGTGACTTCCCAAGAACTAGCTAAAGAGGAGGAGACACATCTTGTTGGGAAGTACAACACGTTCACTGTGAGAGATTCCTATTATGTGAATCAGCTTGATCTGGGACGAACTCCCCTCAAAGACCGGCATCAAAAATGGCTGCACAGAGCGCCCGGAAACAAAATGGACGAGGCTCTCTCTCCAGAATATGTGAATGAGTCACAGGCCTCCCACACAGACAGGTTGACAATGAAGGGAGGGAAACAGGATTCGGATGAAAGAAGCCAACCGTTAAATGCCCAACTCCGCTCTCCCGCCAAGGAACCCGAGGGGGCTGATACTTCACGGGACGGTGAGCAGCAAATTAAGAATACGGCGTCAGACCATGATGTCACAAGGCTGTACGAATACCACTTGAGCAAGCGCATGTCATCCTTGCAGAGTGAGGGGGCTCATTCTCTACAAAGTTCTCAATGTTCCTCCATAGATGCTGGATGTAGCACGGGCAGCAGCAGTTGTGTCACTCCAATGGATTCGCCACTTTGCGCTACAGACAACACGCATGTACTGTCTGAGTCCTCGCTAAAGGGGCTGAGTTATGTAACCGTTGCTGAGGAAAAGGCCTGTGTTCCCCCAGGCCAAAATAAGGACCCCACACAACTGAGGAAAAACCACGCACCCAACAGCGGAGAGGGTGGGTTTGGAAATAGCCGGGACAGCAGTCACAGATTATCCAAGATAAAAGAAACCACAGGTAAGCAATATGTTATGTACAAAGAAAAAGTCAGATTAAAATAGCCACTCACCTATTTCCAACAATTATTAATTACTATTATTAACAAAATGTTTATTCTGAGTCGCACTGTTATGAGTATTAATATGAGTCTTACTTATGTCTTAATTGGCTTATTTTGTGTTTTTTATGTGTGTAAATTGGGTCATACAAATGTCAAAGTGACTATAGGGGTGTTAGTTCATGTTTAGAGGGCTCTAATAATGTAAAAAAAAAAACATGTTTAAAAAGATCCTAAACAGGTTTGCTATGCTCTAACTATGAAAATATTCCATTTTTAATATTGAATCCTACTTCGTGGAAATTCACGCTAGGGTCTGGAACCAATTAACCGCGATAAACGAGGGATGACTGTAAATACAATAAAATAAGCTCTAACAGTCGACGCATTGAACTCATTCAAAACCAAAGACGTATTTATACCTTTTTAGTAACCCAAACGCCCGATCCTAAAGACGTATTTCGAGCTCGGCATGCATCTTCTGCACGCAAATACACACTCGCCAGCAAGGAGGAAGTGAGAGAGCGTGGAGGAGCGTAGCGTGTAGAAGGTTACGCACAGTAGGGAAATTTTAAGGCATGCACACGCACACGCGTGCACACACACAATTTAGTTCTAAATATGAAAAGTGTAAATAGTTCATGGTGTTATATTTGTAAATTGTTATTTTATGTAAAACAAGCTTTTTTGTGTTGTTTATGTTGTGGTACAGTTGTTCAGATATTTGAGCTGTCAAAAAAGCAAAAAAATTGTGTCAAAGTGAAAGTTATGCTTGAAATGTATCTTTTCACAAAATGCCGTTTTTCTCCTTTTCTAGTTGGGAACTGATATTTTCCTGAAACTTACCTATGTTTTACTGCTGATTACTAAAGAACGGAAAAAGGTAGAAACACACTTTCATTTTCTGA
The DNA here is from genome assembly GCF_027744805.1 of Dunckerocampus dactyliophorus. Taxonomy (NCBI): domain Eukaryota; kingdom Metazoa; phylum Chordata; class Actinopteri; order Syngnathiformes; family Syngnathidae; genus Dunckerocampus; species Dunckerocampus dactyliophorus. Next base: position 28,578,630 of record NC_072827.1, read on the forward strand.
TGAAAGAGGAGAGTCTAATCTTTCTTCTGGTAGGTTCCATGTTTATATAGCCACACAACACAATATTCTGTGTGCCTTGAAAAATCTGACAAAATGATCTGAAATGGGGTTGAATGGGATCGAATGAGTTAATTATTTGCAAGATCCTCCGCCCTCTGTTTTCCTCTTAGCTCCTCCCACAACACAATCCTTCAAGGAGTTGAGAAAGTCACACAAGGACCACCTGTATCTTCTCAAGGGACAATACAATAGAATGAAACTACACTTTAGATTAGTCAGTGTACAGCTTGTACAGCAGTATAGATTTACTATCCACTGAAAATGACTCACACAGACATTTTTGTCCAATTAGCTGGCAACACAACGTAGCACCAATGTAATTATGCCATGTCAGCAGTCAACCACGGTGGTTGTGGAATCACGGTCTGGGGCTACATGAGTGCTGAAAGCACCGGGGAGTTGGGGTGCATTGAGGGTAACATGAATTCCAACATGTAGGTGGAGGAACACACGGTGTCCAACATCTACCAGCTCCACCAGTGATGTCATCATGGAGGAGTGGAAGAGGATTCCAGTAACAACCCTCCGGTGAATTACATGCCCAAGAGGATTAAGGCAGTGGTTGACAACAATGGCGCTCAGAAATATTGTATTATATTTCCAGTGGATAGTAAATCTATACTAAATCTATAGCGTGTATTCAAAAGACAGTCTTGGCCTGCAGGAAAATAGGACAGTTTCTGCACACATGCATAGTGTTTCTTTACAAAACGGCAGGGCCTACTACTGGCGCTGCATTAGTTGTTTCTGCAGATGCTCGCGATGTGGGCTCATTTTGACAACCTTTTTGTCTGTACAGCAATCCCTCGTTTATCGCGGTTAATTGGTTCCAGACTCCATTGTGATAAGTCAATTTCCACAAAGTAGGATTTATTCTTTATAATGGGAATATTTTCATAGGAAGAGCATAGAAAGCCTGTTTACAACCTTCTAAATACAGTCTGTAATATCATTAGAGCCCTCTCCACTTGGAATAACACCCCTATAGTCACTTTTGCACTCATGTAGTCACATATATCCCAATATAGTAAAGTAAAAAAAAGTAATTTAACACATAAATAAAACTTGCTTGTGTGTGTTGCTAGGGTTGCTGGAGGGGGTGGCGGACAGGAAGTGATGTCAGGGGTTCAGAGTTGAGTTTTGGCTTTTAGCTTGACTGTAGCTGGGTTATGGCCACAACTGTTATGATGATTATTATTATTCTTATCATGTTATTATTATTTTGCCTGTTGTGAGATCATTCAAACTTGCAGTAAAAGCCTGTTGTTCTGGAGATCTCTGGTGATTATGTGTCTCAGCGAACATTACAATAACAACACTGACACCTAGTGACCAGTGTTGAATACGACATATCGCAATTTTAGTGCGTTTTCTAAATGCCAATGTATTTGTATTTTAGTTGAACTATTTCAATGCTTGAAAAGGCTTAATTTAGGCAAAAAATATGTTAGATTTGCTTCAATATGCACGTCTTCGACTAATTCCAGGCCGTATTCGAGAACAACAGAAAATAGAGTATGATTTACTAATTAATACGTTTTTGCACAAGCCGCAAAATTCAAAGCGTGAAGTGGCGAGGGGCCCCTGTACGTGATTTGTTTCTAAAACACTAATCACCACCAAATGGAAAAAAAAACAAACATTTGCGTATTCACAAGCTGTGTAAATGTACTCATTGTCTTGGCATCGGCAGTAGTAGCCTAAAATGTCACATGACTGCTTAACGGCTCTCTTTGTTTTCCTCCTCCCCCTAGTGTAGCCTGCGCACAGCAGTGGAAGGTTGGAGATGAGTCATCTTTAACTCTCTGTCATGAGACCAGTAACACCACTACAGTCATGTCACCATCCTTATTACAAAGCTGCACAGAGCCCAGTAAGCTGGCGTGGGCCGGAGCAGAGTCCGACCCGCATGCCCTGCTTTCCCCCACGTGTGACCTTCTCAAAGGCAGCCTCAGGAAGCCACGCAAGGTTCAGATGCACAGGAGAAGCTGGAGCACATTAATGCAAGGCTCCAGGAGCTTTGAGGCATTGCTGGAGAGGACCAAAGCCACGTTCACAGGGAAGAGCGGTGGTCAGAATCCAGAGTCCCAACATCGATCGAAAGTTCAGCGCATATCGTATGCCAAAACCATCCCCAAAAGTTTGTCCCACGGTTCAGTTGCCGGTAATTCATCATGTGGAAGGCTGCCGCAGTCGGCGACAACACGGCTGGATACGGGTGCATGGAGATGCCATGGGCCGGTCAGTTGCTGCTTCATTCGAAGACAGAAGAACACTGAGCGTGCTCACAGGGAGCCCGCCCAGCTCGTTTACTCTGTCGGCTCGACTGGCGATAAGAACGCAGTCTTGAAAGCAGACAACGCAGCCGCTGCAGTGAAAGGCATGAGCCTGGAGGCGAGGTTAGCTTGTGTGAATTCAATGAAGGGAAAGACCTACAGCCTTCGCACAGGGTTCGCACTCGCACAGACGGACGCCTTGGAGATCGTTAGCTTGCTGCGTTCCAGCCACACGTCAAGAGGTGACAGCGTGGAGGTCGGCGACGCTGGCATGGAGACGTTCTCCCGACTGCTCATCACGCAGGCTAAAGTGCTGAGCGGCGCCTGTGGTCAGATGGCTGCAGAGTACGGCAGCCCGGAGGAGCTGTTGCTCACTCTGACGCACAGCTTCCACACACTCTGCTGCCTAACGCAGGCCTGCATGTCCTTGGCGGAAGGCCTCCGCGGCGACACAGAGCGGCATGAGGTGGTAGCCAAGGTGGATGAGGTTGTCATCAACTACGTGTGTCTGCTGAAAGCTGCCGAGGCAGCTATGGTGAGCGCCCCTGGCGATCCAAGTGTGAAAGCATTGACGTATCACTCTGCCAAAATGTCCGCTACCGTAAACACGCTAATTCACTTAATGACAACACTGAGCATCAAATAACTTATTGATTTGAAAGCCATACATACGAGACATGGGTGTCACTACCAATGTGAACTGCTGTGACAAAAGAAATATATTGCCTTGTGTACACAATATTTTATTAATGTAGAAATTAAATATATGATTCACAGAATAAAAAAAAAAATTAAACCTCTAAGGTGATGCATATTCATTTAAGCATTAAAGACTATATACTAAGAATTATTTCAATTATTTATAGATTTCATTACAGACTTCTAGAGCATAACAAATCTACAGTATGTTGTTTATAAAATGTAATAATATATATTATATTGGAGAAATACTGTGTACAGCTCTTGACAAATCATTGCACAGGATGACATCAAATTAAAATAATGCACTTTTTTCATTTGCTGTGCACTTTCAAGGACACTGTGTACACTTTCCTTTTTTTTTTGTTCATTAAAGAGATGGAAACATAATACCTCAAACGAGTCTACTTTTTTTGTTTCGTTCTGTGGATTTCCACACCAACATTTTCAATTTAATGTGGCATTTTCACATGCACATCCCTAATCAGTTCTTGTTTCCAGGTGCTCTCAGAAGCATTTCATCCAAAAAGCAAAAGCAGAGAGAATGACTGGCTTGTTGGTAAATGTGCATTATTCACAAACCAAGTAGCCGGGCCCGTGTATAATTTCATAACTACGCATAATAATTCATCGTGCCTTTACCTTTCACTCTGGCACTGAGTGGCGGTGATGCCTGTTGAATTAGTGATGATGATGGGCTACTTTAGAGTGAGTGTGCAGAGTTAAGTGTCATAGCAGACAAGCACATTACATAATGAGACTGTGTCTGGATGAGGGGTGAGGTGCCTGGGGGAAATTTTCACGTAATTTACTATCGTGCGGACAGAAATGGGACTAAAGTAAATATTCCTCAGCAATACAGTCCCAGATAACTGAAAGTTCATATTTGAATTATCAGTCATTGCATTAGCATTAGTTTCATTGAATCAGAAATCCAACTGTAAGCCTCTTTCACACAGAGACTCCGGAAAATGGCACTTTTACACAGCGGCTTCCGACAATCACATGATTTGATGCGTGAAGACGTCAGCGCCAGCGCCTGGTGTGACGCCTAAAATACAGTAAAGCCATCCCTCGTTTATCGCGGTTAATTGGTTCCAGACCCGACCACAATAAATGAATTTCCGCGATATAATAGTCAATCTTAATAAATGAAATATTTTCTTAGTTAGAGCGTAGAAAACCTGTTTATGACTCTAAATCCGATTTTTAACATTATTAGAGGCCTATAGTCACCCATAGTCACCTTTATGCTCCTATTAGTCATTGTTTAGAACACAATGAGCAACTTTTCTGCTGCAGGGACTCAAGATGGCCGCTAGCTAGTGAGCTAACAAGCTAGCGAGCTAACCAGTTAGCCTCAAATAGAGGCAACTCCGACCAGAAACAGGGCAATCAGGACAACCAGCCCCTGAGACCGGCGAGAGACCACACCCCAGAAGGGCAGATGGGCACCAGGGCCCACACACTGGCAGGCCCAGGCTTAGTCCACACGTACATTTTTAAAATGTATATCTTACTACCGCCAGGGTCGAAAAGATCTATGTCCACACACATAGTTTAAAAAAGCATGTTTTTTTCCATTGTTTATCACAGTTAATTGGATCCATATTTTCCAATTAGAGCATAGAAAGTCTTTTTAACAATCTTCTAAATACAGTCTAAATACATAATACCAGAAAAAAAGACATAAATAAGATTAATGCTCGTATGTGTTGCTGTAAATGTGTTCTGGTACTAGGGGAGCTGAGTGGTGGGCAGACAGGAAGTGAAACTGGGGGTTCAGAGTTGAGTTTTCGCTTTGCGTGAGGTACGGCGCAACAGTAGCCCATCTTAGGGATTACTGTGCCGGTTGTGAGATCATTCAAACCTGCAATGAATGCCTGTTGTTCCAGCAATCAACTCTGCGCTTGTGTGTCTCACAAAACATTACTGACCATTACTGACACCTAGTGACCAGTGTAGAATGCTACATATCATCACGTCATTCATTTTGCCATTTTTACCACAAGCGCAGCACGGATGTTATGTTTTTGCCGGTGTTTATCTGTTTGTTTGTTTGTGTTCAAAATAACTTGAAAATTTCCAAATGGATTTGGATGAAATTTTATTATATTAAGATTTAAGGTAAATGTACCTGTTTTCAGTGTATTTTCCAGCATACTTAAGGCCAATACACAGAGAAAAACTTTTTTTTGATATCTACATGCATGCAGACATGGCCTTAGCAGTGGTTACTGTGCTTGTGTGCACAGGGATAGTTTTGGCAACATTGCAACTCAAGTAACTAAAAGTGCCGTTTGAGCTAGATTGTTTTCATCTGCCCTTAGCTGATCAGGATACAGTATTTTTTTTTTTAAAAAAACAGCAGTTCAAGATGACGTGGAGAAAATGCATGCATGTGTATGTGACAATAGAGAAGTGATACTGGGAAAATGTAGACCCAAGCACCTGCTACTTTCATCTCATGACCAAAATCCTTTGAACTATAGCAGCGCTCAAGCAAACGTGTGAGCTGAACAAACTGCAAATCTTATGCGGGAATCATGTTCTTTCATCTGGTGAGTAGCAGATATTCTTACTCTGTTGTACTGTAAAAACTTTAGTGGCAAGTCAGGTGAGTCGGCAGTATGGGAGGGGAAAAAAGCAAGAAAAACTAAATGCCGTTAGCAGTTGCATAAAGAGGTGGCATGCCTTCACTGTGTGTACTCACAGACATTAAATATACCTGCACTGCTATGGATGAGATCCATTGCAATAGCTACATGAACAATTTTGCTTATCCTAAAGATAATAATGTTCCGTTGATGTTGATTTCTTTATCTACGTATTTAGCCAGATATTTAGACATGAGTGTGGCAAAATGTTAGCTACTTCTCTCAAGATGCACAATGAAAATGTTGTGGTTTGGAAATTCAGTTTCTTCTTTGGCTAATAATAGCCGTAGTATAACCTTAGAGCTCAAATACAAACTGTTTGTCTTCCATCTCAATTTGTGTGCATTGGATGCCTTGATGCTGGTATACAAGGTAAAAGCAATACATATGCAAATGTAGCAAAATAACAAAAATAAAGTAAAAAAACAACAACCAAAAAGCATAGAATTCAGAACCAATGCAGTTAAAAAGTGCACATAAAAGGTAAGGCTGAAGATTGTAATGTGATGTAACACTAAATAAGTCTTATACGTTAGGTTAAGGTGTGTTTTCAAGTTAGTCTAGAAGTCATTAAGGTCAGCAGTATCACGGATGAGTGGCTAAAGTGAATTCCAAAGGGAGGGCGTGGCAACAGAGAAGGCTCTGCCCCCCCAGAGTTGGTGCTTGGTCTCGGGCCGGTCAGGAGGTTTGCATCTGAGGAGCGGAGGGTATAAGAAGGGGTGTGGGATGGAGCAAGTCTTTAAGGTATGGGCCTGGTTATGGAGCGCTTTATGGGTGTTAAGGGGATTTTGAACGGGCACGGGCTTAAGTCTAGTGAGGAGTTTTCATCTGAATTCCAGAATCAAGGCCAGATTTTGCGCTTATACAAAGTCCTGCTGGGTGCACTCTGTTTTGTATGTTTATAGCTTTAATTAAGTGATCTGCGTGTGTGTCCATGCCCTTTCCCGACAGAATGTGAGGCCCCAAAAAGCGCTAATGTGCGCTTCACCCATTCGTCCAATGTAAAATTAAGTAGTACGGAAAGACACAAACGTTGAGCTATGTGAGCTACGTGGCTAACATTCCATTCACATTTTAGCTGCAACATCATGATACGTTAGCCTACTGGCTGAAGAAAACTGAATGATCAAACTAATACTTATAACTTATTTTAAGATGTGTAGTGAAGCCCGCTTTTTTTTTTTTAAGTGGTGGGCGGACATCAACCTTTAAAAGCAACTGTTTAAGTGCCTGGAGCAAACAAGTGTGGAAGATGATAGATTAGATTAGATTAGATTTATTGGTCACCAAGGGGACATTCAACTTCACTGACGGTACATTACAAAAACATTACAAAAACAACAAAGCACATCAGTACCACAGCAGTAACGACATATAATCAACATGACAGCAACAACAACAACAACAACAGCAGTGTGGTAACAGGCCAGACAGACAGATCAGCAGGGCCTGCTATTCAGGGCGGCTATGACTGCAAGGATCAGGCGGAGTTTGGCTTCTCAAAACAATATGCGTCCAAAAGAGTTATACATTTGCATCTCAAAAATGCCTCCTTGAAAAAATCATACTCCGCGTTAATTTCTCTCCGTTCGTACCAATGCTCTCTATCGCCTGTCCATTGTTGTGTGTGTAATGACGATGCTCACGTCGCAGCTATCTTGTTTACGTATGTGTTCCACAGCGGATGAAGAGCGTCACAGCTATTTTAGATTAGATTATATTAGATTAGATTAGATTAGATTAGATTGTACTTTATTAATCCCACAGCAGGGAAATTCGCTTGTTACAGCAGCAGCAAGCAAGATACACAAGTAAAGAATACAAAAATAAGATAAGATTAAAAAATAGGTATAAAAGATATAAAAAGTCCTTATTTCACATGAAGTAAAAATATAGTTCTGTAAAACTATACTACCACTAAGCAGGTGGAGGCGACTCTGGCCCTTCTTGTAGAGGGCGTGGGTGTTGACGGACCAGTCCAGTTTGTTGTTAAGGTGAACACCCAGGAATTTGTAGCTGTCTACCAACTCTATGTCCGCTCCCTGGATGTTCACCGGTGTGAAGTGGGATGTTTTCCTCTGGAAGTTAATGATCATCTCATTAAATGATCATCATTTTCATCACACACACACACAACAATGGACAGTCGATAGCACGCATTGATACGAACGGAGAGAAAGTAATGCAGAGCGGTTTGCGAGGTATGCAAATGTATTACTCTTTTGAACGCATATTGTTTTGAGAAGGCAAACTCTTGACTTAAGTGGCCCAAGCAACTAACCGGAACTACATTTCTATTCACTGAAATCTGACCAGAACTGGGCTCACAGGACGAAGTTGATGCACTACACTGCTGATGGGGATGTCATACAACTCCATGTCAAAAGATCCGAACTATCCCTTTAATTGTTCTGTATCTTTGTCCTGAAGGTAGGGGGGTGATGTATTGGTGCAGTGGGTGGGTGATATGCTGTGCTATGTTGTTTGCAAAGTGAAAGATGGACCTGTTGTTTAATTCTGTAAGGTTGAGTGTGGGGAGACCAACGATTTTAGCAGCTGTGATGCGTGTGAGTTTGGCCAGGTTGGTGACAGGAAGCGTAGTGTGTTGACATGTGGAACTGTACAGAAGGATGGGTTAAATGATGCTTTCATAGAGCTGGGGTGTCCTTTAAGTTTGCGAGTGGCTGTCTTTGTTGGCTTCTTTTTTTGAACGTCCGTGGCATGGTGATCAAAGGTGAGTTTATTGTCCAGGGTTATGTCCAGATATTTGAAAGTGTCTACTGTCTCGACTCTTTGGGTGTTTTTGATGGTGGGGGGCTGGGGTGAGGGGGTGTTGAACAGTACTTCTTCGTTTTACTGACATTAACTTGGAGATGGTTGTCCGTGCACCGCTTGGTGAAATGTATGGCTGTGTTATGATAGTCCAGGGTGGATTGGTTGTTCGATAGAAGTGCAAGATTGGCTGTATGGTCTGAGTATTTGAGATATGTTGTAGTGGGTGACATGCTGAGTTAGTCGTTGTTGTAGCGTGTGTACAGGAATGGGCTCAACACACATCCCTGTGGAACCCCGGTGTTGATGGTGAGCACAGGGGACGTGGTTTAGCCCACCCTTACTGCGTGCAGTCTGTCGTTGAGGAAGTTGTGGGTGAAGTGGATCAAATGGGGGCGTATGTTGAGATGGTGTAGCTTCTGGATCAGCAGGTGCTTCTGTAGGGAGTTTTTTTTCTCACCTGTGTGTCAGAAAACAGGCTCTAAGGACAAAGTACTGTTCTAACATCATTAAAAAGTCTCATTTTCGTCATAGAGGACATTTGAAGAAAGCTTGGGCTGCTGTACCTAATATAATAACCACTGAACGTACTGCACAACGCACACTTGTATCAAAGTTCCTGACAGCAACTTTAGTTTCTGACAGTTGTTTCTCTGATGACGTTCTGTGTCTTTCTGTACAGGTGTGTGTGACACTGCTACACCTTTTGGGGTGTGCCTCCAAATCGCCAGCCATCATTTTATACCCTAAAACTCTGCCTTGTGATGTCAGCGAGACAGGCAACGGGAGTACAGTGTTGGTGGACTGCACTGCCAGAGGACTCAGAGACATCCCACGAGACATTCCAAGAGAGACCACCAATCTGACACTCACCATCAACCATGTTCCAAAGTTAAACTCCTCATCTTTTGGCAGCTTGGAGAACTTGACTGAGCTTGATATGCGGTGCAACTGTCTCCCCATTAAAATCGGACCCAAAGACCACATTTGCACTGAGAGTGTGATGATAGAAGACAATACTTTTGACAGACTAACAAAACTGCGAGCACTCTATTTAGACGGAAACCAACTCAGCAGCATCCCCAAAGGACTGCCTCCGGATCTTCTGCTGTTGAGCTTAGAAGTGAATCACATCTATGACATTTCTTATGTAAACCTCTCCACAATCAAAAATGTTGAGAAGCTCTATCTTGGTCAAAATTGCTACTATAGAAATCCATGCAATTTTTCCTATCAAATTGAGGCTGGTGCCTTTTTACAGCTTAACAATTTAACACTGTTATCTCTGAAGTCAAATAACTTGTCTTTTATTCCACACCAACTACCAACAAGCCTGACAGAGCTGTATCTCTACAACAATAACATTGAGGAAGTCACAGAGAATGACTTCCAAAACCTCACTAACTTAGAGATACTTGACATAAGTGGAAACTGTCCCCGGTGTTACAATGCTCCTTTCCCATGCACACCTTGCCGAAACAACGCCCCTCTTCAAATCAGCAAGTCAGCTTTTAAAAAGCTGGCGAAATTGAAGACGCTGCGTCTGCACAGTAACTCTTTGAAAAGTGTCCTACGAGAATGGTTCAGCAGTACAAGGGAGCTGAGAGTTCTTGATCTATCATCAAACTATTTAGCAAGAGATATAGGAGTTACAGACTTCCCATATTTTCTGAGCAAACTGGAAGAACTGGACCTTTCATTTAACTATGAGCTACAGCGGTACCCCCAAACTCTAAAGTTGAGCAAACATTTTTCCAAACTCAAGTCCCTGAAAATCCTCAGAATAAAAGGCTACGTCTTTCAGCAACTGAAACAAGACAGCATTGATCCTTTAAAATCTCTCCCAAACTTAGAAGTCATAGATCTGGGTACAAACTTCATTAAAATCACAAACCTTAGTATTCTGATGGACTTGCCAAGTTTTAAAGTGATCAGTCTCTCTGAAAACAAAATATCGGCCCCATCTGATGGGCAGAATGCTGTTGGTTTCTCTGAAGGAGAGGAAGGACCGTTGCTCTGGTCTCCCATGTTGGACAACTACAAAATTAAGGAAGTACGAGAGATACAGTACTTCCGATATGATGAATACGCACGTAGCTGCAAACACAAAGATAAAGAACTTGGAATTCCAACGACATTTGCCAAAAGGGAATGCATAAATTTTGGCAAAACACTGGATGTAAGCAGAAATAACATTTTCTTTTTGCATTCGCGGTTTTTAAATCTTTCTGAGCTCCGTTGCCTTAATTTGTCCGGCAATGCAATGAGCCAAAGTCTAAATGGTTCTGAATTTACCTACCTGACGAATTTAAAATATCTGGACTTCTCACTTAATCGTCTGGACCTGAGCTATGCCACTGCCTTTCAGGATCTAGAAAATCTGGTAGTCCTTGATATTAGCAAAAACAACCACTATTTTGAATCCGAGGGCATTACTCGGATGCTCAACTTCACCAAAAGTCTGAAAAAACTAAAAACGCTGCGGATGAACCACAACAAGATCTGGACTTCGACAAACACAGAGATGGAAAGTGAATCGTTGGAGAGGCTTGAGTTCATAGATAACCGACTGGATTTGTTGTGGCGAGACGGTGACACTAGATTTCTCAAATACTTCAAGAAACTGCTTAATCTGAGAGAACTTGACATCTCTCATAACAATCTCAATTTTATCCCACATCAAGTGTTCTTGAGCCTGCCAAACAAGCTGTCTGTGCTCTACATAAAAAACAACAAACTGAAAGCATTTGCATGGGAAAAACTGCAACTTCTACAATCACTGCAAGTCTTAGATCTCAGTGGGAATAGCTTATCGACTGTTCCAAGCATGCTCTCAAACTGTACCAAAACTCTCAAGAAGCTCATCTTGAAAGGAAACCAAATCCAAACCCTCACGCCCAATTTCCTCAAGAATGCATATAACTTCACATATTTGGACATCAGTTTTAATCACATAAAACACATTGAGAAATCGAGCTTTCCTGATGACGTCATCAATCAGATGGAAAAGCTGCTTTTGCACAACAATGATTTTGTGTGCTCATGTAACATCACTTCTTTTGTCACATGGCTCAACAGCACCACAGTGCCCATCCCCAAACTGGCCACGGATGTGACCTGTGCCACTCCAGAGGCAAAAAGAGGTCAGCCCGTGATCTCGGTTGACCTGCTGGCCTGCCAACACAATGACTTGTCAATCATTCTCTACATGCTCAACGCTTCCCTCGTCCTGAGCGTCCTCATTCTATTCATCTCCAGCCATCTCTTCCTGTGGGACGTCTGGTACATCTACCATTTCTGCATGGCCAAGCTCAAGGGCTACAGGCGTTTAGACTCCCAGAGTTCATCCTATGATGCCTTTGTGATATATGACAAAGCAGACACGGCTGTGTTGGAATGGGTGACAAAGGAAATGTGCGTCCACCTGGAGGAACGAGGAGACCGTCGACTGGCTTTGTGTCTGGAGGACCGAGACTGGATTCCTGGCTGTCCCCTGATCGACAACCTCTCGCAGAGCATCCACAAGAGCAAGAGGACGGTGTTTGTTCTCACCAATAAATACATCAAAAGCGGCAACTTCAAGACAGCTTTCTACATGGCCCAGCAAAGGTTGATGGACGAGAAAAATGATGTTATCGTCCTGATCCTCTTGGAGGAAGTACCATGCAATTCCAAGTACCTAAGACTGAGGAAAAGGCTGTATAAACGCTCTGTTCTCAAATGGCCCACAAACCCTCAAGCTCAGCCGTACTTCTGGTTCAGCCTGAGAAGCGTTTTAGCCACTGAAAGCCACAAGCAATACAACAACCTCTTCAAGGAGACGCTGTAAATCAGACCAATATGTCCAGTGAAGTTATGTACAGTATACTGTATATCTATTAGATGATGAGAGCACTGTGTGATTAATGTTCCACTATTAAAATGCTAATAAAAAGTAGTTGTCATACACATTGTTGTCATATAAATGACTCTTTGTCTGCTTATATTAAAAAAGGGAACCGCTATAATACTCTGTTCACAGCTCAAATTAACATTTGTTTAACATTGTATGAAAAAGGGAAGTACTAAGGCACTTCTGCAATTCTTTTCTATTTCTGTCCCACAATTTAATGCAGAAACCAGTACTCAACTTGCGTCTATGTTTTACTAAGCGACCGGGGAGTTTTTAATGATATAATAAGTTAAAGACGCTGAAGGTGGAGATAAGTTGAGCAGTTGTTTTCTTTTGTTTGCTTTTTAACTCGTGGTGATTTCAGACTTTGCAGTCTTTGGATGAACAAAGCATTGGCACATCCGAAGGAATCAATAAAACATTCGCAATGGTAAGTGTCACAGATGCAAAGGTTCTCTACATACCTTTGAAACTAAAACTAATTTGCAAGTAGAATTTCTTGTGAATTTCTTTGTTCATAATATATACATTTTACGAGTTGCTTAAGGTTTAGGGTGTGCCTTTCCATCTGTGATGATAATCGTTTAAAATGACTCAGAGCTTGTTGACTTACTCGGAAGTCACAACCATCCATGACACCATTTACACAAACTCGGAAAGCTGGAGGGGCTTAGTGGGGAGGACTAAACTCTTCAATACAGCAGGATGTGTCCAAACCCTTTCCACCGAGGGCCGCTTTGATATTTTGTAATCCAACCCATGTAGATATGCTAGCAAGTTAAATATATTTCAAGAAAAAAAAGAACTGCGTCTCAGCTTTGTGACATAAGTGTTTTTCTCCATTTTTTCTGGGTTTTTTACAAATTTTTAAACATTCTTTTTCAATAATCTTCAGAAAGTTTCTTTTCGTAATAGTATAACTTTATTCCCATAATATTTTGACTTTATTCCCATAACATTTTGCCTTTATTCCTATAATATTACAACTTTTCCCCAACCAAATTTTCCAAAATGAAAACATTGTTTTGTTTGTTTCTCATAACATTACCACTTTTTAAAGAATAACATTTTTTCTTTAATATTTCAACTCCATGCTGTTAAAATTACATGATTTTCCTCATAATATTATGACTTTATTCTTGCCAAATTCCTACTTTTTTTCTTGTTAGAATTCGCCTATTTTGACTTTTCAGTTTTGGCTGGAGGGGGGTTTTTCCAACTATTTAAACTTTGATTCTTCTTCTCTTAATTATGACTTTATTACCATAATATTTTGAGTTTATTCTCGTAACATTATGACTTTTTCCGCAACAAAATAAAAAAAAAATTATCACTTTTTGTTGTTCTGTTTGTTTTTCAACTTTAAAAAAGACTTTTTTTTCTCCTAAAATTATCTTATTTTTCCTCATAATGTTACAACTTTATACTCATAAAATTATAACTTTTTCTCCTTAGATTATAAGTTTTTTGCAGAATTACTGCTGATTTTACCATTCTTGCTGGGGTTTTTTTGTTTGTTAGTTTTCTTGTTAAATTATAAATTTAGAATGTGATGCAGACCAATAAAAAACAGCCATGGACAACAAATGAACCCCAATCCACACTGTGGACACCCCTGTCATACAGTATTGACAATTAATCAAATTAAAATCTGTATCATTTTGTAAACTGGCAAGCAGTTTTAGACACTCATTACTTATGACCAGTGGGTGAGTACACAGTGCTCACTACACGGTACAGCACAACAAACAAAATTAAAAATAATACCGCCATCTGCTGGGCATATTCGGCACTATTCAAACATGTATTCTTTACAGCGGAACCTCCAAAGTCCAACTGAAATAATTGTAAGTATATAATTAATTGTAATAATTAAGTATATAATATTTACATATTAGTATACACACACACACAGAATTTTGTGAGACTAAAGGAAGTGCAGTTTGCTTTTTGGCTTTTTTGTGACACCAACACAGAGGTGTGCCAGTGATGGCAAAGACCAAAAACGTGATGATAACCATAAAATCAGAAATCAACCTTAACAAAGCGTCTGGTGGTTCAGTGCAACATCAGTAATGTAATTAAGTTATATATGATCCATTACATGTATGTCATTTCAATTAATAAGATTTTTTTCAGCAGATGCTGACAAAAATGTCTTAAATTGCCACAACTGAAGCAAACACAGCTCATTTTGTTTTAAAATACAAATGTTGAAATGTTATATTGCCTTCACAGTTTGACAAAAATGATGTAAACAGTTTGAGCTCGGAATGAATTTTCAATGGGGAAATACTTGCAAGTCAACAAGCGTCATGGAACGGATCATGTTGGACTTTGGAGGTTCCACTGTACCCGGTAGCACAAGCTATACCTTGCTGACTCATTTTGTTATTCATCTACAGGCTGCCATGTGTTGGATGCAAATGCTGCTGCTTTGTGTGTGCTGCTGGCCTGCTGCGAGTAAACCTAAATGGATGCTACCCCAGTTCCCCTGTGATGTCACAGCCAACAATCAGTCACAGGTCATATTTGACTGCAAAGGGCGTAGGCTGAAACAAGTACCACAAGGGATAACGAGTAATGCAACAGAGCTGAACTTATCAGAAAATTGCATAACTCAAATCATATTTAATTCCTTTTCCAACCTAATAAATCTCACTCAACTCAACCTGAACTGGGCAAACCAGAACAAGTTAATGACGATTGACGAAGATACTTTCAAAACACTGACCAACCTGCAATCGTTAAAACTGAGTGGCAACTGCCTGACTGTCATGCCTGTCATGCTCCCTCATAGTTTGAAAGAACTTGAGCTAAACAACAACAGACTTGTGTCTTTGGATACGAATAGCTTTACCGGACTGAGAAAGGTGACAAAACTGTGGCTATCCAAAAACTGCTTCTACTGGAACCCCTGTGGGCGGAGTATGCACATTGCAGATAACAGTTTTGCGTTGATGACCAAACTGCAGGATTTGGACTTGTCCTTTAACAACCTAACCCAAGTTCCTAAAGGATTGCCCTCCTCTTTGCACATGCTAAAGCTGGGAAACAATCAAATCGAGTACATATCGGACAATGACTTCTGTGGCATGAATCAACTGAAAGTCCTGAAAATACAAGGAAATTGTCGAAGATGTCAAAATGCTCCCTTTCCCTGTGTTCCCTGCAAAAATGGTTCTCTTGCTATCCATCCGGACGCATTCAGTGCTTTAACACGTCTGGAAACACTGAGCCTGGCGGGAAACTCACTAACCTACATGAACCCGTCCTGGTTCCAGAAACTAAAGCAACTTAAAGAACTGCTCATCTCGTTTAACTTCTTACAAACAGCAATAACTGGGGAGGCGAAATTTCTGTCATTGCTTCCCAAACTTGAAAAAATTGATCTGTCATTCAACTTCGACCTGAAGACCTACCCCACGACATTAAGACTTTCTGAGCATTTCTCAAGTCTCGTGTCGCTTAGAACTTTGCATTTGGAAGGTCTGGTCTTCCAGGAAATTGGAGCCGACACACTCAGACCTCTATACAATCTCAAAAACTTGTCGACACTGAACCTAGGAACAAACTTTATCATGCAGTTAAACTCCACCATATTTCGCAAATTCCCACACTTGAGATTGACATACCTCGGAGAAAACCGACTCTATCCGATTTCAGTGAAAACCCTGATGCATTCAAGTGATGGATACAACGAAAGGCCGGACTATTCTCTTGCAACATTCACAAGGCCACATCCAAAGGAGTTTGAGATATCACACAGTTTCGTCAAACAGGAGTGCTTTGACTCCGGCCGAGTGCTAAGTCTCAACTCAAATAATTTGTTCTTCATTTCGCCACTGCAATTCCACGGCTACACCAATATCACATGTCTCAATCTCTCAGGGAACGGATTTTCATCAGCCTTGAATGGCACCGAGTTCTCCTCCATCCCCACGCTGACATATCTAGACCTGTCCTTTAATAAGATCGATCTGGCCTACGACAACGCCCTCAGTGAACTAAAGAACCTCCAAGTACTGGACATCAGTCACAATTCGCACTACTTTATAGCCTATGCCATCACACACAACTTAAACTTCCTAAAAAAACTGCCTGTCCTGAGAGTGCTGAATATGAGTCATAACTCCATTTCCATGTTGACAACAAAACAGATGTACAGCAAATCATTAACAGAACTACAATTTAGAGCAAACCATCTTGGGACTCTGTGGAAAGAAAAAGATAACTCATATATTAACATTTTCACCCATCTCACTAATTTGACCATATTAGACATATCAGACAATTCCATGACCAAACTGCCCGAAGATGTTTATGATTCCTTGCCACGAAACCTTATAATACTACGCATGAGTCATAACTCCCTCAAAGATTTCATGTGGGACAAACTAAGCAATTTCCCAAAGCTTCAAACTCTGGACCTGAGCTTCAATTCCATATCTGACGTGAGGGGCATAGACTCTAATGCCACTTGCACATTGACTTACCTTGACCTGAGCCACAATGACATCTTCCACTTGGACGACGGATTTATGAGAGGCGCAAAAAGCCTCAGGACGCTTTCACTTAGCCACAACAAACTCAGCCTAATTAATCAATCCACCTTCTCATCCGGTCATGATAAATTGTTACTGGGCGGTAACCCGTTCCAGTGTACCTGTGACATGCTCGATTTCATTCTGTGGATCGAAAACAGCGGTGTGCACATCCCCAGACTGACCACTGATGTGACATGTGAAGGACCGGAAAAACAGAAGGGCCGACCGCTCATCCTTTTTGATATCAACCAATGTGTGAACGACAGTCTGGCGTTCTTGCTCTACATAGTCACCTTGTCCTTCATTATTGTTTTTATGTTTGTGGTGACGGTTGCTCACTTATTTTACTGGGACGCCTCCTACATCCTACACTATGTGAAAGCGAAACTGAAGGGATACCACTCCTTGAATTCATGCCGTAGCATTTATGATGTCTTTGTGACTTACGACACCAAAGATCCACACGTTTCCGAGTGGGTGATGAAGTATCTGCGCGTGAAGCTGGAAGACGAGGGCGAGAAACATCTCCCTCTGTGCCTGGAGCAGAGGGACTGGATTCCTGGAGTCCCCCTAATGGACAACCTCATTCAGAGCATCCGAGACAGCCGCAAGACCATGTTTGTCCTAACAGAGGGCTACGTCAAGACCGGGGTGTTCAGGCTGGCCATGTACCTGGCCCATCAACGGCTGCTCGATGAAAACATGGACGTGATCGTGTTGCTGATGCTGGAGCCTGTGATGCAGCACTCCCACTTCCTGCGTCTCCGGAAGAGACTGTGCGGGAAAAGTGTGGTGGAGTGGCCCAAAACGTCGGCAGCCGAGCCTTGGTTTTGGCAAAACTTGCGGAATGTCATCCAAGTGGACAATCAGGTCATGTACAACAAGACCTACTTAATGTACTTCACCAGCAGGTGATACAGTCGACATTTCCTTTGAGACGACAGTGAGGGAATGATATTTGGCCATTGTCATGAATGGAATTGTTTGTTTTTTCACAATGACACTTAAATACATGAATTATAGCAACAAAATACATTAAAGTGTATAGTAATGTAAAGTGCATTAATTGTAGGCTCAACGCTTTTGTCTACATTTCTATCTAGCATGTAGGATCATAAGCTCAACTAAATTGACAGATAGATGCTTTGGAAGACATGCTAGCTTACATTCACTACAGATCACCTCGAGATTTTGTAATCATTAGAAAAATGGTCTTTGAGTTATGGGCAATTAGACTACAGTCACACTACAGGGTATGATGCCAAATTTGGATTTTTTTTTGTTAAAAAAACTATCTTTAGTCGTTCACATTACCAAAAAAATGCGACTTGTATTTGTGTTAAATGTGAACCCAATGAGTCCAGGAAATGTGCATGCGCACAAAACACCAACCTTACACACGAGCGTGTTTGTGGAGGTAAACATGTCCCCAATTTGTGGTCTCAGGCCAGGTACATTTGTAGAAATTTCAAGGATTCTGTGCAACGGGAGTCAACATTTTCTTAACCTAATTACTTTGCGTAGGAGATTAAGAAAAAAGAGGAGCGTGTGGGTGAGGAGTCGGAGCCTGAAGTGGTGGGACATTTTTTAAATAATTTTCACATGACAAGAACAACTTTTGCCTACATTGTTGAGTACCTTTCCCTAATTCTCGCACATTAAAAAGCCTTTCAATGACATATAGGGCGGATATCGTATGCGACCCGAACGTTCAAACTGCAATAGCATCGGATACAAACAGTATCTGATTTATATTTACATACAAAAGTGGCCTGGGTCGCGTTCACACTGAGATAAATCCGATGCATGTCACATTTGAGCAAAAAAATTGGAATTAACCTGCAGTGTGAACGTAGCCTTGGTTGCTAAATCCCGTCCGCGACCAAGCAAAGAGAACAATTTTGCTTAAGCAAGCACTGTCCAAAGTTACAGTGGGTGTTATGTAGAGCACATCGAGCTGTGTGAAAAACACCCGTCCAACCGAGGTCGAACAACAGCACCGCCATGTGGTGTACAGTCCTGGAAACAATGATTAGATCACCCTTGTTTCTTCAGTTTCTTGCTCATTCTAATGCCTGATACAACTGAAGGTACATTTGTTTGGACAAATATAACAATGACAACAAAATAGCTCAAACGAGTTCATTTTTGTGGCAGTACAATGCTATAGCTATTCATATAAGAACTTAAGTGATTTTGGTTATCAAGAAAACCATGGAAGTTGCTAGATATCAGCTCTTAAGTTAAACTCGTATGAGTTATATTTGTTATTATCATTATATTTGTCCAAACAAATGTTCAAATACCAATAAAATTACCCTTAAATGGTCCTTGTTGATGTAGCGTTACATGAAAACGCTGTTATTACTTAATTTGTCCACATAGCGTCACTACTGGTGCGTTTTGTCACTGGAGGACTGCTAGCTGGTCAAACTATTTCACATTACAATGAAAATCAAAAAATACCTCAAAATAAACATTCGCTTCATTATTTTGTAACATCAGTTAACTCACCGCACTTGCAACAAGCTTCAAATTAACTTCCCGTACGGGGAGGAAGGATCCCACACCCATTATTGAACAGGGCTTGAGAATGTTTTTAATAAAAAAAATTATATAAAAATTAAAAAATATATAACAATGGCTTTAATTATAATGTGTACTGACTTGAATACGAAAAAATGAAAATTTGTACATTTAAAAACCGCTAGTCGTGACGTCACCACTCATTTACATGTCGGGCCCTATTTAAATGCGACTCGCGGAAGCACACGTCACTCTGCTCTCACTACGACTAGGAGGGGTGATATTTTGTGTGTTGCTTTGCTCCAACTTGGTAAGTGTTTGTAATTTTATCAGTTTGGCATACCTTGTGTTGCCTTTCTTTTCCGTATCTTTCGCTTTGAAATTTTTACGTCGTCCGTTGTCGCATAAACCGAAAATGTGGGGTTCTTTGATTGCTATTCTATGCATTACAATGTGCTAATAATCGTCACTGGTGGTTTTAACATGTTTAGTTAATCTCTCTTGCATTGAAGGGCGTTGCTTCCGCATCTGCACATGTGTAACTCACACAACGGCTTCCGACAATCGCACACGCTGTGTTCCCTCACGCCTTCCTTTGTTTCCTTCCTTCACTGCTGGATTCATGTCGCTGATTTCCTATGCGGCACTTCTTAAGGCATCTGAAAGTACTTCATTGTGTTTTTAGTTTCTGCAAGCATGTCTGACAAACCTGACATCACTGAAGTCACAACCTTTGACAAGTCCAAGCTGAGGAAGACTGAGACCAATGAGAAAAACCCACTGCCAACCAAAGAAAGTAAGTGAATCCAATTTCACCATGTTCTCAAAGTGCGTGGAGGTTTACGTACAAATCTGTTGCAGCCATCGAGCAGGAGAAAGCAGAGTCATCATGAAGATCAAACCCAATGTGCTGCAAGCCTTTTTTTTTTTTCTTCCACTGCCACTCCATCCACTTGACTGCATTCACTATTTTGGGGCTTGTTCACACACAAATGGGTTCCTGGTCTTGTTTCTCCAGTGAGAAGAGTGGGCGAGGCTACGGAACCACACTTGATATATCACTCTGGTCGACTTATAAATCAAAGTAACTTTGTTGTAAATCTTAAATATGCAAAATAAAAACCATTTACATGATCAGTTGTCTGACTTTGATTTGATGCACATGTGAATTTAGTGTGTTCAAAGATGCAAACAAGTCGGAATTCTCACTTTTTAGGAAAAAGTTGGAACTACAATGGGGTCAACCGACTGCTAATTTGTACTTTGTGTACATGCATGGGGTTTTGTAACTAAGTGGGCCTGTAACAGTTGTCTTAAGCTCTGCTGTGGGGTTGGTGACACATTTGCAATAACGACTGGAACTAATGGAACCCTCTCCAGTTGCCATTAAATCAATGGAATACACAATCCAGGTTTAAACCCTAAAATGATAAAATATGTACTCCCCACTAAGTCACAGGCTTGTCAGCAGCGTGCCAGCTGCCATCAGGCATTTCTCCAAGCTGCGTCTCAAATCCACACTGCTTGCCTGTTATTCCAGTAACTCTACTGGAATTAAGTATATTAAGTGGTGCTCACCTCATTGCAAAGTTTTTGAGATGGGGGGGGGGGGGGGGGGGGATAGCTTAGGAATGTTTTTCATGTTCAGGCACGGTTTAGACTTTTGGTGGGCGTTGCACAGCACAAGTAGGAACAATGGATGTCTTTGCTGTGTCGCTCAGTTTAGGAATTGGATGTTGAGACCATTTTGGTATGGTATTTGTTTCAGACTTGCTTAAAATCATTAAGGAACATCACATGGTTACATAAGTGCACAATTCAAGTAGGGAGAAACACATCTTATTTAATCCTGCCCCTTCTCCGTGTCTTACTGATAATTCATTCGCACCGTAACATGTTGACACAGTATTTCACTTGCTTACATTTTGTCATTTACATTCATTTCCTGTATGAAAGGAAGGTGTTCAAGCAGCAAATAGGAGTAATGACACGTATCAACCTTGCTAAGGAAAGGAAGAAATACAAATGTAAAAAATATGACTTCAAATCAGATTACCATTTAGGAATAAGTTGTACAGTATATAAATCGAGCAATGACTTATTGGTGATAATAAATATTTCTTAATAGGGGTGTCACAAAATCCTGCGAGATTAAAACGTGACGAAATTTCTCCTTCAGAAAAAAATGTCTCGTGGGCTCTGGGCCTGGGACGATAATAATAAATTAATCACACATTAATCAAGTGAAAATGAACTTGATAGTTTTGCCACGTGCGTGCGTGTCTGTTTTCCTCATCTCTCGCTTCCAAACAGGTAGGAAGAGAGTTCACTCTGTGCATTGGTTTCAACACCTTGGCGCCTTTGTTCCCCTTGAACAAAGGCATGAAGGAAGTGAGCCCTTTTGTCAGTCATACAGTCTCCGTCTCGGTGAGTGGAGGAGGGGCAGGTAGCATACACACAGAGTGCAGAAGAGTGTAATGTAGTAGAAACTGCAATATATTGTCATGTTTTTCATATTTTTCATTGTACTTTTCTCGAAAGTAATGTTAAAATCACGTCTCGTAGACCCAACCTTGTGTATCGTCTCATCTTGTGAACCGAGTCTCGTCATACTGTTGAATTTGGCATTAATCCATGTTATTGTGGATTTGCTTTTGTCGATGGTTGTTGACTTCAAACTGCATTTAGTCTTTGTGAGTTTTATCTTTTATTTCCTTGTAGTGGAGCTGTCATCTTCAATGTTTGTCCTGTTCCTTGATTCCTTTGACAACAAGTACTTTGGTTTCCTCCGGTCTTTCATTTCCCTTGATGTAGACTTGGCAGTCGAGGGCCTGGAATCTTTCACTGCTTCTTTAAGTCGCGTGCTTTCTTGGCGATGTCAACATTGCATTTTGTCAGACGCTCATGGACGTTTGTTCCTTTCAGCCTGCATCTCTGCCTCAGCAATGCCGCCTTGTTTTTTATGTTGGTGAACGTTATAATGATGAAAGGTGTGGCGTTATTCCTGCCAGTCGTTGGAATGCATGTATTGATGTTCGTGACATCCATGTTCACCCCCTTTGATTGTAGAAATGTGGCCACCTGTTCGTTGTGTTGAAACAACATCATCTTGTTCTCTGCCTCTCTTCACCGCTGCCCTGGAATAAGCCCAAGGTGTAATTTGGAGCCCAGTCACAATCACATTGTTTATGTGTGTAGACTGTTCCAAATCATCAATTCTGCACATAATTTGCAGGATAATGTGATCCTTTTCATCATTTTGCTTTTCAAGATTCAAGATGAATGCAAGGGATAAATGAACATTTCAGGTTACGAGATCAACACTACCTTCATGGTTTGCCATGAGTTATTTCTTGAATTTAGTAGTTTCTCATGTCAAGTCTCTGCTTTTCTTTTCATAACGGCTGCAAAATAAACCAAAATGGAAACAAAGAAAGTTGCAAGTGCCAGCATTTTGATAAAGAAGGTAAGAAACACTACTGAATTAAAAAATAACTCATGGCAGAACACGAATGTGGTGTCCGTGTTGATCTCACTGCCACATTGTTGTCTTCTCAACAATCACATCTTCAGTGAACCTGAAAGTAACCTTAAATGTTCGTTTAGCCCTTTCATTTTTCATTTATGTGCATTTAGAATTGTTTTATGCATGTAAAACTATAATTGTAAAACTAAACAAAACGTGTTTTGTGATAACAAATTTTGAGACTTGTGGTGTAGCTGTGTTAGTTAGCAAAGAACTACAGTAGAGTCAACCGTTGATGACATCATAGACGAGCGACAGATCTTCCATGTCCTAGCAAGCTAATAAGATGCTAACAAGAATATTTTGTAATAAAAATACATTAAGAACACAGTTGGACTCGCGCAGTGAATCAATAACATGACAAGATGTGTGCTATATTGTATGCTACCTGGAAAATATATGCAAAGCGGGGCAAAATTTTGACATTAATTTCCTGCGTTAACCGGAAAACACGCTAACGGGGACGTACGCTAACTGAGGTTCCATGTAAGAGCTCAACAACAATATAAAACAGACGCATGCACATGCAATTATTATAAAGCCTTCGAAATGAAATACATTTTTTGTTATCTACCAATCAGCTGCTAGGCAGCATTCATAGGGCTCAATCATAAATGCCCCATAGGCCAATAAAAAATGAGGCATATGCCAGCTATGCCCACCAGGTTATTTGAATGCTAAACTAGAGGCTGGAACAGGAAAATACCAAGAACAATAAATTAAATTTAAAAAAGAAATTACTCCAAAAAAAGTGGAGGTTTGCTTTTTCCTCAGCTTTTTGTTGAAAATTGCCAGCCACACCAACGTTGTTGCACAGGACTGCAACACAAGTTTACACACTTAATTCCACAATTGTGTCTGTATTCATTCTAAACTATATATTGGAAAGAAAGAACTAACTATTGGTGGTTACAAACGTGAGACGACAGCTCCGTCCAAGTCTAAGAAGTGCATTTGCAGCGTATGCCGAAAGAAGCTGAATCACTTCTGCATATGTGTGTGGCACTCGGAGTCTTCATGTCTTCTTTCAGAGTGCACCCAGGAAAGAACAATTCCTCTTTGTCTTCATTATCATACCCATGGTGGGAAAACGCTCTGCTGCTATTGTGTGAAAGTTGGACACAAAACCTGAGGGTGTGAAGCCATCTACAACAGCCATTACAAAGGCTTTGTGCGACCGAAACTTTCCCAGTTCTTTATTTTTGTTACATTTGTCAAGATAGCCAACTTAAACTTATAAAGCAGACAGTTACCTAGGCAGATGGTTTGGTAAGACATACTGTAGCTAGGTGAGTCAAAACAAAGTAAATACAGCCAGTTTGTACATCTCAGTAGGTGGCTTACAGTAATGGACAACAAAGCCGTACTCATCAGGGACTGTTGTTTGAAATTGTGCTTTTGTAGTCCAGAATAGCACAGCAAGGCTAAGTCAAATGGCTTTCTGGGTAGTTATGTGAAACATGAGAACTGCCTAAGTAACGGAGAGAATGTGGAAAAACCAGACCCTGAATTATATCAACTCATAAAAAAAATCCTACAAACAATTTAAAAGTGGCTTTTCTTAATGTAAACACAAGCTTAAAATAGTTGGCTCTATTAGACCAAAGGTTTTCAAAGTTTAGTTTACAGTGAACCTCCCATCAGAGCACACAGTACTTGTACAAGGATTAGGGCCTGCCAAATCCCACCCAAAAAAAGAGTTTCTTGGGCCTATCATGTTTTCTGCTCAACCCGGGCCAAAAGTTAGTGTAACCCACCAAGTGCAGCCAGTCCCGCGTTCCACCTTGGGCTCGAACCAAGTTCAGCTAAAAGCTAAAAATGTCCAGCGCAATTCTTAAGGTGTCAGGGAGTGAGGTTTACGACAAACCTTTGCACAGCCACACCGACCGGCATCCATTACATTAGTTTAGCATGTTTGAAGAATTTGTTTTTCTTTTTTTTTCTAAAGATGCTGTGCCTCCCCTAAAGTCTTCTGGCACCTCCCATACTTTGAACACCCCGGCTCGAGTTAGCTGGTATGTTTTTAAGTAAGCAAATAACAGAAATGATTATTATTTCGCCATCCAAGCAGGCTTCATCAGTACTTGCTCAGATAGGACAGCTCTACTCTGACGGGCGCACAACGACAGTTGTTACGAGGCAGTCGGGTGTTTGCATGGGTGGAATCACCCTTCTATTCCGTTCTGTTGTAACCGTGGTCAATATGGAGCCACTTGAAAGCCAAAGGGTGCTGTGCTGTGTTTATTTGTTGGAGGTTATCTACTCTTAAGCATGAATTCATGAGGCCTCCACAGATAAGATGCCTTCTAAGACAACCTGAACAGTCGAGTTGCAGTCGATTCAATGCCCTGAGGACCTTTAAACTTCCATTGTCTAAAAACCGGAATTAAGAATTTGACCTTTTAGTTATATGTGCCACAACTTCTGCTTATGTAACCTTGGTTGAGAACCAGTTGCAGCAACAGCATGTTTGTGGAACACTCACACACTTTCTTGATTCATCCACAAATTATTTCGCAAGACATCCTGAAACACACACGGCGGAGCGGAGAGGAAGCATCGTCTTTGAGCTGCTGGAGAAAGTGTTTTGCAATCCATACACATGAATTAGACAGATGTGTCCTAGCGGCGATGCGGCGTACTGTGATTCAAAGTGACATGTGCATGCAACCTCTCAGCACAGAGGGAGATAGGAGTCACGCTGGTGTGCACACAGTAGCTCTACAGCTGTGAACTCAGCAACCCAACCTTCTCCTTATGTCAGCGTGCACATGCAGTATAGTATGCACAGCACTTTGTCATGATTGGAATACATATGCAAGAGTTGCAACAACAGCACTGAGCATGAGTGACAGCCAGACAGGAAGTGAGTGGAACGCTCTTGTGTGCAAAAGGGGGAAGACGGAGGTTGCATGACTGTTTTAATCATGTGATGGAAGTGTGTGTCTAAAAGGCAGAGCTTGCAAGTACATTTTTAACTTTACACTGAATGTACGTAATATTGCACCTACAGGTCTGGCCAAAGGTTTTTATATAAAGTACTCATCATGGCCATGATTTTCTATGCCGCCTATCCTCATTAGGGTCGCGGAAGTATGCTGGGGCCAATCCCAGCTGACTTCGGGCGAGAGCTGGGGTACACCCTGGACTGGTCGCCAGCCAATGGCAGGGCACATATAGACAAACAACCATTCACACTCACATTCATACCTATGGACAATTTAGAGTCGCCAATTAACCGGAGTACCCGGAGAAAACCCACGCACACACGGGGGAGAACATGCAAACTCCACACAGAGATGCCCAACGGAGATTCAAACCCAATCTCCTGACTGTGTGGCCAACATGCTAACCACTTGGCCACCGCGCAGCATCATGGCGCCATGATGATGTTATTAATTGGGTGCAAAATTATGCATACAAGCGCTCGCCACTTCACGGTTTGAATTTCGCTGCTTCACTTTGTCAAGGCTTTTCAAAAATATATTAATTTTAAAAATCATGTTTTTTTCATAGTTGAATATGGCTTATTATTAGTAAAAAATAATATTTAAGCAAGTGTTATGAATTGTTTTCCCCTAAATTAAGCATTTTCAAATATAAAAATGGCTGAATGAACTAAAATACAAAGCATTCAAAAGATACATTTAAAGACGTGATGATATGTAGTATTCTACGCTGGTCACTAGGTGTCAATAATGTTACTGTAATGTTCGGTGAGACACACAAGCACCAGACCTGATCCCCAAAACAACAGGCTTTTATTGCAGGTTTGAATTATCTAATAAAAGCACAGGCTACTCTTGCAGCAGTAACACGCAGCAAGTTGAAACCCAACTCTGAACCCCCAAAGTCACTTCCTGTCCGCCACTCACTCTTCTCCCCTAGGAACACATTTATAGCAACACACACAAGCACGAGCCCTATTTATTGTCTTAAATGGCTTATTATGCCTACTATATTGGGTGATACAAGTGTAAAGGTGACTATGGGGGTGTTACTTCATGTCTAGAGGGCTCTAATAATGTTAAAAAAAAAAACATTTACCAGGTTGTAAACAGGTTTTGTATGCTCTAACTACGAAAATTAGCTATTTATAAATAAGGAATCGTACTATGCAGAAATACACTTCTCACGGTCAGGTCTAGAACCATCTAACCACAATAAACGAGGGATTACTGTATATATATATATATATATATATATGTTAACATAATTACCCTAATCTTTCAATAAGCGGTGCTGAAGGTTCGAGAAAGTCCTTTAACTTGACAAGACCAAGCCCTAAAAGAACGCATTTGACTGCACTCATCGGATCGACCAATACAATGAGAAAGCCCAAAGCACTTACGTCTGTGTAGGCTCTCAGTCGTACAGGAGTTGTCCATCGAGGAAAAGGCTTCTTGAGACGTCATCTGTACTTCTGTGAAGAAGGTGTCGGACGTTTCGCTCCTCATCCGAAGAGCTTCGTCAGCGAACTAATAAGTGCTGGTAGCTTAGGCCTTAAATACAGTAAGAGTGGGCGGAATTGGTGTGCCAACACCCTCCTCCTATTGGTTCGTTACACTAAGCCTGGGCGGAGTAGTGGTATAATCCTCTCCTGCTATTAACACCTCCAATAAAAGGGAAGTGTCGCTCCCTGAATAGGGTATGAACGACTCTGATACTGGCTTGTTAGCATCTATTGTTCTGGCTCGGCCCTGCCTTCACCTCATTTGCAAGACTAAGAGCTGTGGGTTTTGGTCTCAGTAACCTGCTGAACACAGGGTCCAAATTAAACCTCAAACCACCATTCCGATTCAATGATGGGTTCTGTTGTTTGACAAAAATAGCTTCCTTTACTCCTCTTTCAAACCATCTGTTTTCTTTGGCCAAAATCTTTACCTCGCTGTCCTGAAAAGAGTGATTGGTAGCTTTAAGGTGTAGATGTACTGCTGATTGAGGACCACTAGCATTGTCCCTGCGATGTTGATAAAGCCTTTTTTGGAGCATTTGCTTAGTTTCCCCAATGTAGTGCTCTTTGCATTCCTCATCTTTACAGTGGATGGAATAGACCACATTGCTCTGTTTCTGGTTTGGAGCCTTGTCTTTAGGATGCACTAATTTTGTCTCAGGGTATTTACTGGTTTGAAATAGGTAGGAATTTTGTGTTGCCATAAGATCCTCTGGAGTTTTTCGGAGACCCCCGCTACATAAGGGACTACCACTCCTCTCCTTTTTGCTTCTGTGGGCTTTTGGGTTTCTTTCCCTACTCTCTTCTTTTGGCATTTGTTATGCATGAACTGCAAGCGGTCGGTAAGTTTTCCATGATTACTTTGGTCGGTTCCGGTCAAGTTTTCTCACTATGTTGACTTTGACTTAAATTCTGTAGCGTGATTCAGCACATAAATCACATAAAGGAAGCTCTGTGTAGCAGCATGAGTGGGCATGTAAACCAAGGAGTCTAGAGTTAAAACAGGAGTGCCGATCGGCATCCACTTCCGTATTATGCCCCGCGCGGGTTTGGCTGCCATGATGGGGAGTAGAAACCAGAAACGATGCATTGAAAACATGTCCTCAGCACACTGCTCAGCTATTAATTGCTCTAATAGACAATCCACACCTGGTCACTCTCCGGCCACACCACTGGCCATCTCGGTATCAACGGTCTCACCTTGGCCACCCCAATGAAAAATTTGTGGCTCTGCCACTGCTAGCTAAAAACAGGAAATGAAACGTGGTTCTGTTTATTTTCATAGGGCTTTGTAGATGAGCACAAAATGAAATCAAAACAATGTTGCTGGGAGCCCGCAATTCGGTCAATAATAATAAAGCCACATTAAAACTATGACTTGGTCAAAATTGATACTGGAGCATGTCTTACAGTATCCTATGCAGGTGGAGTCTCTTCCAGGGTAAACAGTTTTGTAATTATATTTCTAGCATGGCCCTTCCCCAGTTACAAAGAAAAATGTGGGCCAGACCTTTTTGGGTCAGATTCTTGACACTTTCAAATGTTGAATGGCATTTCGAACCCTTGCAACACCTTCCTTTGTAGCCATTTTGGTCATTTTCGCCAACTTGAATAATGAAATGTCCATAAAACACATGCATTTCAGTTAAATGTTACATGCTGTAGCTAATGCTGAGGCCAGACTCATGCAATTGTAATTTGTTTAATTTATTCAGCCAATAAGATTTGATTGTGTGGTATGAGATTTACTTGTTTTACACTCCTGATCATAATTTTAGACCAGTTGAAAAACTGCAAGAATTTGCATTTTGTTGGATCTTAAGGAGGGTCCAGGTAGACCTTCAAAATCTAAACAGAATGAGACAAAACATTTTTGAGTAAGCAATTTTTTGCAAACAAGCAAATTTTAAGACCAAAATCTTGACAAATATGTGGATTCTTCTGTCATTTTCTGTCAGGTATCTCTTGATAGCAAAGGCAAACAAGCTTTCTCTCTTTGAACGCGGCGGGATTGTTGAGCTGCATAAGCGAGGCCTTTTGCAGCGCGCCATTGCCGCTGAGGTCGGACGAAGTAAGACAGTAAGTCATTTTAAACTTCTTCAAAGGTCCTGAGGGTTATGGACCAAAAAGGTCGAATGACCTAAAAAATGTTAACGGCCCTGAGCCGCAGGATCCGATATACGCGACGATCCACTGCCCAAGTAGAGTGAAGTCCAGACCATCAGACGGCATCTGCCAGAGAAGGGTTTTAAGACCAAAAAAACATCTTCAAAGGTCTTGTCTCCTTCAATGCCACAACATTTTCCTTTTGGAATTTGCACGAGAGCACCAAACATGGGAAATTGAAAAGTGCAAGAAAGTTTTATTCAAATGTGACGGTCCTGATGGCTTCCAACGTTACTGGCATGACAAGGAGTCCCAGCTGAGATGTTTCCCACAAGGCACAGCGGAGGGGGCGTCATCACGATTTGGGGTGCTATTTCCTTCAATGGAACAATGGAGCGTCAGGTTGTGCAGGGGCGTCAAACGGCAGATGGGTTATGTGGAGATGTTGCAGGGGGCATCCCTCATGACTGAAGGCCCTCGTCTGTGTGGTAATGACTGGCTTGTTCAACAGGACAATGCTCATTAACAAAAATAATATACTGAGTCACTCATCAAGCCCCAAGAGGAGTCGAGGACTTCCCCCATCAGGCCTCCCTCGCCACTGCGGTGCAGAGGCAATCTAGCTGCTGCTGTCATTTCCATTGAAGAAAGCAGCAGTTTAGTTGCACTGAGGCCAGAGTCTAGCAGAGTGCACTTACCCTGTCATTATCATCACCTTTAGGGGAGGGTGTGGCCAAAAACTCCTCTAAGGTGGGCCTCACTGGAGCACTGCTTTGAAAAAAAGCAACTTAAAAGGCGCTGTATGATTGTACTGTACGAGGTGTGACGCAGATGTTCCAAGATGTGCTTGCAAACATCTTGAAGTACCTGAACAACAGGTCGGCCATTATACATGAAGACAAAGGTGGCTGGATGCAACATCACCGTTATTCTTTTTCCATTAACATGTTGCAACTAAAGCCACACGGTGGCCAAGTGGTGAGCACTCGTCCTGGTTCATTGAGGATCATAAACATAATAAGGCCAGTGCCATTACAACTCCCAAGGTGGAGGGGGAGTGGAAGATTGAAAAAAAAGTCTCCCAACAGACACATTTTATCCAGATTCTCACTAAAATCTAGCAGCTTCTGCCTTAACCCACGTGCCACCCAGCAACGACATTTTGTGGAAATCGGATTTATATTCTTTGCATAAACCTATTAAATGCATCATGTCTTGCAATTTTAAAAGGTGCTTTGAAAGGGGGCCATTATTCATATTTAATCCCTAATCCTCTACAGAGGTGACTAGTCGAGTTCAGCATCCTGTCCACACTGTCCACACGTAAGACTTTTTTCAACGCAGCTCAGCTGGACCTGGTGGTTCAGTGCAAGGAGACTGTGACAGTCAAAAGTGAACATACATTCCCTATACTGTATCTGCACCTTTATCCTGATCTGCAACAAAAGTGCATTGTGTTCTTTAAATGCTGGCAAAGTTCAGTGGAAATCAGTTATGTGGTTTTCGCATGATCCAGCAACCCAAACGAAGCAACCAGCTTTCAACTGAGCCGCTAGTACAGCAACATAGCAGAATATTTGACCTGTTTGTTGCAGTCATGTGTCATCTCCTGCTGAGGGCAGGATGTGGTTGCGCATTACAAAGTTTAAGACCATCAACTGTCATGCCTCTCCTTTTATAGTAATGCCTTCGCCTGTTCGATCACTGTGAGTGGATGACAGTGTGTCACCACTTTGAAGAGTCTGATAATGTCACTACACGATTGCATTTTCGGCACCCCGCCGTTGTCTGGGTGAATTCTAGGAAATGGGGGGTTGGCAATGCGCACAACGTTGTGCAAAAAATAGATGCATTAGAATACTTTGTATAGAAAAAACAAGCTGAGCAATAGCTCCTCTAATGTCACATGATTTGGGATGAATCAACCCAAATGACTATAGTGCTGTAGAATGAAAAGCATGTATCTCACATTTTATTTTGTTTTCTTTCTATTTGTTTTTGTGTTGCTTTTAGTCCACCGGTGTCCAAAGTGCGGGGGACCATTTGTGGACCACAGCAAAAATGGAAAAACAGCAGTCATTTTACAAGAATAAAGTCAAAATATTAAGAGACAAATGTTGTAATCTGATGAGAAAAGGGCATCATTTTATAAGAATAATATTATGAAAAAAAAATAGCATAAATAGCATAAAATTTAAATTTTAAAGAAAGACGTTATTTTATTAAAGTCGTAATATTATGAGAAACAAACAAAACAACGAATAAAGTTGTAAGTTGGGAAAAAGCTATAATGTTATAGTTAATAATGTTTGCTATGTCGCTTATCCTCGGGTCGCGGGTATGCTGGAGCCTATCCCAGCTGACTTTGGGGAAGAGGCAGGGTACACCCTGGACTGGTCTGCAGGGCACATATAAACAAACAACCATTCACACTCACATTCATACCTATGGACAGTTTAGAGTCTCCAATTAACCTAACGTGCATGTTTTTGGAATGTGGGAGGAAACCGGAGTACCCGGAGAAAACCCACACACGCACAGGGAGATGCAGACAGAGATGCCCAAGCGGAGACTTGAACCCAGATCTTCCTGATCTCCTGACTGTGTGGCCAACACGCTAACAACTCGGCCACCGTGCGGCCCCCAATGTTATGACAATAAAGTAAAAATATTGTGGGAATAAAGTCTTAACTACAAGAAGAAAATTTACAAGAAGAAAATTGAAATTGTTGGTAAATTTTACAGCAGCAACAGCAGCAGAAATGAAAAAATGTAAATATTGCATATAATTTTACAAGAATAAACTTGTAATATTATGAGGAAAAATAATGCAATTTTAGTAGCAGAGCTGAAATATTAATGAAAAATATGTAATTTTTTAAAGTCGTAATATTATGAAAAACAAACTGGACAAAATTAAGTTGTAATTTTTGGAAAATTAGGTTGAGGAAAAGTTATAATATGGGAATAAAGTCATAATATGGAAAAAAATACAAAGCTTATTTAAGAAGAAAAATTTAAATACGAATAATACGCTTTTCCAACTAAATCACAAAGCTGAGACAGTTTTTTCTTAAATATAAATTATTTTATTTTATAAGCATACTGTATATTCATGTGTTGCTTTACGAAATATCTAAGTGGCCCTTGCATCCTTTCATTGTTCAGTATGTGGCCCTCGGTGGAAAAGGTTTGGACACCCCTGTTTTGTTTTGTTTTTTTAATTAAATAATAAAAAAAAAACCATCTGAAGATACAATCCTGGGTTTTATTGAATAATGTGGCTATGCAGTGAAAGGGGGACCCCTAGTGTCTATAAGAAGACAAAGCACCCAAATAAAAAATACATTTTAAAAAGTCCCTGGCAAAATATAGAACTGCACTTGAGATACACATCCACTGAAATTATTTGCAAATAAATATGACAAAAAATGGTTACTGTTTCCAAATGCTACCATTCCCTCCTTGACATCATAATGGGAAAATAACCGATAGTATGCAGATAATAAAAATGAATCCAATTTTATGGCGCACGTTTAAAACAGCCACCAAGTGTTTGCTATTGCAATCCAGGGAAATGCACTCCTGATCCAAATTCTACGACCAGTTGAAAAATTGCAAAACATCACATTTTTGCACTGTTGGATCTTAAGGAGTGAAATGTGGAAATATACTCTGAAATAATTGGACTGACTTGTTTGTTTTTAATTTGTTAAAGTAGATCATTCTATTTATAGTCAAATAAATCATGAAAAGCGTGAAAACAAGATGAACTACAATTTTAAATAATTGTGCAGAAATATTTATTTTGTTATTTCTATGATTTGCAAATAAACACGTCATTAAATGTGAAATTGTGGAGCGTACTTTAAAATAATTGTCGTGCAATAAATCATAGTTTCATTTGTTTGGTTATTACTGGTTACCATTATTTGCTATGCCAGTTTAACATGGGAAAAATCCCATTTAACATTGTTAGACATCGTATATGGGAGTACCAGTAACACTGTAATCATCATATTGTAAGTTAAACATATTTCGATGGCTCTGAAACATTTACACCACCCTAGGTAACATGAGAGGTTTGCAACAAACAAATATGAAGCTGTACAGCATAAAAATCACCTGCCATCCGTCACAGGTGAACTCTTGTACTGTAAAACTGTGTTTAGGACTGAATGTTGATACCGTGTGACCTGTGACAATGATATCAGACAGTGAGACAATGACAGGCCTGTGTGATACAGGTGATACAGCTCATTCAAGCAAAAACAGGAGGCAGGACTAATGCATGGAAATGTTCTCAAAGGTAAGACAAAAACTGGACCAATTGGTTTCGTGTTTTTGCCCTGTTTGCTGACTTGCAGGAAGAATTCCATGTGGTCTGTGTATTGGGTTTCAGTGAAAAGAGGAGCACCCCTCGACATATAATCCCCACCCCGCTTACAAACCCACCCCTACTTTCAAAAGTCAAAACTTGTTCCTCCTCACTCGCTTCCCTGTGTCAGCCCGCTCGTGCATTTTCACAGAGGAAGAAGCAAATAATGGGACACTGAGAACCACTGAAGAGAGAGAGAGACATTTTTCTCTTCCCCTGAGCTTTAGTTGTGGAAGCGCATGTAACCCAGCCTACATTGTGTGAAAGGATCCAGCGTGAGACCTGGGAGCAGTGGAGAGGACCTCTAATAAGCAAAACTACAGTTTGGAGGAGAAGAAGTCGAGCTATGAAGCCCATCACTTCTGTCAGCGCTCTTTTGCTGCTGCTCTACATATCTTCTGGAGGTGCAGGAGCCCGTAGGTGAGTTGATATTTTTACCCTGCTGGGCCCTGCAGAAAGTGTACACTTTTCTAAAAAATTAGTAAGCTCGTAAACAAAAATTCCAGGCAAAACCCCAGTTTTTGCACCGTCTGTACATATAATCTTTACATCTCGACAGTGTTTTATTGTCATAAAGGCTTGTTTACGCAGCTCAACGTGCCAGTTGTACGCCAGCTAAATGGGGCAAAGGACAGTTAATAACTGAAGAGCACCTGTCACTCTCGGGAGGCCGTCTCCAGCTGGCTATTCTGGTTGATTTTTCTCCTGCCTCAGATTCCCCAAGTCTGCTTTTGGGGGAGGCTATATGACACCCCCAAAACATAAGGGGGGTGCGGGCATTCAAAGTTCTACACCCATCTTGATATGTCAAAGGTTGTGGCGATTTATTCTAATGTGCATTCCTGCCTAGATATTTATTCTGGCTTCATTTCATCTTCAGGTTAAAAATATATTGCCTGTGTAATGTAAGCTCCGTGCGATGTACATTATTCTAAATGTGATGCCTGACATGTTGACACCGGAATATGGAAGTGGAAGAAGATTGTGGCGACAAAAACGGAGTAAACTTCAGTGGTGCTCCAAAAACCTAATTTGTGCTTATTCATTAGCTAGCAGGCTACTTCCAGGTTCGTGGGGGATATAAGAACACAAACAGTCGGACAATAATGTTGCTTGATGTAGTGCCCGGACTGACCTATCAGAGTCGATAATGTGCCACAGGGCATCCAGATTGCAAAAAATAAATTAGAACAAGAAGCTAGGGTAGCTGTTAGCTTATCCGGTGACTCCATTGTGGTGGCAACTATCGTTGCTCCAGTTAACTCCTCGATTCATTTGACCTCAGAGTCTCCTATCGTCGTCAGGTCCGTAGTTGACTAAGCGAGGTAACCACCAGGGTCTCTAATTAGATGGCAGTAGTTGCATTTGAGCATCTTGCAGCTTTAGCTAGCTCTGCATGTGCTGTAAAATGTTGGTTGCGCTACTCAGCTGGTGTGAAAGTCACGCGTGTTGCCACTTGCCATACTGTTATTTACAAGGAACTCAGAAGAAATATTATTGCTGGCTGAGCAGTTTGCTCCTTGCCGCCATTACAACATTGGTTCTGTTGCTATACTGTTCTTATTCATTAATGGCCATGTGGTCAAAGAGAGCTAGATTTCCTATTTGCTCTTTAGGTAAATACACTATACAGTCATCCCTCATTTATCACGGGTAATTGGTTGCAGACCTGGCCACGATCAGTGAATTTCCGTAAAGTAGGATTCAATGTTAAGAAACTGGATATTTTCGTAGTTAGAACACAGAAAACCTGTTTATAACGAGGATTGGGCATCGAGTCTTGAGCATCCATGGGAACCGGGACTAACATTCCGATTCTTCCGGGATCGTCCGATATGCAAAGGAGGGTGCACGATCAACATGAATAATTACGGGACCTTCTCAACTCACACGACACGCTTCCGGCCTTCAAAATAAGAGCGCTTTAGGCTATAAGCTGATTACCTGCGTAATCAAAAAACAAAATAAGTTTGTCATTTAAAAAAATAGCTTAAACACTGAGGCACTACTTTTCAAAAGTAAACATCTTTTGTAAAAGTGTACTCCTATAAAAAGTCAGTTCAATGTAACTTTGCTGACTCCTAGAGACCAGAATACTAAATATTATTTGTCTTTTAATATTTTTTCATACTAATAATAGGTCAGAGTCAACCACAACCACGAAACAGCAATCATTTAATTCATTCATTTGTGAAAAACCGCGATCGAGCAAGAGAGTGACGTTCGAACCGCGATGGTTCAAGGCAAAAGCTACATTCTCGCTACCAGAGTTTTGAACTATTCTGGAGTTTTCCCGACCACACATCGTGATCACAAGCACGGGGTAGCTTGCTGACACCTTCAACTTGAACTGGAACCGGCTTGAGGGACGGATGTGTTGAAATAAACAAGTTACAAGTGCCGCCAGCCACAAGCAAGCCAAGCTAACAAGCTAACTGCTGAAACTTGAAGCGGTACTGAGCAGCAAGGCCCCACAGTGCAAGAAGGCATAATTAAAATCAGATGAATCGCTGGAAACAAGAGAGTTATGAGAGACTGAATGTGAAGGAATCATAATTATCTGGACGCCTACATACACAAAAGTTTACAATCCCAGAATAAACCACGTACAGAGGAGCCTCTCTGAAATGAAAACGGACAACAAAGAGACTCAGGATGAGATCAAGAATCTTCGGGAGGACAATAGAGCACTGGGCCATAAGAAAGGATAACACGGCTCTGTGCGTAGCTCTCCAGAAAGATAAAGAAGCAAAAATCATTGAACAAATGAAGAATACAATCAATGAGATGGATCAGAATACATGAATGAACAATGTGATTGTGACCCACGTCATGCGCCAGGGCAGTTGAAATGGACGTTGCCTCAACAGAGCAACAAGTTGCCAACTTACTACAATCAAAGGAGGGGGATATACTGTAGATATAAGACCATCGATACGTGCATTGCGCTGTATGGAAGAAACAACAACACCACAGCAGTCATCGCTCACCAACAGAAAAATTCCAAACTGCACTGCTGAAACAGGGAAGGAAGATAAAAAGTACAAACATCTGCATGAACGAGCGTCTGACAAAACACAACACTGACATCGCCAGGAAAGCACACGACTTGAGGAAGCAGAGGGAAATTGAAGGCACTCGGAGCTGCGACTACAAAATCTACTTCAAGTTAAATGGGGGACCAGAAGCATGGTTACTTGTCAACGGCATCAAGGATCTGGATAAATATTGAAGATCACACCATCTCAAAAACAGGGAACATGGAGGACACAACCCACAAACAAAGAATGATGCAGTCTGAGGGAATGCATTCATTTACATTTGACAACACATTTCAAGCGATTGCTGAACAACAACATCTGGAATTAGGAACACACTTTTATACTTTCAGCAACATTCACAATACAACACCAAGGATTGCTGAACAGAAGGATCTGGAAGTGGCAACCTTTTGCCACACAGACCACAGACGAGTGGATTTGGAAAATGCAGTACAGCAGGTGGGGACACAAATGTTTCTCCTAGATTAGCAACAACTGCTTTTACTACACAGAGGGAAAATACAATAGTAACATTAAACCAGACAACAAATGATCGACTATTCATTTCAACACGTATGCCAACTTCAACTTTAAGCAATATTTGAGACAATTCAATGGATGTTTCAAAGCAATGTCAATCTCAGAGACCTGGACTGATGCTGAGAAAGGAATGGATTTGGAGATGGAAGAATATGAAGTGAACTACATCAACAGAAACAACAAGAGTAGAGGAGGAGTAGCTTAAACGTGTTTGTAAATACGATCTGTGATCATGCAATTGCTCTGACACGGAGAAGAGGTAACATTAAATAAGCTC
This sequence comes from Dunckerocampus dactyliophorus, assembly GCF_027744805.1. Taxonomy (NCBI): domain Eukaryota; kingdom Metazoa; phylum Chordata; class Actinopteri; order Syngnathiformes; family Syngnathidae; genus Dunckerocampus; species Dunckerocampus dactyliophorus. The sequence continues at coordinate 28,616,380 of NC_072827.1, forward strand.
TGCTTCTTCCTACTCCTTTTCAGACATGTATAACTGTGCATGTAAACATGTGATGTACTCCAATATAACTTGTTAAACATGCTCCAAATAAGCGTAACCATTACCAAATAAAGTGTTTACCTTTAACGATGGTGTTCTGAGCAGATGGAAATCGATTGTCTATTTTCTACACAGTAACAAACCAACGAACACATGTTGAACAACAAAGCATGCTTTCGCGCTAGAACCTCACTCAATAGACCACAGACCTCGGCCAAGTCTGAACCTGTATGTCCTTGTATCCTGGCGGGGAGATCGTGTCCACCATCTCCTCAATTTGATGGTTTCTTCAACACTCAACAATTAGTCTTGCTGGTAACCTCCAAACGTACAAACTAACCTTGGACTTGGTGGTGATAATGAGACGCTGCATGAGGTGTCAAGGTGCAGCAAGCAGGAGTCTGATTAGGATGATTTTCACCGTCTGAAACCAACCACCTGTAAATCCTGAGAATTCCACTTTTATAACTAAAGGAATGCGTCACTTTTGACTGTTTGTTTTTGTTAACATCATTGCTATAACTAGCCAGATAACCTGCAAACTATTCAACCTGTGGCTGTGTCCGCATTTAGCTGGAACGGACTAAACTACGTGTTTTCATTGTCAAGATGATATTTTGCTCCGAGGGAAAAAATGTGTTTTCTAACTTGAACTCTCGGGGCTGTAAATATTGGTAGGACAGTGAAATTACACATCTTACCTTGAACTCCATTGCTCCTCGACACAGGCAACACAGACAAGTCCCTGCTGGAATCCAACCAGGTGTTTGTCGCTATGGCAGGAGGCTGGAGTGCTGCTACGGCTGGAAAAAGAATAGCAAAGGCCAGTGTGAGGGTAAGAAAAGTCAAAGTTGATCTATTAAATTTGTTCATTCAACGGAGCAACAAGGGATGAGTGCTTCCAAGTTAACTCGCGGTAACATAGCACCAAACTATCAAAACATTCATTCAGTCATTCATTCATTTTCTGTGCCGCTTGTCCTCACTAGGGTCGCGGGGGTATACTCGAGCCTATCCCAGCTGACTTTGGCCGAGAGGCAGGGTACACCCTGGACTGGTGGCCAGCCAATCGCAGGGCACATATAGACCAACAACCATTCACACTCACATTCATAGTCCCCAATTAACATAACATGCATCAAGTTTTTGGAATGTGGAGAAAACCCAGAGAACTCACATCTTCCAGATCTCTTCCAGATCCCCTGACTGTGTGGCCAACATGCTAACCACTAGGCCACTGTGCGGCCCAAAATATATATCAGGTGTCAAGTTCCTTCTCTACAACTTGGCCAATCTGTGGATGGGCCGCGGGGGTATTTTGTGTTCTTGAGTGACCCAGTGCACAAAGCAAGCTCAATAAAGGCTTGCTTGGAATATTGTATTGATGAATTTGATTACGGGCCGCACGGTGGCTGAGTGGTTAGCATGTTGGCCACACAGGACATCGGCATCTCTGTGTGCATGTTTGCATGTTCTCACCGTGCGTGCGTGGGTTTTCTCCGGTTACTCCGGTTTCCTCCCACATTCCAAAAACATGCATGTTAGGTTAACTGGTGACTGTAAATTGTCCATAGTTATGAATGTGAGTGTGAATGATTGTCTATATGTGCCCTACGATTGGCTGTTACCGTAACCCTGGCCTCAAACCCCACCAAACACAATTGGGATTAACTACAACATAGACTGTGAGCTCTGACCTTGCAAATGCTTTTCCGGACAACTGGACAAACAAACAAACAAAATTAGATGAACGGTTCAGACAATGCATAGTCCCCAAAAGAGAGTCTTGCCTGAAAAAATGGAAAGGTCATCATCCAACCACTAATAAATATCCGTCTCCTTCTTGTTTTAACAGCACAGTGCGAGCATGGCTGCAAGCATGGCGAGTGTGTTGGACCGAACAAATGCAAATGCTTCCTGGGATACACCGGAAAGACGTGCAATCAAGGTGAGCATTTCTCCTGTTCTTCCCCTGTTCTACGTAAAAAGCCCCTGCACAGAATGTGGGGACGCTGCAGCTGTCTGCCTTTAGAGGTAGTACCAGAGCTGTAAAAAAGGCAGGACAGCACCTGTGTGTGAGGATGTGGTTCTCAATTATTTTCTGTATCAGAAATGTTTTCAGCCCCCAACCCACTGATACTAAATAGTATTGAGAATCTGGACAAACTTCTGTATGAGTGGCGAACAACATTGTTCAAGCATCAATAACGACAATAACAGACCTGCCAACATTGAAGAAATTTTATTGGAGTACTCCCCCTGCCTCTCACGCCCCCCGACACCTCTCCGTGCTCCCCAGGGGGGCCTGCCCCAACTATTTGAGAAGCACTGGTGTAAGGCAATGCGGCAAAGGCAGGACATCACTAAGCGGCTGTCCACACGGAAACATTTCAGGTCAAAACGGCAAAGTATTTTATCGTTTCAGCCTATCATCCACAGGGAAACGGCGTTCTGGGTGCCCTGAAACGGTATTTTTTGAAAACTTAATTACAGTATTTAAAAGTGGGTCTTCCAGCTGAGGATATTTTAAAAAAAAGGATCCCTTCCTCTTTCAGATCTGAACGAATGTGGCTTGATCCCTCGTCCGTGTGAACATCGCTGTATGAACACCCATGGCAGTTACAAGTGTTACTGCCTCAACGGATACACCTTGACGCCCGATGGCTCTTGCGCCAGTGAGTCCCATCCAACCACATCACTCCACAAAGCAGAAGCATCCTTTTTTTTGTTCATTCATACATGATTTGTACGTTATTAAACATGCACGTTAGATTCCAGGACGTGTACCCTCACTCACTGTCAGTACGGGTGTGAGGAAGTTCAGGGGGAGATTCGCTGCCTCTGCCCCTCTGCGGGGCTGCAGCTGGCACCGGATGAGAGGACTTGCGTAGGTGAGTCGCTCTCAAAGAAACATTTGTCAAACATATGGTACAGTTAAATACAGAACAAAGTTAGATGTAAGCAATGAAGAAAAAAATCCAGGAAGAGAAGAAAGGGGGATGAAAGCGATGTTGGCTTGATTCCAGCTCATTGGTGATTGTGGGCTTTCTGCATAGTGGGAAAACTCTATAAAGATTCTCTTATGTGGCTTTTGCATGCTTGGCTGGTAAATCAGAGGGAGGCAATTAGGTTTCCTGTTCCACAATGCTTCCTGGGCTGCAACAGAGCCAATTTGGCACAGGTGCTTATAAAACAAGGGAAACGCAAGATAAAAAAAAGTTGGTATTTACAAGGCATGAACTCTTGCAAGACAGATGTACTCATGACGGTAGACATCTGGACTAATTGAGTATCACCTGAAGGCAAACTAGCAGTCTTTCTCTTGTTGGTATGCAAACATGCACACGCCAATGCTATATTTCAGAAAGACTGCTCGGAAGTCATAAATATCCTACAAGGAGATGGCAAGGTCTGACCTGAAAACATTCCAGTAGAACGTAAACAATAAACATGGCTGCTGTCCTCAGTTAGCTTGTAAAGTAAACATCCAAAGCATAACACAATCTGTTTAGTGACACTGGTCTAAGATTTTCTAATTTCAAATGAATCTTGGAAATGATGTAAAGTCAGTATCACCGTCATTAAACCTTGAATAACTTTACTGTCAGTTCATCGGCAGAGTCCAAAAGGTGCTAGCCCTCAAATGGCTACAAATTGCACTTTTTTCACCCCAAAAAATATAAGGACACCACCCGTGGTTAGCATATGTTACCAACAGTGGTTTCAGAGAGCAGATTGTTCAAAAATATGTATTCTTCACATACGGGAAGCGACAAACGACTGCCATTGGCGAAACTCATCGCCAACGCATAGCAAACCCTGCACACGGGATGCACATGTTTACCTGCGAGAGACTACCGAATAGCATCGATCCTGTACGCTCATTGCTTGATCAATGAAAATCACGTCACAAAATCACGATTGGTCCTCGTCTGGGCGACAACAGAGAAAAGTTTAACATTTTTCAACTTGCTGGAATCGCATCGCAATCCTACGTGTGCACGATGACATGCACGAGCACAAAATTTAACATGCACAAGTTCCGCTCGTCGCTTGGCTGGACGGTGACTCGCGATAATCGCCCTTTTGCGGAGGTTCCACTGAAAATCAATTCTCTAGAGGAAACGTCGCCTCCCGTGTGTAGCGGCCATTAAACTGAATGAGATTTGTTGTTTGACTTAAAATGGGGGAGTAGCGTTAATGGCTGTCACTCGCTCAGGGCTCGTGCACAGGCCTATGTCCATAGTGTGTGCGCTAGTGGTGTCACGAGAGGAGACGATATGCAAGACTGTGTCTACGAGAATAACACAAGATTTTAACTTTACTTTTAAGAAAAGTACAATGAAAAAATATACGACAATATATTACAATCTACTCAGTTAATTTCGACTATGTTACCTTGCGTTGTTCCTCACGAGGCTACATTCTTCTGCATTGCGTGTGTCTGCTATCGGCCCCGTCTCCACCCACTGAGACAACGAGACTGCATGACTGACAAAAGGGCTTACTCTGTCCATGCCGTTGTCTATGGAACAAACGCGCCAAGGTGCTGAAACCAATGCACAGAGTGAACTCTCTTCCTGCCTGTTTGGAGGCGAGAGACAAGGAAAACTGACACGCATGCACATGGCAATATATTGAGGCCAAGTTCATTTTCACTTATTGTGTGATTAATTTACAGTACTTCTTGTCATCCCAGTCCTAGTGCCCACCAGATAGTTTCTTTCTGAACGAGAAATCTTGTCATGTTTTAACCTCGCAACACCTTGTGGCACGATAGCTTGTAACACCCCAATTGCACGCACATACACGCAGTCTCAGGGAAGCAATGGACAATTAGCAGTCATGGTTGAGTAGGAGGAAGGCGTGTTATAATACGTCTGAACGCTAGCGTTCCCACTGCAGTACCTAACCATGACAGACAGCACCTTTAAAGAGAACAAACAGGGAGAAGCAGTAGGTGGTACCAAATGATATCAACAATGGCCGTATATAACGTAAAGATACAAGACACCTCAGACCAACTGACTGATAACACTCAAAACACAATACTTGTCAAACCTCCTGTTTTCTCCTGGCGCTGGTCTAAATTATTGTGGAAGATCAGAATTAACTTTTTATTCCTAAACATTTCCCTTCTTTTATAATGCAAATGTTGACAGGTATGAGTAAACCTCTTCTTAGAGAATATATCAGTTGGGGCCTCCACTACTCCCTGGGAAAAGGACACTGGAGCAAACATTTTGTGGAGTTTTCTGCTCACCCTAGTTTCCGCTTCCCCTCTCATCGTACGAACAATTTTTTACTTATTTTTCTCAAGCTGAGGCCTCCCCTGAAGTCTTCTGTTCCCTCCCAGGGCCTCACAATTTGAAACTTCCTTGAATTACAGCTTGCAATGCATTGACATGACTTTAAGGCAGTCCATACCGTAAGGATGTAGAGGTGAGATGGTTGGAGTGATTTGCTATATGTTGTATTCTTGTTTCCCTGCAGATATTGATGAATGTGTCACTGGAAACAACCTCTGTCCGTACAACAGGCAATGCGTAAACACATTTGGCAGCTACTTCTGCAAGTGCCAGGATGGCTATGACCTCAAATATGTTGATGGCAAATACGACTGTGTAGGTAAGGTATATCTATTCAGGGGTAATATCTGCTGTCACTTGTGGTCCCAAAGGTGCAAAAAAAAGCTTCTTTGAATTTTCAGACATGGATGAGTGTACATCCAGTACCAACAAGTGCAGCCATCATGCGGTCTGTCTAAACACTCAAGGATCCTACAAGTGCAGGTGCAAGTCTGGCTTCAGAGGCAATGGCTATGAATGCTCTGGTGAGATTCAAGATCTGCTGCATAGAATCACAAACCAACTGGTCTCAGGGGTTTCATTGGAAACGTCCCGAATCTGTCCAATCACTGATGTCTTTCCCCGTCACTGCAAGGATGTTTTACTGCTGCATATTTCAATATTAACACATCACCAGGCTATCCAAAGCTGATTTCCTGTCCTCAAAGTACCGTTTTGCAGATGTTAGTAAGAGAGAGTCAGAGATTCCAGGCACACAAGTGGCATCTGAAGACAAATTAGAAGACGGGTTGTGCTCATTCCATTTAGCGCAGGTTATGCTTTATGTATCAGATTGATATTCACCAACTCAGTGTGAATGAAGGTGCCTTTATTTCTTGTAGTAAAGCCGTTTTATCAGAGGTCACGTGATGGGGACAAAGGCGGTGCAGATCACGTCTTCAATGGTGAGCCAATGTGGAATCCGAGACGCTGCTTTTGCTGTTAACTCTCTGCCCGGTGACCCCATTAATTGCCTCCTGTCAACTCCTTCCGAGAAGCCATCTTCTCGACTGCACGTTGAAGGACGTTTGTGTGCTGCCTTGCCTTTTTGTCGTTTTTACCATAGAGGCACTGCTCTAGCACGTAGCATGTGTACTGTTTCATAACAACTGGTAAAATACTGCAGCTCCCACGCATGTTTGCAGTTCCATGTCCCACCCAAGCTGTTTCCTCTTCCTGCCTGTAGCAATCCCAGATTCCCAAGTGAGGCCTGGAATTCTGGGAGGTAAGCATGAGAATGAGGACATCAAAAACGCTATCCCTGAACCATTTGTGACGCCGCCTCCGAGAATCCGAGAGCAGCCTTTTGATTATGACGGTGACGTCTACATCGGCGAACCAACTGGAGAAACCCCAGTGGAAGAACTTCCCGATGAGGAAGAAGAGGAGGACGAAGAAGATGAAGACAACAAGCTAAATCCAAGAGGAGATGTTTTCAGTAAGTCGCAGGGATCTTGTGTAATCGGTAATCCTCTGTGTTTTTACCATAGGTTAAAATCTAACTGTATTATTTCCATAGTCTGGTTCTGAAAGGGATAGTTTGGATTTTTTGACATGAAGTTGTATGACATCCCCATCAGCAGTGTATTACATCAACCCCCACTTCGTCCCGTGAGCCGAGTTCTGGTCGGATTTTGGTGACGAGGAATGTCGTTCCGGTTAGTTGGTGGGGCCACTTCAGTAAAGAGTTTGGCTTCTCAAAACAGTATGGGTTCAAAAGAGTGATACATTTGCATTACAAAAATGCCTCCTCGAACAAAATCAGACCTCACAATCGCTCTGTGTTACTTTCTCTCCCATCCAATCACTGCGCGTCCATTGTTGTGTATGTGTTCCACAGTGTTTACACGCGTGGATGCGACACAAGAGTCTGGCGTCTTGATACTTACTGTCAAGAAATTTGGACACTCAAGAGTGACAGGTGGACAGTGTGGTCCTCCAGCGGTATGCATCTGAAGTCTGCCTTTCACCACTAATCTTTATGGAAACACCAGCGTCTGCGAAAGACGTTATTAGCAGGAGAAGACAGGCCTCGAGACATCCATCACCTACGGGGAGGAATTTTTCACTTTTGGCATGTGAGAGCTGAGGGATACAATTCATCTTGGCTCAGCTTCCCATACCCTGGGAGAAAGGTGAAAAAGGTTACAAAGCCTTTTATTATGCTTTCCCAAAACAGCTGTTGTGCAAACAGACTGTAGGAAGGTCTGTCATCAGCACTGGAGATCTTTCACTGCACTAGACCACTTTAGGTGTTCAGGTTCAATAACCCCAGCTGTCACTTGTCTGGCTATCTAAAGCTGCCTGCCATGGGGGTGGGCTTACTACAAGAGCCTTAAAACGCTTGGGGGCTGCATCCTAAAGTTGTCGTTCTGCCCCACTCAAGACTTGAGTGACAGCTGGGCAGGTCCATGCTTGCTGGTTGATAGCCACTTTCTGGCTTTTGCGTCATATGGACGATATTCGATTTTTTCAGCTCTTAGCAACTCAGTGACCAATTTTGTACATATGGAATACCATGATAAAACTATATGTTTTCTAATATTTGTTTATCTCTCTACTCTCTCGATCAGATGACTTTGAATCGGTTTTTGGTCCAGCCACGGAGGTCAAACAGCTTGAAACGGCGCCGCATCAGGAAGGTACAAAAATGACATCCTGTGTTACATGACAGTGGGACCTCTCAAGTGGAGTCTGCCAATTTTCAGTTTGTTTGGATATTTATGAACTCTGCTTCAACCGTGCACAATGACAGTCGTAGAAGATAAAACCTTCTGACACGGCAGACCTTCAACCAGTCAGTGCACGACGGGTCCGGAGCAGCCAGTCACTCCTCCTGTTGTTTTACCCACTACTACATGACCGCCAGACTTAAAATTGACTTCAAACGGGTTTAATTCACACCGTGTAAACCCGGCTTTAGCCATAATGTACCGAGTAGCCACATCAGTACCGCTTTCGCACTTAAGTAAGGCACTGGTACTCTTCTGGCGTAGCATATGGAATACTGTATGTATCTTCTATGTAAAGAAAGAAAAAAAACACCCTTTAACTTAACTGAGGTCTATGAAGCAGAAAGTAACTAACACATGGACAAACAAACACAAAGTACAGTCGGCCCTCGTTTATAGTGGTTAATTGGTTCCAGACCCAATTGGGATAAATGAATTTCTGCGATATAGGATTCAATGTTAATAAATTGAATATTTTCATAGTTAGAGCATAGAAAACTGGATTATGACTTTGTAAATCCTGTTTTTAACATTATTAGAGCCCTGTAGACATGAAATAACATCCCTATATTCACCAATACACTCCTATTTTTCATAGTTTATGCCGGATTGCACAACTATTACACTACAGGGACTGTAGATGGCTGCTAGCTAGCAAGCAAGTGAGCTAACAAACTAGCAAGCTAAACTATTCACCTCTATTTTTTCTAAACTGATGAAAGGGTTTCAAACAGAGTGGGGAAAAAGGGCAGAGTAAGAAGCCATACACTTACCACTTCCACACGGAATGGGAGGAGAACCTTTTTCACTCTGCATCCATGGCTGGCTACAAGTACAAGGTAGGGTAATGTAATAAGGATGTACGTCTCATCCATGTAACATTACTGTTGCCTAGTGACCAGAATACTACATATCACTTGTATTTCATTATGTTTTGAATAATAGACTATAGTCGACCACGAAACAGCGACCATTAATTAATTAATTAATTACTGAAAAAAACGCAATTAGCAAGGGAGCGAAAATCGAAGCGCGACATAGCGAGGGCCAACTGGATTGCTATAGCATGTCTAATGGGGGCATTAGATTTTCTATTGTCCTGTACGTCAGATTCTGAATTGGCTGACCCAGCTTCAGGTTCCACTGTATTACATCACTGCATTACAATTCTTTACATGACAAATGAGATAATATGCAACTTTTCTTTCTCCACTAGAATATATCATGGACTGCAACTTTGATCAAGGGGCATGCGAGTGGGTCCAAGACAAGGCTGATGACATGGACTGGAGTGTGGCTTACCATGGTAGAGGTAACAACATTCAAGTAAAGAAATATAGCATATACAGTATTTTAGGCTTTTTTTCGTTAATTCACAAGCCTTTTCTTAAGGTGGTGAGTACTACATGTCCATGAGCGGTCTTCTGGGGGAGCAGGAGGATGTGGCCAAGCTCAAGCTGCTGCTCAGTGATCGAACCCAGCAGGGCAGCTTCTGTCTGACATTTGACTACCGTATAGTGGGTCATAACGTGGGCACTCTCAGGGTACTGCTGGATAACAACGCTTACCCGGTGTGGGATCAGAGCCACAGCAGTAATCAGGGCTGGCAGACTGAGCTTCTCACTGTGGTCTGGAGAGAAGAAGCGCCACAAGCAGTGAGTCATTTGCTGATTTTTAGTACAACGGCTCCAAATCAACAATAAATTACGATTAAATTAACCGCTGAATCTCCTCTAGTTGCAAGGGGCTTGATCTACAAACGCAAATAACTCACAGGGTCTCAAATTAGTTCCCAGTCAAAAAAAAACATTGGTATTAACAGACGAGAGCTGTCCTATCTACTCTGACTGGTGTGTGTCTCACCAAGTCTTCAGCATGAACTGATGAAGCCTACTCGGATGAGAGGCGAAACGTCTTCTAAGACAAGCTGAAAAGTCCAGTTACGATCGATGGAATGCCCTGAGATTTGGTACTAACAGCTGTCAACCTTCGGATGTCGCTTTAATAAACCCCACAAGCTGGCAGTAACTGCATTTTAAGTATCATGAGTGGTCAGCGTCCAGCAGCTTTACCTCTGCATGCACTTTAAAATGTTGACGGAGCTCCTCAGTTGTTGGTGTGAAACTGCAACATTGGTTCAATTACTGCTCTAATAACTGGTAGACAATGGGGAACATAAACCTGCAAATGATACGGTCGCATGTCTTACAGATCATCTTTGAAGCTCAGCGTGGGCGAGGAGTTGGCGGAGAGATCGGACTGGACAATGTCGTGTTGACCTCTGGGCCGTGTCAAGATGATGACTCGCCAATCTTTTAAGAATTGACTATTTTCAACAAAAAACAAACAAAATGAAAAATCTCCTCCAACTGATAGTATGTGTTTAGATGCTGTACAAGAAGTGCATACATGTTTACTGTAACATCATGACCTGATTTTCATGAATATCTTCCAATATGAGATCTCAGGAACGAAAACACTTTTTAGTCATGTTCAGTCATTGATATACACTCAATATGAGATTGCTTTGCTTAAGTTACATGGAATGCCTTGTTGTATAATTGTTGATTTGCTAGAAATTTAGTTTAAGGCATAAATCGTAAATGCTGTACATTTTGCTTTTCAATGATTCTGTACTTTTACATCAAATCTGTTTTATTTTTAAACTCATTCTCTTATTAGCTCTATCACTGAAGTACACTTCCATCCCTGTAATATAAAATAAATGTATAAAACAAAATATCAAATTAAAACACTGTACAAACACTTATATGTGCAAGCTTGGAGTTTGCTTTCCAGAAAAAAGGTTATAATAGGGCTTGACTGACCAGCGCAGGACCTTTTTAATGTCCATTTTTTTTGGGAAGTCTTGTTTTCATAATGGTCTGTGCCGAAAATCCAGTCTTACACTACTAATTGGATGGAGATGGCAACGTCTTTAATGCCATTGTGAAAAGTTCAGAAGAGTTCCCTTTAACTTTAATCCAAACACGAGAGAACAACAAACGTCTTCCCGCACACAAGGCACAGAGGTTTCGGCGTGTTAGCATGCCTGGGAGCGATGTGACAATATTTTAGGTAGCTGCTGTCTTAATTTCGGTTTGGTTATAATTATCCTCATTTGCCTGGGAGGTTTTTTTCAGCATCTCCAGTGTAGTTTTTCTCTTTATGTGCGCACGGGCCAACTTTGACCCCTAGGTGGCGTCAAAGTAAAGTCAATTAACTGTATATTATTATTTTAAAAAGCAACCACATGATTTACACGATGGACATATTTACATTTAATTTAAACAGAGGTGTTTTTTGCGTCCAGTTCCCTGACCTAACCACCATATACCAACATAAGTATTATCTTAAGTAGTACAGTACATTACAGTGGACAATACATTCCAACAAGTAGTTTTAGTGAAGCAGTTTTACATTTGGCCACTCATTTTAGCCAATTATAATTTTCCAGTTACAAAATGTATTCCGTCCTAATTCATCATGCAAAGCCAACAAGGGTGATTTAACTATTTGTAAAGTTACGCGATGTTTATATTTACTGTTTATACAATACCACTGCGTCTTTGATGGTACTTAGTCAGGTGGCGTTACTGCCAATGCACTTCCGCAATATTAATTAACTTGCACACCTAACTATGTACATAATGCTGTTTGTATATATTTAATATTTTTATATAATTGACGTTTCTAATCGTTGGCGTACGTCTCGGAGGTCACAATATGACAAAACAGCTAACTAGCGAGCTTGCCCATTTAGAGTACAGATCAGTGATTTAGAGGTAACATGTCGCCTCCTGGTGGGGAAGCCAAGCTGACCTGCTCATTGGGCCGTTCGGCCATGTGACCAGGGCTGTCCTGTCGCTCCACTTCAGCTATCATTAGCTTCGTCAGGAGGCTAGCGGCGTTAGCATCGAGCAGGAAACATTGTTGATCCTGGGCCACGACAAAGAAAGGCAAGCTGTCAAATACGTTCACAACACATGTTTCAGCATTAGGTGATGGAACCGACGCGTACGCTGTAGCTTTAGAGCTCAAATTGTAAGAGTATGCTTTGAAGTGACTTTAGCTAACGTTACAATGAGTATGCTAATTTTGCTGTTGTCATTACTCCAGCTGTGATGACATATTTTATGTCAGCCATCTAGCATTTTGAGACGTCTGTATTTAAACAGTCACCACTGCTGTACTTTATATTTGTTTTATATCTTGCATGTTTCACCGGCACAACATATGCTTTAAAGACATAGCAGAACATATTGTGAGCGTTCTTCTATAGTGTATGTATTATACGCCGTTTTATGCAGGCCACCCAGATGAAGTAGCAGTCTTGTGCCATCCATTTACAAGCAAACTGGTGTTGCAGGGCAGGCAGTGCAAGTACTGGAGCTACATGGCCATACCAACACTGAACAAATGAGCATGTGACTTCGTACCAGGGTCTGCGCCACATGATCTGGACAAGTGGAGGAGGAAACCTAAATCAATCAGTGGTGAGTCTAACCAGCCATCAAATCCCGTGATTAAGTTTAAGTAGAAATGTGATTTGGTGGTGCTTGACTAGACATTATTACTTGTATTTCCACATAAAGTGGAATTACTGGCTAATAACATCTAAGATGTTTGTGTTTTTTTGCGGCATAGCAGTTTTTGTATTGCTCCTAAAATATGTCACACAATTAATTACAAGGCACATAGGTCACACACAAATGTAGTCACGGGGGAGCAAGCGTGCTGTGGGTTTTGACTTTTGGATTATTTGAAGTGTATTTTTGCACTGGAGTAGAATAACATGACATTCCCCATTTATGAGAACGCGCACTGAGCACAAAACTAGACTTGGAGAAGTTGATAGCCACCGTCGCAGTACCGTTTAACTCAGTTTGGGGAATTTAGGTTTTTGGGGAATTTGTTTTGTTGAGCTGCATCACGGGCACAAAGACCGGCCGGGTATGTTAAGCCACTTTCGCGATACAGGCTTCTGGTTGTGCATGTGCGTGCATTCAAGCGGTGCCCTGGCCCACCTCTTCCAATCGTACCAAAGGGGAGGAAGAGCACCAAACTTGAGCACAGATCTCAATACTCACAGGAAAGTATGATTGGCCTAGTGTTTCTATAAGAATGGAGGCCACGTACTTGAGGCAATATGTTAATAATAGTATGTTGCATCTTTAAAAAGGTCGTCCTTCAATCGCAAAGAGAAGCAGCGAGCAGCCATGTCGACAAAAACATCCCTCCTGAAAGTTATCCTCCTGGGCGACGGTGGTGTTGGAAAGAGCTCCATCATGAATCGCTACGTCACCAACAAATTTGACGCACACCTTTTCCACACCATCGGGGTGGAGTTCCTCAACAAGGACCTAGAGGTGGACGGCCACCAGGTCACCCTGCAGATCTGGGACACTGCCGGTCAGGAGCGATTTCGCAGCCTGAGGACTCCTTTCTACCGAGGCTCCGACTGCTGTTTGCTCACCTTCAGCGTCGACGACAGCCAGAGTTTCCTCAATTTAGGAAACTGGAAGAAGGAGTTCATCTATTATGCGGACGTCAAAGAGCCAGAGAAGTTCCCTTTTGTGATTTTGGGCAACAAACTGGATGTGACGGAGAGGCAGGTGTCCACCGAGGAGGCGCAGCAATGGTGCCAGGAGAACGGCAACTACCCGTATTACGAGACCAGCGCCAAGGACGCCACAAATGTAGCGGTGGCCTTCGAGGAGGCAGTGCGCAGAGTGTTGGCGATGGACGAGCGAGCGGATCACCTCATCCCCACGGACACGGTCAAGCTCCACAGAAAGCCTCGCTCTGCCACCACCTGCTGCTCCTAACGTCCACGTGGTGATGAGTAACACTGAAGAATAATGCTGTTAGGTGTACAAAACTGTATTATCATATTAAAGCTAATAACATATTTGATCAGGGTTTGCTTGCAGTTGGGATCAGTTTAATAGAAACACTACTAAATGTCTTATTATAAATAAACATAAAATCACTGGATTCACTCCAGTTCAAAAGGTCAGACTAAGAATAAACATTTGATGTAGGCAGTGTGTGGGTACTTAGAAATATGCCAATCTGTAGCTGTGTACGAAAAGATGATTCATGTTAATATGTAAGCAACTAAGCCCCATATACATTTAATGCTGAGGCAGTTTGTTACTAACAAATTTGTTGATTTTGACACCCGTCTGCACACATTTCTGCATTGTGAATAGATCGCTAAATCCTCAATGCACCGATGTACTAACTCTGGAATCCAGATAAAATATAAAACTGGAAGTGTTTATTCTGTATTTTTTCCCCCACATAATTGCACATGCCAAGAACTGAGCGTAAAGGAAGGTGTGATGGATTTCTGGCTATTATTGAAGCCTTTATAGTACATTTTGAGTTTGTGTTATATTATACAGTTGAAGGTCTTTTTTTTTTTTTTTGCATTTCCTGTTTTATATTAATATGCCAACCAATGAATAAAGCACCTGGGAATCTCTTTGCTTATGTTCTGTAGTCCTTATAGAAATCATTTATTGGTTAATTCAATTTCTATACCCCTTGTACTCATGATGAATACTGATGAGCTGGAGCCTATCACAAAGAGATTTACATCTCTAACAAATAAATATATATATATATATTTTTGGCCAGGCATAGACACGCGACCCACTTTTGGTCCCGAGCCACCAGTTGAGAATCATTACACTAGGTGTATGGGGTGCCGAATGTAAACATTCAGACACTTTTTTTTTAGCTATATATTTTAAAGTTAGCTCACTGCTCTCACATTTAAGTAATTTTCTTCATACTATTTAACATTTAGATTTAAGATGAATTTGCAACATTTAATTTAGATTGATCATTTTGATTAATATGAGACATTTACATTTAGTTACCATTTACTTTGAATTTTTTTAAAAGTCAAAAAAAAACTTTTTTTTAAATTTTTTTATTCTACCTCAAATGTGAAGGATATAAGTTAAATGTGAGAAAAGTGAGCTAACTATTCAAGCTAAATATGTAGCTTCTTAAAATTGTATTTAATATTTACATTCAGCACCCCAAATAGGGGGCATGACAAAATAACTGAGAACCACTGAATTAACCTAACATGCATGTTTTTGGGATGTGGGAGGAAGCCCGAGTACCCAGAGAAAACCCACGCATGCAGAGGGAGAACATGCAAACTCCACACAGATGCTGCAGCAGAGACTCAAACCCTCAATCTCCCGACCGGGAGGGTGATATGCTTAACCACTAGGTGGACTACACTACCATAAATAAAGTGTAAAGTTTTTATAAACTGATATATTACTTGATGTGGAATCAGGTGAGTGTCAGCTAAAACAAACCCGCTCTTGTTAACAAAATAATGCAAGAAAATCAGAAAGAGAAATGCTCTACAAACAAGATGTGTCAAATACATTTAAGAATTCACACTAAAAACTACAGTTATGGACAGCAAACTTACATTCATCTTTCAAATTATTAGGACAGTTAATTCAGGAGGTGTTTCTTTCCAAGAAACTGCACTTTCCTCTCAAAAGCTGTGGAGCGGATCGGGGCGTTGGTCTCATAGAATGGATTCATGGCAAACTAGAAGACAGCGAAGCAATAATGAAATACTCAGGACCAAAGCTAGCATATGACTTGTTGGAAAGATGACTTACCTTAATGTATAAATCATACACATCATTAAAAAAGTTCTTGATTCCGTCTTCTTGCCGCACATCATGAAGCATGATGAATCTTATATGTATGCCAAACAATTAAAGAACATACCGTCACAACAAAAGTAAACCAACCATTTCTGTGAACACAGTACTGCCCTCACATTTCAGCAGCCATTTTAATATAACTTATCAAGGGGACAATACTAAAGAAGAGACACATTTGGCATTGTTCTTGACTGTAGGCAAGACGTAATCATCTTGCCACACTTGCGTTGCCAGCTATTAAGACAATAATGGCTGTGTGTTGTCATTTTCAGTGGATAGTAAGTCTACACTGCTATACAAGCTGAAATCTGCCAACCTTGAAGAAATTCCATTTTTGTTATCAATGCTTTACTACAGTCATTTTCATTGCAAACGCTGAGCCGAAATTGGAGATAAAGGCGTTCGGGGAGGTGGGCTGTCTGCCCTCTGATCGTACACAGACAGGATATAATGTAGTTCTAGCCAACCAATCACAGCCTTAACCGTGTTTTTTGGCAAAATGCAACAGAATATGCACCCGGCGAGCACCGAAGTGTACAGGCGTGTTCAAGGGTCAAAATGTGTACAAAAGTGTGTATGTGTTGGCTGGTCTGCAGGCTGCACACTGATACTCTAAAGTATATATACTGTAATGTCATTTCTATAGCATTGCCCCTTACAAAATATACTGTAATAAAATAGTTGCTGAAATTTGAGGGTTGTACTCAGTTTTGTGAGATACTGTATTTTCAACTGAGAGGTAAAACACAAAAGGCAAGAAAAGGATATGTCCCGCAGTGACAAAAGCAGAAACAAACCATTCGTTGAACTTGTCCACAGTTTTTAAGTACATGTTGTTTGACAGCCACATGTTTTCATCCACCAGGTCCAGAGCTGCGTGTGCAATAAACTGGTTTAAGTGACGGTGGTCATCCTGTGG
Organism: Dunckerocampus dactyliophorus; assembly: GCF_027744805.1. Taxonomy (NCBI): domain Eukaryota; kingdom Metazoa; phylum Chordata; class Actinopteri; order Syngnathiformes; family Syngnathidae; genus Dunckerocampus; species Dunckerocampus dactyliophorus. The sequence goes on from NC_072827.1 coordinate 28,633,130, forward strand.
TCAGAAAAATGTCAAATATTTAGATAAACATTGTCATTCAATAGTATCAAAACGTGTGTCCAGACTGGTACCGTCTGTTGCAGTGTGGCAAGCCTTAACAAATGTTAACGAGTATGACTCATCATGGCAGAAGTGACAGGTGTATTGTTCAATAAACCCACTTTATACCTTAGATTCAGGCTTCCCAGACGGTAAGAACTCCATCTCGAACACCGGGTTGTCATGATGACCAACCATGACAAAGTAAAAACTGCCAGACATGATTTGCTCTGCTTCTCACCAGATCGCCCTGCTGGGAATTCTAAGCAAACGAAATATCACTAAAACGATGAGGAATTTAAATGCCTTGCAGTTTGCCACAGACCCTTATATATGCCTGGTAATCATCATCATTATATGAATGTGAGCAGTGAACACCAGTACCATAAAAGCTAAACTAAACTCAACCTATTAATACCAATAACAGTAATTAAACTCACCGATTATCAAACAGATTAATCGTTAGCTTACCTGCTGCTTTGACTTCCGGGAAAGAAGTGAGCGCTGTCGCATGAAAATTACGTCATCGTCAATCTGGCAAATATATATACATATATATGTATATATGTTATTTTATTGTTTTGTATTGATGTAATGTAAATTAATAATTGCACATTGTGTGATATGTGTAATATAATAAAAAATATAATTTTATAAACGTTTTGTGACGTCATAACTGTCGGCCGGAACAAACATTTCCGTTGATGGGTTTAAATCTGAGGGCACAGTTCCGGCGTCGCATCGTGAGGACGCTTTTTGGATTTCAAGCGGAACTGAACAACTCCAAAACAAAAACAACAAAGCCAAAATAACTAATTGCAATCGCATGAAATTGGACGGCATTGAACGCCTGGTAGGAGTGCTTTTAGAAATTACCGGAAGCACATCATCTCCCTTTTACTTGTGTCTGCTCTGCCGTTGGACTTGTCGTTTCTTGTCTTTGAGGAGTGCAAATAATATTAAAAATGTCCTCAGCCAAGGAAGACACTTTATCCCCAGATGAGCTAAGGAAGAGGCTCTATAAAACACTGAGGGATAGGGGAGTGCTGAATACACTTAAAGTAAGTCATGTAGGAATGTCATCTTTGTTATTATTGTTGTTTCTTATTGTCTTGGGGGTATACTGCGAAGCGAGTTCGGTGGGTTTGCGAGGTGTGTTGCGTGTAAAGCCGGTGTGGCATAAATGCCTGTTCAACGAAGGCAGCAGTGGCGGAGCTACGGGGTGGCCGTGGTCACTCTCCGGCCACCCCCACGGCTGGGGAACAATTTTGACAAACGGCTCGGTGGTGCAGAACATTAGTTCAGGCGAATTTTCACTGCACCACACAACTTTCCGTGTGGAGGCGCTGTCAATAAAACCACGTTTTGTTAGACCTGCAAGCTAGGTAAGTTTTCCATGATTACTTTAGTCGGTTCCGGTCAAGTTTTCTCACCATGTTGACTTTGGCTTAAATTCTGAAGCGTGATTCAGCACATTAATGATTCATTATATTCATTGAAAACATGGCCTAGGCTCACTGCTCAGCTATTAATTGCTCTAATAGACTGTCCAAAAGCAGTGGTGGAGCTACGGGGTGACTGTGGCCACCCCACCGGCCATCTAGACAATTCAGGTATTAACTTACTGCCACCCCTGTGTGAGTAATGGTCTCACCTTGGCCACCCCAATGAAACATTTCTGGCTCCGCCACCGGAAGGCAGCTATGTCACCGTGGTAATTTAGGCTAAACTCACAACCTGGTCTACACTTAATCTTAAAATTGGCTATGAAAAGCAAGTGTGAGATATGCTCACTTTTTGAGCCGAGCGTCAGGAATAAAATGCAACATGAAATATTAATTTGGCCAATGTTAACAGATGCATGTCACATCAGTCCTCGTGTGACTGTTGGACTTTTTATATTACAATATTTGCTGGAGGAATAAGCACTCCGAGGCATCAATCAACTGCAATAAAACATTTCTTTATTTTAAACAAAACTGAAAGCGTTGCCACAAAACACGTCAACACTGCCACGTGGTGCGGCATGTCTCATGAGCACACTGATGTCACTCATCAGTCGACCTAGTACTTATTTGTCACAGGTAATGAGTATAATTAATTATTGCACTTTGATATGGCCATGAATGAAAGGATCACTGTTTTATGTATAGGGCAATGGGAGTCCGTAGCTGTCAAAAAAAACAGTATTTATAGCCTGTGCACACTCTGCCTCGCTTTCAATAAAACACACAAATTCTGTTATTCAATCATAGAGGTCAGTAAAATATGAAAACAATATACAGTGTAGATACCATAACAAAATGAAAAGACAGTTGTTGTCATCCTTCGCTCTATTGGCGGTGTTGCTTTTTGGCAATGATAATCTTTTTGAACTCCTCATAATGCTCCATAATAATTGCTTGTTCATCTTGTGTAAAATACACCGACTGGCATCGCTTAAGGCATCGCTTAACTTTTGCGCGGAAAGAGAATAATATGACCTCAAACGCCCCCTTTTATGCGACCACGCACTGAGCACAAAGCCGATAACCGGACTTGACAAAGGAAGTTGATAACCACCGTTACAGTACCGTTTAATTCTGTTTGAGTCATTTAGGTTTTGTTGAGCCACTTTCACAGTATTCCCTCTTGGTGTGATGCAGACCCAGCTGCGCAACCAACTCATCCAAGAGTTAAAACCTCCTCTAAGCGGAGCAGAACCACCTCTGAGACCAGTTGCTGTTAGATCAAACTACCTTTTGGTCTCCGCCTGTAACAACATAGTGGCGGATTATCTTCACTGCTCAGGCTATGAGTACTCCTTATCTGTATTCTGCCCCGAGAGTGGCCTGTGCAAAGAGAAGGTGAGGATAAATATGAAATGACAAACCTCAACAGCCTGAATTGGAAACAATAATATTTTTAATTTATTTTGGCAGGTATTCAAGAAAGGAGACATCCTTCAGCTTCTTAAAATCAGCCCTGAGTCACCACTGTACAAATCCCTGGTAATAGAAAGTTCAATATACAATTTGTTCCTAAAAGATACTACCTTTCAATCTAATAGTTGTTTATTTTATTTTACTTTTTTACAGTCTTCAAGTAGCAACGATTCAGGTGTGTAACTGATCTGGGACATGTATTCACTAAAACTGCAGACAGAAAGTACTGGGCATCTATTGGTGATCAGATGTTTTTTTTTTTTTTTTCAAAAGGAAGGCCTTTATTTGTACAAATGTACAGGGGTGTGAAAAAGTGTTTGCTCCCTTCCTGTTTTTTTTTGTTGTTGTTGCATGTTTGTCACATTTGAATGTTCAAACAAATGTTAATATTAGTCAATGACAACACAACTGAACACAAAATGCAGTTTTTTAAATGAAAGTTTTTATTACTAAGGGAGAAAAATAATCTTACATGGGCTTGTGTGAAAACTTTTTGGAAGGTGTGTGCCCCATTACATCTGGCGTAAAAGCAACACCGCATTTCAGAAAAAGGACATCATACCAACAGTAAAATATGGTGGTGGTAGTGTGATGGTCTGGGACTGTTTTGCTGCTTGAAGACCTGGAAGACTTGCTGTGATAAATGGAACCATGAATTCTGCTCTCTACCAAAAAATCTTGAAGGAGAATGCCCGGCCATCTGTTCGTGATGTCAAGCTCAAACAAACTTGGGTTCTACAGCAAGACAATAATCCAAAACACACCAGCAAGTCCACCTCTGAATTGTTAAAGAAAAACAAAAGGAAGACTTTGGAGTGGCCTAGTCTAAGTCCTGTACTGAATCTTATTGAGATGCTGTGGCATGACCTTAATAAGTGTGGTTCATGCTGGAAAACCCTCCAATGTGGCTGAATTACAAAAATTCTGCAAAGATGAGCGGGCCAGAATTCCTCCACAGCGCTGTAAGAGACTCATTGCAACCTATCACAAACTGTTGATTGCAGTTGTTGCTGCCACGGGGGGCCCAACCAGTTATTAGGTTTAGGGGGCAATCACTTTTTCACACGGTCCATGTAGGTTTGGATTTTTTTTCTCCCTTTATAATAGTTTCATTTGTGTTCAGTTGTGTTGTCATTGACTAATATTTAAATTTGTTTGATCTGAAACATTTAAGTGTGACAAACATGCAACAAAAAAAAAAAAAAAATCAGGAATGGGGCAAATACTTTTTCTCACCACTGTATATTTAATAATAAACCCTATTGTAGATATACTGGTAAATTTTACTGCAACTATTACCTAAGAATAATACACTACAGCATCAGGGCAGTCTTCATGTCATGTTTTTGATATCTATTTGTCATCATCAGGGTTCCTCATCAACCTTGTGTCAAATCTCACACATCATCATGCTCCTGGTCCATACTGTGATGCTGACACGCAGACAACCAGCTCATCAAGTTATGAACAGTCTCTTGGTATGATGATTTGTATATGTTTTGAAAATATCTAAGGGACGTCCGTGGTCTTTAATTTGCTCCTCCTTTATTTCCAGTTGAGAAGATGAAAATGATTGACAAGGAATATGAGGGTGTGAATTACAGCGGCGACAAGTGGTTTTCATTCCAGTCCAAACTGGCTTCCTACAGAAGAGAACTAGAAGCCCAGATGCAAATTGAAATGAACACAAAGGTAGGTAAAAAGTCAAGACGCTACATTTCTTCATGTTGGCCTTAACTTTGTGCTCTTTTTTTCAAGATGCAGCATTTTAAAGACGTTGAAATAGCCAAGGTTAAGATGGAAGAAAAAGCGCTTTGCCAGAAGGAGTTTGACAAGTTAAAACAGGAACTGGAGAAAACCTACGAGATGAAGGCGAAGGCGTTGAACAGCCGTGAGAAAAACGCGATTGAGAGGTTGCAAAAGCAGCAAGAGGTATAAAGCTCTTCATACCAGGCTATAATTATTATTTTTTTTGCAATTTAGTCTTATGTTGTTATTTATACTTTTTGACACCTCAGATTGAGGAAAAAGACATCTATATGCAGAGGCAAATGGTGCTAAAGGAAATTGAAACGCTGCGGGACAGAGAGAATGAGCTGCGCTTGCGAATGGAGACATTTCAAAAGTATGGTTATTCATTATTCTTATTTTTATACCCGTTTTGACCCAAATATAGGTAGTCTTTTTTTTTTCCTGAGAAAAAAGTTTGATAAAAATGGGTTGTCTTATATACTCAACAAAAATATAAGCACAACACATTTGTTTTTGCTCCCATTTTTTATGAGATGAAAAGTGCTCACTATCACAGATTTAGACAGATTTGTGAACAATATTTGAGAGAAATGGTGAGATTGTGCATGTGGAAAAAGTTTTAAATCTTTGAGTTCATCTCATAAAAAATGGGAGCAAAAACAAAAGTGTAGTGTTTATATTTTTGTTGAGTGCATTTGGTCATACAGACCTGATCAAAATCTTAAGGCCAGTTGAAAAATTGCTAGAATTTGCATTTTGCACATTTGGATCTTAATGATATTAAACTTTTGATCAGGTGATAAACAACCTATTTCATTTTTTTTGTTGTTGTTGTGTAAATTACAAGTTCCAAATGTTTTTTGCCTCACTCCCCCTTCTTGCTTTTGCATATTGTAGCTCTACCTAAGACCTCATTAAGATCCAAATGTGCAAAATGCAAATTCTAGCAATTTTTCAACTGGTAGTTTTTCTTCCTGTCACTCACACACACCAGTGATCTGGAGAGATGCCAAAATAAGTGTATCAAAGGTTTGTTGGCAAGTTCGCAAACAACAAAGGAGGAGTTGTGATACTAATTTTAAAAGGAATCAATGAAGCAGAATCTTCAAACTGTCCAGCAGCTATGAATTGCAATCTGACAGTGGGTGAAAACATGCTTTAAAAAAATAATTCTGACTTTTTTTTCCAAATATATTTTTCCCCAAAACTGGTTAAACAGGTTGTTTTACATTAGGGTCAATATGGTAATTTATTGAAAATGACTACTGTCCCGGAAAGAAGATTGACCTCAAGTATGAATGCAGGAGTTGTGAAATACATGACGAGAAGGTGAAGACCAGTGATGAGCTTATGAGGAGGAGAGAACTAGCAGTGAAGATGATGGAAGACACGTATGACCAGAGGCTGAAAAGTGAAATGTCCAGGTATGCTTTACTGTTGAACAATGTTGATGCTATGTTTTGCTTGAAGTGAATCAAATATAGTTGTGGTGTCCAAACTGCAAAACTGAGGCCGAGGGGCCATTTGCAACCCACAGCTCATTTTGTTATTGGGCTGCGGCACATTTTAAAATTACAACTAAACATGAAAACTTTAAAAATATGAGGAAAATAACAGCAAAAAAACTATAAAAAGCAGAAAAGTTCATATTAGTAACACTAATTAATAATAATAACACGCTTTGTCACG